>NC_091079.1:43750757-44053787 GCF_032405125.1 Capricornis sumatraensis
AGAGATTCTGGTTAACTATTCAGGGCTTTCCAAAGTTTCATGGTTTTCAGACTTTTAATAACCCATTTAGTTGGTATTTTTCAAAAAAGAAAATTAAAAAAAGAAAAACATGATCCCATTGCTGAAATCCTTCTCAAAGTGTAATGATCAGAACTGGACGCAATGTAACACACAAGGGGTGATCTTACAGGACCCTCCTGGGGGTCCAGCAGTTAAGACTTTGCCTTCCAAGGCAGGGGGTACGGGTTTGATCCCTACTTAGGGAGCTAAGATTCCACATGCCTCGTGGCCAAAAACCCAAAAAAACATAAAAGAGAAGCAATACTGTAACAAATTCAATAAAGACTTTAAGAATGGTCCCAAATTAAAAAAAAAAAAAAAAAAAAAGATGTGATCTTACAGGGCAGACCACGGCAGAAATAGTCCCTCTATTGCTGTCTACAATCATTTCACACAGGAAACTCTGGGTAAAATTACCTCTTATTTTTGACTAACTAATCATCATCACACTGAATCTGCAGTTATCTAAACCCCCAGAGTGGTAACCAGAACGGTGGTGCTGGAGAAGACTCTTGAGAGTCCCTTGGACAGCAAGGAGATAAAACCAATCAATCCTAGAGGAAATCAGCCCTGAATATTTATTGGAAGAATGGATGCTGAAGCTGAAGCTCCAACACGTTGGCCAGTTGATGCAAACAGCTGACTCACTGGAAAAGACCCTGATGCTGGGAAAGATGGAGGGCAGGAGGAGAAGCAGGGACAGAGAATGAGATGGTTGCATGGCATCACCAGGTCAATGGACAGCAACTTGGGCAAACTCCGGGGGACAGTGAGGGACAGGGAAGCCTGGTGAGCTAGAGTCCCTGGGGTCGCAAAGAGCCAGACACAGCTTAGCAACTGAACGACGACAACAAACCCCTCCCAGAATAAATCTCACTCGTGCTGATACATAGCATTATCTGCCATGACCACTGTTTTGGCAGTGTTTTCACTTCCATGAAGGTGAAAATGGCCAACTTTTTTTAATGGTCAGAAGTACATCAAGATCCTGACTGCATATCCCCATGGTGTCCACTATCTTCTATTTACCAAACATATGTCCTCAACCCTTCAAGTCTCTGCTGCCCCCAGAGAACTACAAAGGCCTCAACACATCTACCTGCCTTTCCAGCCCTGAATTCTTGACCATGGCCTTGGTCGTGACAAAGTGCTTCTCACATTTAACAACCCTATTCACCTATCAGCTTCTCCCCGAAACTCTCAAGGCTCCCTGAAACTCTCCCTCCCAAGGCTCTGCTGAGGTTTGCAAAGTCCTCTGTCACTACACCAGCCACAGCTGTCATCAACTGCAAGTATTTTAATTGTGTGCATTCCCTCCTACTTATCAAAGACTCAAACTAAGTATGTCTCTAAACCCCTCAGCTTAGTTCTGTAGATACTTGGCACTCAGTGAATGTTTTATGAACAAATGCATAAAACATGAATTCTCACAGCTTTCCAAAAGTCCAAAAGTAAATTGAAAATAGGGTATTGTGTGAGTAATTTCCATCTTGCCTCTTCTAAAATGACCTAGTATTGGCTAAGAGGGTGGGAGGAGAGTTGTTTGTTTATTCCTGTATTAGAATATAAAGCTGTCAGTTAACATAATATACTAATCTCCAGTAAGGTTTAAGATTATTTAACAAAAGAAAGACTTGAAAGACAAGATGCAAAAGAATAAAGAGCAGTGGCAGACTGGGATGGCAATACTGTCTTCACATAATGCTGTCTGCTTTCTCCTGTCATTTGGGCACAAGGCTTCAACTCAGAGAATGTCATGATTAGATCTTTATGCACAGCTGGTCCACCCTGAATGTGTGTAACTTTCTTTGACGACTTCCAGTTCCCAGTGGCTTCAAACACAAACAGCATCTCTCTGAAAGGATGGAGTGTATGTGATAGCACATGGTAACAGTGTATCAAGGAATGGCTTCTGTGGAGCAGCAAGTGCACTTTCAACTGCATAAAAATGCTACAATTTTGTAGAGAAGATATGGCAGTGACATATAATGGAGATTAAATAAATCTTCCTTCCTGTCAGCAACTATAGATACTCCTTTGGAGTTTTAGTCAGTTCAATCAGTTCAGCCGCTCAGTCATGTCCGACTCTTTGCGACTCTGTGAATTGCAGCACGCCAGACTTCCCTCTCCATCACCAACTCCCGGAGTTTGCTCAAACTCGTCCATCGACTCGGTGATACCATTCGTCTCATTGTCTGTCATCCCCTGCTCCTCCCACCTTCAATCTTTCCCAGCATCAGGATCTTTCCCAGTGAGTCAGTTCTTCACACCAAGCAGTCAAAGTATTGGAGTTTCAGCTTCAGCATCAGTCCTTCCAGTGAGTATTCAGGACTGATTTCCTTTAGGATTGACTGGTTTGATCTCCTTGCCGTAGAAGGGATTCTCAAGAGTCTTCTCCAACACCACGGTTCAAAAGCATCAGTTCTTCAGTGCTCAGTATTCTTTATGGTCCAACTCTCACATTCATACATGACTACTGGAAAAACCACAGCTTTGACTACACAGAACTTTGTCAGCAAAGTAATGCCTCTGCTTCTTAATATGCTGTCTAGCTTGGTCATAGCTTTTCTTCCAAGAAGCAAGCGTCCTTTAGTTTCATGTCTGTGGTCACCAACTACAGTGATTTTGGAGCCCAAGAAAATTGTCTGTCACTGTTTCCATTGTTTCCTGATCTATTTGCCATGAAGTGATTGGGCCTCATGCCACGATCTTAGTTTTTTGAATACTGAGTTTTAAGCCAGCTTACTTTTTCACTCTCCTCTCTCACTTGCATCAAGAGGCTCTTCAGTTCCTATTTGCTTTCTCTATAAGGGTGGTATCATCTGCATATCTGAGATTATTGATATTTCTCCCGGCAATCTTGATTCCAGCTTGGGCTTCATCCAGTCCAGCATTTCACATGATGTACACTGCATACAGGTTAAATAAGCAAGATGACAATATACAGCCTTGACGTACTCCTTTTTCAATTTGGAAACAGTCCATTGATCCATGTCTGGATCTAACTGTTGCTTCTTGACCTGCATACAGATTTCTCAGAAGGCAGGTAAGGCTGCTTGGTATGTCCATCTTTTGAAGAATTTTACAAAGTTTGTTGTGATCCACACAGTCAAAGGCTTTGGCGTAGTCAATAAAGCAGAAATAGATGTTTTTCTGGAACTCTCTTGCTTTTTCGATGATCCAATGGATGTTGGCAACCTCTGGAGTTTCAAATGCTATCTACAACATTTCTAATGTGGGGACTTCCCTGGTGGTCAGTGGTTAAGACTCTGCAAAATGCAGAGAGCCCAGGTTTGATCTCTGGTGTGGGAACTAGATTCCACATGCTGCAACTAAGAGTTTATATGCACAGCTAAAGATCCCACATGCTGCAACTAAGACCTAGGAGAGCAAAATAAATAAGCTTAAAAATTTTTAAAAATTAAATTATTACTAAAGTGGACACAATTTGTCATAACTAGCAGGAACCTAGCATTAGAAAAGAAATGTTAAATGACAAATAAGATGTGCTGATATAAATGTACAGAGAAAATACATATAATGAGATTCTCTGTGTCTAGTTTTCTAGCTGCAGTTTTCTAACTGATTAAACTTACCTCAGTTTTGAAAAAACTTTTCTTTATCCATCAACCCTAACTTGCAGATGCGTTCTTAAGAATATGCATTTGCAACATGTATGGACCTTGAAGGTGTTATGTTAAGTGAAGTAAATTCACAAAGAAAAAGACAAATACTGTATACTCTCACTTACATGTGAAATCTAAAACAAATACAAAACAAAAAAAACAAATGAGAAACCATGCCAATCGCATAGAAAAAGAGATCAGTGGGGAGAAAAGGAATTTGGTAAAGTGTTCAAAAGGGACAAACTTCCAGTTATAAGACAACTAAGTTCTGCTGCTGCTGCTGCTAAATCACTTCAGTCGTGTCCGACTCTGTGTGACCCCATAGATGGAATTCCACCAGGCTCCCCCATCCCTGGGATTCTCCAGGCAAGAACACTGGCGTGGGTTGCCATTTCCTTCTCCAGTGCATGAAAGTGAAAAGTGAAAGTGAAGTCAACGATGTAATATACAGCATTAACACTGTTGTATGGTATATATAAAGCTGTTAAAAGAGGAGAGCCTAAGAGTTCTCATCATAGGAAAAATTTTTTTTTCTTTTCTTTTTATTGTATCTATACAAAATGATGAATGTTAACTAAACCTATCATAATCATTTCACAATATATGTCAATTAAGCCATTATGCTGTATACCTTAAACATATACAGTAATGTATGTCAATTACTTCTCAATAAAACTAGAAAAAAGAAGAAAACTAGGGAAAAAAAACTATAAAAAAAGAAAATGTATTGATATCTACTACAATTAAGAGAAAGCACACACCAAACCAGACCTTTTAGCCCTTCTGCAGAGGCCTGGTGTTATAAGGACAAGAAAGAGGGGTTAAGGGTTTCAGCTCCTCAAAACTTGCAGCATAGCAAGCCTGGTTTTACCTGTTTTACACATTGGTCATCTATAAAACAGGCTTCCCTGGTGGCTCAGTGGTAGAGAACCTGCCTGTCAATGCTGGAGACATGGGTATGATCCCTGAGTCAGGAAGATCCTTTGGAGAAGGAAACAGCAACCCATTACAGTATTCTTGCCTGGGAAATCCCATGGACAGAAGAGCCTGGCAGGCTACAGTCCATAGGGGTCACAAAGAGTCGAACACATCTTGTTGACTGAACAGCAACAACATCCATAAAACAGATTTAATGACTTCAGAAAGCTTGAAAATCACGATACTGAAAAAGTTAGAAGCCCCAGGGCAGCAGAAACCTGTGGAACAGATGTAGGTCACCCAGCATCCAACCTGGACTCAGCACCAACCGGATGTAACGTGGAACCAGCCACAGAAACCCTACTTTCTTGGCTATATCATACATAAGTCAGATAAGCAAACATTCAAAACCAATATACACAAAATGTTCAGACACAGTATCTAATTTGCACAGTTCTATGAAATGGGTGGGTGTGTTTGTGTGTAGGCATGTGTGTGTGTGCATAATCAGGAAATTATCAAAAAAGTTAATTACACTGTCCAAGGTCACATGTAATGGGGGTCAGAGACCTAGAATTAATGGGAAGGTCCCCTGGAAAAGGAAATGCAACCCACTCCAGGATTCTTGCCTGGGAAATCCCATGGACAGAGGTGCCTGGTAGGTTCCAGTCACTGGGGTCACAAAGAGTCCAAACATAACTGAGCGACTGAACACTTATGCACACAAGATGAAAATTACTTGGAAAAAAAGCAGAAGCTTTAAAAAATGTAGCACCGCTTGTTTAGAAAATGCCTACTTCTCAGAAGGACTGAGGACAACACAGAAATTATATAAATTATCTCTTAAATAAATCAATGTTTCATTTCCCTGGCATTTTCAGAGAGTGTTCCACATGAAGCCAAGACTTTAAAGAATATGTCTGACTCTTTCATGTCTGAGCATATTGAGAAAAAAAAAGTTTGTGCACTTTCTTGATGATTTCAACATTTAAGATACTGGTTATTGTACTCTGTTCCACCAAACTAGCAAACAAGAAACAAATGCACTTCACTAAACACGTTTATCCTTTTGAGAGCTCCTAGGGACATTGCAACACAGAGGATGGTTTGCCTTGTCTTAAATGACCCCAGCTGCTGGACCACTATCATTTATTATCGAGACTTCAGACCTTGGTGTTCCACACCTTCTCCCGTACTTTACATGCAATTTTACTGCAAAAGGCACATATGTTATGACAAAGCACCAGGGATTTTGCCAGTCAGAGACATGTTTCCTTGCTTTTGCACTGCAGCCTATGTTCCAAATCATTAAGAATGTCAGATTCTTAGGGCTCTGTTAAATACCTTCATGTCGTTCACAAATCCGTACATACAGTACATTTAACAATCACAGATATTTATTTCAAATGGTGGTTACTATACCTCCAGATACATTAAAAACTACTGTACTATTTTATAAACCAGATATCTATTATCAAAAAATAATGAAATTGTATGCCTGACTGCTGCTAAACCATCCCAGTCAGCCATATTATCATATTCCTTCATTCTGAGTGTACCTGAATAAACATTTTAATGTTTCTGAAGAAAAGCTGTGACAAACCTAGACAGCGTATTAAAAAGCAGAGACATCAACTTGCCCACAAAGGTCAGTCTAGTCAAAGCTATGGTTTTTTCAGTAGTCGTGTACAGATGTGACAGCTGGACCATAAAGAAGGCTGAGTGCCAAAGAATTGATGCTTTTGAACTGTGGTGTTGGAGAAGACTCTTGAGGGTCCCTTGACAGCAAGGAGATCAAACCAGTCAATCCTAAAGGAAATCAACCCTGAATATTCATTGGAAGGACTGATGCTGAAGCTGAAGCTCCAATACTTTGGCCACCTGATGCGAACAGCTGATGGTGGGGAAAGACCCTGATGCTGGAAAGACTGAGAGCAGGAGAAAGGAGCAGCAGAGAATGAGGTGATAGATGGCATCATGGACACAATGGACATGAGTGTGAGCAAGCGCCAGGAGATAAAGGACAGGGAAGCCTGGAGTGCTGCCATTCTTCAGGTTGCAAAGAGTTGGACACGACTGAGTGACTGAACAATGTCATGCAGACATATGCTGATTCACATGTGAGCACCAAAATGCTGCTTTCCACTACTTCTACCTCTTCTGGCTCCTAAACAGTCATTTTGGCTTGACAAAATAAATGGATGTAGTTTTTACATATGTGCAAAGTGACTCCATTTCAACAAAGTCCAGACCTTTTGCTTCTTTTGTGCAAGCTTTCCACTGGTGCCAATGAGAGCTTAGCAAGAGAAGGCATGAGGCATTGTTGGAGGATGGAGAGGAAAGGGCATTTTAGGAAAGTGGATCATTTTGTAAAGTCACCCTCCAAATATGGTCTTGGAAGAATCTATTTCTTTGTGACATTGTGGTAAGTTCTTTCAGAATGTCAAAAACCTTCCTGAATAATTAAATAGATTTTTTTTTAAAGCAAACAGATCTTCATCTTTAAATAACAGTGACTAGAAACTCCCTAGACATATAACCCTACCCTGAATGCTTATGGGGCTGTGCAGTGACCCTGTAAAGTTTCCCTCTGTTGTGAAGTTACTTGTTCAATCATAACCTTGGTTTATCATCTTAACTGTGTATTTTTGCTGCTATCACTGGACTGAGCAGTTTCCGTCAGTCAGTGCAACAAAGGCCAAATTTATCTTTTGTTCCTGAAGTTTCATTTATGCTGCAACCTCAAAAACCAAACAACGAATTTCACTTTACCCCTGTTACTGAGCTAGTGGTTGGCAATTTCTAACAACTTAAAAAGAGCTTGAAACCCAGGGCTTCAAATTCAGATTAATATATGGTTATTTAAGCCACAAAGGAAATAACGCCATCTAGTCAGGATATTCTTGCTGTCAGGAGAGAGTTTGCTTCCAATCAGTGATCCTGCACGCCAAAACACTTTCTGAGAAGTACATTTATAGATGTATTTTTGAACTTCCTGTGTGTCTTGCTATGAGAAGAAAAACATCCCTAAAAGTACAATTCTGCAAAACAGAGAAAGACAAGAGAGCTGTAATGCTGACACACGCTGTGCAAGACCCTCTGAGACCCTCTTCTAGGTAGAAGTGAGCAATACTGTGTCACACCTGATATGGCAAACTGGGAGTCACAAAATCTGATGTGTCGGCAAAGATCCCTGACGAGGAAACAAAAAAGATGTGTGTGTGTGTGTGTGTGTGTGTGTGTGTGTGTGTTTGAACATAATGAAAGAAACTACAGCTTTCTAATGGGCTTTCCAGGTGATACTAGTGGTAAAGAACTTGCCTGCCGATGCAGGAGATATAAGAGATGTGGGTTCAGTCCCTGGGTCAGGAAGATCGCCTGGAGAAGGGCATGGCAACCCACTCCAATATTCTTGCCTGAAGAATCCCATGAACAGAGGAGTCTGCAAGGCAACAGTCCATAGGGTCACAAAGAGTCAGACACAACTGAAGCAACTTAACACACACATACATACACACACACACACACACATACATACATGAAAAAGTTTAACCCTACAATTCACTACTTCCATTTTTTTACATTTATTTTATATCTTGTATGCATATTATTTGCTTCTTAAATGTTTACTGCCATTAAAGTTACCTCATAGTAAAAAAGAAAAATAATCTTATCATAGTAATTGAATGCTTCTTCCATCTTAACCAAGCATCCCTCCAAACGGTGGCCATAACTTCTGCAGCAGGAGGCACAACAGCAACACTAGCACAAGTTCCTTTCTCCTTGTTCACGATTTCATGGATAGAAGATCTCTTCTTATCGTAGATCTTAGCCATCTCAGTGTCTTTCCTTATAAGTTGGGAACTTTCACCTTTTCACTCAAAGGAAGCGCTTTACAGCATCTCTCTATCATATGTGAACCACCAGCCTCACTGCTCTTGCACTGTGTGGCCATTATTAAGTAAAATCAGGGTCACTAGAACACAAGCCCTGAGGTACTTCGACCGTCGATCTGATAACCCCGACAGCGGGCAGGAGACACCCAACAAGGGGATGACGCAGGACCGTGGTGGCACGAAATTTCATCAGGCTACTCGGGACGGCATGCAATTTCAAGCTTATGAATTGTTTATACCTGGAATTTTCCATTTAATATTTCTGGATTGTGGTTGGCCAGGTGCAACTGAAACCATAGAAAGTGAAACTCCGGATGAGGGGGGAGAACTCGACTGCCAGCTGATGACTCAGGCAGATGGTGGCAGAGTGTGGAAAACGGGGCGATCCAACTGCTAAATAATGGGGATAGTGGGGGAAACAGAGTCACCAGCATGAAAACAGTACTCCAGGAAATAAAGTTCAACTGAGTAGAAAGAGAATCCCAGGATAGATATTATTGACAAACCACCAATTCTACGAGAATCGTACAGGCTTTGAGAGGACAAATGACATGACCAATTAACTGGACGTAATTCTAAAAATGAACAAATAAAGCAAGGCCACTGAGGGGGAAATTACTGGCAATGAAATGTCTGGAGTACTGGATGTCAGTACAAAGAAAGAATAAATTAGATCCAAATGTCACATCATACACCACAATAAATTCTAAATGAGTTAAAGTGTAAAACAAACATTAAAACCGTGTCAGAAAAAAATAGATACACGTGTAAAATGACACAGATAAATGTTTTAAAAAGAAAGCAATGAAATTCTCAAACTGACAACATAACTAATAAAACTTTAACATTCTGAATATATAGAGAGAACTGATACAAATAATGTCATTTTCTTGGAGGCAGGAAAGAAACACAAATCAAATAAATTTCAGTTACCACAGACACAGCTGTAAAACCAAGCACAATAAATACAAATAACAAGAGTCAAAGTTAAAAGACAAAAATTTTACGGGAAAGATATTCACAGTAAACCACTTGACTTAATGTCAGACAATATGTACAAAGTCACGATAACACGGAGTATCTATCCACATGACCACTGGTGAATGTGGAGGCGGTTGTGAGAGGTGAGAAAAGGCTAAGCGTGTGCAGTAGTAACATTTACTACAAGGGACTTCCCTGGAAGCTTGGTGGCTAAGACTTCACCTTCCAATGCAGGGGGTTTGGATGTGATCCTTTGTCACAGAGCTAAGATCCCACACACATCACAGCCAAAAAAATCAGAACATAAAACAGAAGCAATATTGTAACAAATTCCTTAAAACTTTAAAAACTGTTGTTGTTTAGTCGCTAAGTCATGTCCAACCCTTTGCGACCCCATAGACTGAAGCCCACCAGGTGCCCCTGCCCAATGGGATTTCCCAGGCAAGACTACTGGAGTGAGTTGCCATTTCCTCCTCCAGGGGATCTTCCTGATCCAAGGATTAAACCTGCATCTCCTGCATTGCAGGCGGATTCCTAACTGCTGAGCCACCAGAGAAACCTACATCAAAAAATCTTAAAATTTACTACTGAAGAAATAGCAATTTAAGCACTTTAAAAAGTAAATAAAATGGACCTAATTACCTAAAGAAAGAGACAAAAGTGTGTAAAGTCACGGATCTGGAGGCCAGACTTAAGGGAATGGACAGGGTAGAACAGAAGAATGCTGTTTTCTACAAGCCTTCTAATACTATAGCTCCTTTGGTTAAATGCTGGATTTGAAAATCACACTTTTTTTCCTAGCACAATTAGTTATTTAACTTGTGAACAATCTGAGCATAATCGAGATTTCCCATTTCCTTATGTGTGATTTTGTCTGCAGGAAGCACTAGAAATAGTGCATCAGAGAGACTGAGCGGTAATTTTTCTGTAGTCAGTGAGTCGTGTTTGACTCTTTGCAACCCCACAAACTGTAACCCACCAGGCTCCTCTCTCCACAGGATTTCCCAGGCAAGAATACTGGAGTGGGTTGCCATTTCCTTCTCCAGGGGATCTTCCTGACCCAGGGATTGAACCTGCATCTCCTGCCTTGGCAGGCAGATTCTTTACCACAGAGCCACCAGGAAAGGCCGATAAATTTGGTAGGAATACACAAAACACACACTCTCATCAGTTATCTACCAACTACCTCTATGCAGCAGGTGTACAGGCCACACCTAACCACATCTCTAATTATGAATATACATTAGTCATGGAGATGAGCAGCAATAAATAAGTCTAGCTGTTTGTAACACCAACATCGACAATTTTAGTATTTTGAATATTTTGCTCTTAACAAAAAGATTTTAAAAATATTATTTCTTTTTCTCTGGTTAATCACTAGTGGTTTGTGTTTTATTCATTTATAAATAACAGCATTATTTTTTCATATAGTAAGCTATTCAAAAGCAGAGACATTACTTTGCCGACTAAGGTCCCTTTAGTCAAGGCTATGGTTTTTCCAGTAGTCATGTATGGATGTGAGAGTTGGACTGTGAAGAAAGCTGAGTGCCAAAGAACTGATGCTTTTGAACTGTGGTGTTGGAGAAGACTCTTGAGAGTCCCTTGGACTGCAAGGAGATCCAGCCAGTCCATTCTGAAGGAGATCAGTCCTGGGTGTTCTTTGGAAGGAATGATGCTAAAGCTGAAACTCCAGTACTTTGGCCACCTCATGCATAGAGTTGACTCATTGGAAAAGACTCTGATGCTGGGAGGGATTGGGGGCAGGAGAAGGGGACGACAGAGGATGAGATGGCTGGACGGCATCACCGACTCGATGGACGTGAGTTTGAGTGAACTCCAGGAGTTAATAATGGACAGAGAGGCCTGGAGTGCTGCAGTTCATAGGGTCGCAAAGAGTCAGACACGACTGAGTGACTGAACTGAACTGAACTGAAGCTATACAAACAGTATTTCCATGATCTATAACACTATTACCAAGATTTTTAAAATATAATACATGCAAAATATTAAAATACAATGAATATTAATAGAGTACTCATATGGGGATTCCCAGGTGGCTCAGTGGTAAAGAATCTGCCTGCCAATGCAGGAGATGCAAGAGACATGGGTTCGATCCCTGAGTACGGAGGATCCCCTAGAGAAGGAAATGGCAGTCAGAATGGCTGTGATCCAAAAGTCTACAAGCAATAAATGCTGGAGAGGGTGTGGAAAAAAGGGAACCCTCTTACACTGTTGGTGGGGATGCAAACTAGTACAGCCACTATGGAGAACAGTGTGGAGATTCCTTAAAAAACTGGAAATAGAACTGCCTTATGACCCAGAAATCCCATTGCTGGGCATACACACCGAGGAAACTAGAATAGAAAGAGACACATGTACCCCAATGTTCATCGCACCCTGTTTATAATAGCCAGGACATGGAAACAACCTAGATGTGCATCAGCAGATGAATGGATAAGAAAGCTGTGGTACATATACACAATGGAGTATTACTCAGCCATTAAAAAGAATACATTTGAATCAGTTCTAATGAGATGGATGAAACTGGAGCTGATTATACAGAGTGAAGTAAGCCAGAAAGAAAAATACCAATACAGTATACTAACACATATATATGGAATTTAGAAACACGGTAATGATGACCCTGTATGCAAGACAGCAAAAGAGACACAGATGTATAGAACGGACTTTTGGACTCTGAGGGAGAGGGAGAGGGTGGGATGATTTGGGAGAATGGCATTGAAACATGTATGCTATCATGTAAGAAACGAATCACCAGTCTATGTTCGATGCAGGATACAGGATGCTTGGGGCTGGTGCACAGGGATGATCCAGAGAGATGATATGGGGTGGGAGGTGGGAGGGGGGGGTTCATGTTTGGGAACTCATGTACACCCGTGGTGGATTCATGTCAATGTATGGCAAAACCAATACAGTATTGTAAAGTAATATAAAGTAAAAATAAAAATTAAAAAATATATATAATATAATACATGTAAAATATTAAAATACAATGAATATTAATAGAGTACTCATATGGGGATTCCCAGGTGGCTCAGTGGTAAAGAATCTGCCTGCCAATGCAGGAGATGCAAGAGATATGGGTTCGATCCCTGGGTAGGGAAGATCCCCTAGAGAAGGAAATGGCAACTCACTCCAGTATTGTTGCCTGGGAAATTCCATGGACAGAGAAACCTGGCAGGCTATTGTCCATGGGGTCAGACACACAGGAGAGGTAAACAATGCCTTGAATTTGCTTTTAATATTATTTCAAAATTATTAGCTGTCAAATTCATGTATGTCATTCATAAAATATTTGAGTATCATGCCCCTAACCCCATTTTTGCCCTGTTGTATTTATTTGTTGTTTTGTTTGCTCATTTTTTTAATTGAATTGATTTTATTTTTTAGAGCAATTTTACATTTACAGAAAAACTGAGCAAAAAGCGTGGAGTTCCCAAACACATAGCTGCCCTATTATTAGCACCTTGCATTAAGTGTGGTACCTCATTACATCTGATGAGCTAGCACTGGTACATTATTGTTATTATTAACAGAGGTCTACAGTTCACTCTGTGTGTTGTACATTCTCTGGGTTCTGACAAATGTAATTGACATGAATTCACCATCACAGTGTCATTCAGAATAGTTTCATTGCTCCAAAAATCCCCTGTTCTCCGCTGATTCATCCTGGCCTCCCCCTGAGCCCGTAGCAACCACTAATCCCTTTACTGTCGCCATTTACAGAAAGCTACACAGTTGGATTCACACAGTGTGTGGCTTTTGCAGACTGTATACTTTCACTTAGCATATAGGATTCTGCCGTGTATTTCTGTGGCTTGAGAGCTCATTTCATTTTATTGCTGAATGATATCCCATGCCATGAATGTACCACAGTTTGATTCCAATCACTTACTGAAGGACATCTTGACAGCTTCCAAGTTAGGGTAGTTATGAGAAAACCTGCTATAAACATTTGTGTGCAGGTTTTTATATTTGTAATTTAAATTTTTTTAGTTGGAGTATAATTACTTTACAATGTTGTGTTAGTTTCTGCTGTACAGCAGCATGAATCACCTGTGCTGTGCTTAGTTGCTCAGTCTGATTCTTTACCACTCTATGGACTCTAGCCCTCCAGGCTCCTCTGTCCATGAGGATTCTCTAGGCAGGAATACTGGAGTGGGTTGCCATGCCTTCCTCCAAGGGATCTTCCTGACCCAGGAACTGAACCAGGATCTTCTGCATGGCAGGCAGATTCTGCACCAGCTAAGCTACCAGGGAAGCCTGAATCACCTTTATGTGTATATAAATCCCCTCCCTGTTGAGTGTGTGCAGGTTTTCTTGTGCATGGACATAAGTTTTCAATTCATTTGAGTGCAATTAAGTTTTCAACTCAAGGCACATGACTGATGGATCACATGGTAAGAGCACATTTAGTTTTGTAAGAAATGGCCAGACTGTCTTCCAAAGTGGCTATAACACTTTGCTTCCCCATAAGAAGTAAAGGAGAGTTCGTGTTGCTACACACCCTCGCCCACATTGGGTGCGATCAGTGTTTTGGATTTTAGGCATCTAATTGATATGTAGAGGTAGCCTGTTTTAATTCCAATCCTCTTATAATATATGATATGAGCATCTTCTCATACACTCATTTGCCATCTGTGTATTTTCTTTGGTGAGGTGTCTGTTCACACCTTTTGCCCATTTTTTAAACTGGGTTGCTTCTTATTGTTGAGCTTTAAGAACTCTATATATTTTTGCAAAATCTGACTTATCTTTTCATTCTTTAAACAGCATCTTTCACAAAGTAGAAGTTTTCATTTTAGTCAAGTTCAACTTATTATTTTTTCTTTAGTGGGTCGTGTTTTTATCACACAGTTTTGCACAATGCAGTAATTTTTAGGAATTCACAGAGTGTGTGATAGCCACTGACCACATTTATCCTTTTCAACCATTCATTTATTTGACCACATCACTCATTTTGAATAAAACCCCAAAATAATTGGTATAGAAGTACTGAGAAGTATAACTTATGGTGAAAAATTGGAAACTTAATGACAAACAGTTGAGTTTGAAAAGTAATACAAGAGAATATTACCAATATGAAATAGGAATATGGTGTTAAAGGTGGTTAGCATGTCAACATTCTTTACATATGAAAGTGTTGTTGTTATTGCTGTTGTTCAATCACTAAGTCATATCCAACTCTTTGCAACCCCATGGATTGCAGCATGCTAGGCTCATCTGTCCTCCACTATCTCCCAGAGTTCATTCAAATTCATGTCTACTGAGTTGGTGATGCGATCTAACCATCTCATCCTCTGCCACTGCCTTCTCCTTTTGCCTTCAATTTTTCCCAGCCTCAGGGTCTTTTCCAATGAGTCAGCTCTTCACATCAGGTGGCCAAAGTGTTGGAGCTCCAGATTCAGCAAGAGACCTTCCAATATATATTCAGGGTTGATTTCCTTTGGGATTTATTGACTGGTTTCATCTCCTTGCCATCCAAGGGACTCTCAAGGTCTTCTCCAGCACCACAATTTGAAAGTATCAATTCTTTAGCACTCAACCCTTCTTATGGTCCAACTCTCACATCTGTATACAACTACTGGAAAAACCATAGCTTTGATGACACAGATCTTTGTCGGCCAAATGATGTCTCTGCCTTTTAATATACTGTCTAGGTTTGTCATAGCTTTTTCCCAAGGACCAAGTATCTTTTAATTTCATGGCCTCATTCACCATCCACAGTGATTTTGGAGCTTAAGAGAATATAATCTGTTACTGCTTCACTTCTTCCCCTTCTATAGTGATGAGACCAGATGCCATGATTTTAGATTTTTTTAATGTTGAGTTTCAAGCCGTATTTTTCACTCTTCATCAAAAGGCTCTTTAGTTCCTCTTTACTTCCTGCCATTAGAGTGGTATCATTTGCATATGTAAGGTTATTGGTATTTCTCCAGACAATCTTGATTTCAGCTTGTAATTCATCCAGCCTGGCATTTCACATGATGTACTCTGCACAGAACTTAAATAAGCAGGGTGACAATATACAGCTTTGTTGTACTCCTTTCCCAATTGTGAACTAGTCTGTTGTTCCACACCCGGGTTCTACTGCTTTTTGACTCACATACAGGTGGTCTGGTACTCCTAACTCTTTTAAGAATTTTCCACAGTTTGTTGTGATCCACATAGCCAAAGGCTTTAGCATAGTCGAAGAAGCAGAAGTAGATGTTTTTCTGCAACTCCCTGGCTTTCTCCATGATCCAACAAATGTTGGCAATTAGACCTGGGGTTCCACAGCCTCTTCAAAACCCAGCTTGTACATCTGCAAGTTCTCATTTCACATACTGCTGAAGGCTGGCTTGAAGGATTTTGAACATAACCTTGCCTGCATGTGAAATGAGTGCAACTGTATGGTAGTTTGAACATTCTTTGGCATTGCCCTTCTTTGGGATTGGCATGAAAACTGACCTTTACCAGTCTGGTGGCCACTGTTGAGTTTTCCAAGTTTGCGGGAATATTGAGTGCAGCACCTTAACAGCATTATCTTTTAGGATTTTAAATAGTTCAGCTGGAATTCCATCACATCCAGTAATATGTCAACATTCTTTACATATGAAGGCAAGTTCATGGAAATTTCTTAAGTGAAGAAAGTAACATGCAAAATATCAATCATACATTAATTTCAACTAAAAACTATAATCTGACAGAAATAAAAATTCAGTAATATGTATGTTAGAATAAGGAGCACTCATTGTTGTAAAACGAATCCAAAACTTCACCAAAAAAGTTCATTTTTCATCTGCGCAAAGTTGAACACAAATATTCCAGGTAAGTATCAGCTAAATGACCAGCCTCCTTCCAACTATGGCTCCAGCATCCCCTAGGTCACAGTGCCCTTGGCCAATTACTTCCTCTGCACTTGGCCAGTGGGTGGAAAAAGCAGGTGAGGATCACACAGGAGGTTTTCTCAGGCTGGCTTGAAAGGCTGAACTCACTTGCACCCACATGACCCCCAAAGCAGGTTAGGAGAAGTGGCCCAATTTTGTGTTCAGGACAGAGGATCACTTTCATGCCTGCACGCACCTCTCTGCACTTAACAAAATTAGACTTTGGTTTCCTTAGACTCCTTTCTCCTTTCAATTTTGTCCAAATCTGTAATAGTATGTAAGTATCCCTTATTACCTTATCTATTTAGTTCCAGATTATGAGAATTTAAATACACTTATCCAAGTCTATTAGGTTCCTTTGTTCAAATAGGAAGGGTTTTGATAGCTAGGATTTATTCATTCTTTAAAAAAATAAAACCTAAATTTACAGCCTCTCTAGCCTTTATTTCAGATAATAATCACCTAAATCAACTAAGAGCATTGTGTGACCTACTTAAAAATTTTACAGTAAGATTATATCTTGCTAAAGAAACATCATGCAACAATTTATTCTCTGATTCCTTATTCTTAACCTGTCTCTCTTTCTTTTTTTTTTAAGACAAAGCAAAGTTTCAAAGATTGCTTTCCCAAGTAGCACAAAATGACTCTAGGTCTTCTAACCTACATATTTAGAATTAGTGTTGGTTATTCATCAGTGACATTCATTTTTTGTAGAAGGGGTCAATTTTTGTAGAAGTGTCTTGTATTAAGATAGATATTTTTATATGATATAAGGAGCTGTGCGTGCATATCCACTAAGTCACTTTAGGCGTATCCAACTCTGCGCAACCCTATGGATTGCAGTACGCCAGGCTTCCCTGTCCATTACCAACTCCCGAAGTTTGCTCAAACTCATGTCCATCGACTGTCTCATCCATCTCATCCTCTGTCATCCCCTTTTCCTCCTGCCTTCAATCTTTCCCAGCATCAGGGTCTTTTCCAATGAGTCAATTCTTCGCGTCAGGTGGCCAAAGTATTGATGTTTCAGCCTCAGCATCGGTCCTTCCAATGAATATTCAGGACTGATTTCCTTTAGGGTTGACTGGTTTGATCTGCTTGCAGTCCAATGGACTCTCAAGAGTCTTCTCCAACACCACAATTCAAAAGCATCCATCTTTGGTACTTAGCTTTGTTTATGGTCCAACTCTCACATTCATACATGACTACTGGAGAAACCATAGCTTTGACTAGATGGACCTTTGTTGGCAAAGTAAGTCTCTGCTTTTTAATATGCTGTCTAGGTTGGTCATTGGAGGAGGAAATGGCAACCCACTCCAGTATTCTTGCTTGGGGAATCCCATGGACAGAGGAGCCTGGCAGGCTACATACAGTCCATGGGATCACAAGAGTCGGACATGACTTAGCGACTAAACCGCCACCACCAGGTTGGTCATAGCTTTTCTTCCAAGGAGTAAGCGTCTTTTAATTTCATGGCTGCAGTCACCATTTACAGTGATTTTGGAGCCCAAGAAAACACCGTTTCCATTGTTTCCCCATCTGTTTTATGAAGTCTTATTATTATGATCTTTAAAAAATGATTTTATGCACTTGCTTGATGATTTTTCTGAAAGATTTTTACTACTAACTTGTCAAGTTGTATAAAATGTTCCATACAGGTTCTTAATAAATATTTACATTTAGTCTATGTTTACCGTAAATGGTATTTTCATGTTTACTATTTTTAATCTCTGAAATTATGAATGTCTTCATTTTTCCTAATAAGACCATTATAACTCTTTAATATATGTCATATGTTAAAAGATAAACGACTATCCATTTATGCAAAGCTTTTCTTGCTATTTTATTACATGACATTTTATTTTCTAACTCTGTCATTACTGCATATATGAAATTTATTTTTTGAAAATTACACAATTGAAAATTAAAATCTTGCAATTTCAGTGAACTTTCAATGTGCTTGGTTTCCTGTATATTATACAGTCACTAAAAGAAGACTTTCTAAAAAGATATCCAAGGACCTTATTTGAGGCTCTCCTTCAAATAAATTCTTATACAGATTTTTACAGTTTTAGTAGGATAAACAAAGTTCAATCTGTATCCACTCTCGCTACTACTGCTAAGTCACTTCAGTCGTGTCCGACTCTGTGCGACCCCAAGGACAGCAGCCCACCAGGCTCCCCCGTCCCTGGGATTCTCCAGGCAATAACACTGGAGTGGGTTGCCATTTCTTTCTCCAATGCATGAAAGTGAAAAGTAAAAGTGAAGTCGCTCAGTCGTGTCTGACCCTCAGCGATCCCATGGACTGCAGCCTTCCAGGCTCCTCCATCCATGGGATTTTCCAGGCAAGAGTACTGGAGTGGGGTGCCATTGCCTTCTCCGTATCCACTCTTAGTATTCTAATTAAACAAATTGATTACTTAAAACTGAAACTATTTATAAAATTAACTGAATTAAAGAAACTACAACAGATTAGAAATCATGTCTGCGGTAATTAGATTTGGAGTCTGATTTTATAGACATTAAAAGAACAAATTAACAATCAATTGATATCATAAGTGAATATATTGGGCTTCCCAAGTGGCTCAGTGGTAAAGAATCTATCTGCAATGCAGGAGACTTGGGTTCAATTGCTGGGTCGGGAAGATCCCCTGGAGAAGGAAACAGCAACCCACTCCAGTATTCTTGCCTGGGAAATCCCATGGATAGAGAAGCCTGACAGAGCTACAGTCCATGGGGCTGCAAAAGAGTTGGACACGACTAAACAACTAAAGTGAATATATTAAATGCAACATAATAAATTTAAAAATGTAATCTTTGTATATAACATTAAAATTTTACTACAATGGCAAAGAATATTTCTAAATATGAAATATTGACTCCTACGGGGAGAACTGCAGCTAGTTTCTAGATTAGTAACTATTTTGAATGTTATAACATCACCACCTACTGGAGAATTAAGATAGGAACAATTTCTCATCTTGGAAATCCTCATCAATAACGATATTTACTGAATTTAGATGTTTCTAAATTCACATTTTTTAAGGTGTTGAGGTCCTAACCCTGTACATTACACTCATGAGGAAACAGACACACAGTTCAATGATTTGCCCCAATAACACTACTAATTATACAAAAGATGATATGAGGTCAAATTTACATATATATATATAACAATTCTCCAGGTCTCCTAGTTCTCAGTTCCATGATTTGAGTTCTGTTACTCGGCCGTGCAGAGACAGACACCATGCTCATTGTCAGGGTCCATTATAATAATGGCTAAAACACCCCTGAAGTGAAAGCAAAGTTGGTTTTCCTATCAAACGTATTTATAATTCCCCCCTCGCCCAATTTTTCACTGACTCATAGAACAATTAAGAGCTAAAGTTCTGTGACATTCTTATGTTATCCCCAACGGGTGTTTGTTGACTGAATTATTTATATGAGCAATCTAATTTCTCATTTCTCCCTTTTATTTTCTCACCTATAATTAAAGAAAGAAAGGAGATGGCACTTTTCATCTCTCGGATCAACATTTAAAAGGCTGCTGGAAACTGGGTGGTAAAACCAGCTCCCTCTTAACTGTCAGAGAATAGATTGGTGCCAAAGTTTGCTGGTTATTTCATAGTACAGCCAACCCCCACCCCCCACCCCATCTGTGCCTTCTCTTTCCAGTTCAACTGCAATCCAAAATTACTAAATGAAAAATTCCAGAAATGAACAGTTGATGAGTTTTAAACTGAAAACTGTTTTGAGCAACATGATGAAATCTCATGCTCAGTACCACCCAGGAGACCCAGTGATCAACACTGTCTACTCCTGACATCCAACCACCGGCATCACCACAGGTCAGTGATCCAGGACCAACCCAAGCAGATGACCCTCTTGATGTATCATTATCAGAAGGTTGGCAGTGGTCCAACACCGTGTCACAATGCCCACGTCATCCATGTCATCTCACCATGTAGGCATTTTACGATCTCATATCACCTCAAGAAAAAGGATGAATACGTTACAAGATATTTTGAGAGAAACCACATTCACATAATTTTTATTACAATATACTGTTAAAATTGCTCTACCATTAAAATTGTTCTACTTACTGTTGTGCTAAGCGCTAATTCGCTTCAGTCGTGTCCAACTCTTTGTGACCCTAGGGACTGTAGCCCGCCAGGCTCCTCTGCCTGCAGGGTTTCCCAGGCAAGAATACTGGAGTGGGTTTCCATGCCCTTCTCCAGGGGATCTTCTCGACACAGGGATAGTACCCGAGTCTCTATGTCTCCCGCACTGGCAGGCGGGTTCTTTACCACTAGCGCCACTTGGGAAGCCCTACTTATTATTACTTATGTTAATCCCTTACTGTGCCTAATTTATAAACTAAACTTTATTATCAGTGTGTATGTATAGGAAAAAATCACAGTATATCCAGGGATCTGTACTACCTGTGGTTTCAGAAGGTCTTGCAACACATCTGCTGTGTACACCTGTACACAGGACTATAAGGGGGACTCCTGTATCCATAAAAAATTTAAGTTACATAGACTTTGATGCCACAGTTCCACTCCTAGGAATTTATTCTACTGAGATTTCTACACAAATAATTACTGAAGCATTAATGGTGATAGCAAAAGTGAAATAAATTTGGAGACAACCTAAATGTTATTAAGAGAAGACTGACACAATGTAGGGCATTGATGACAGCCATACCATATGGAACACTGCACAGTTGTTTTTCAAAATAACAGAGTTCTAAGCATACTTATAAGAAAAGATAACTAAACTTTCTGTTTAAAGAAAAGGGGCCAGTTTTTGCATTATATGTGTACTATCAATCTACTTGCATAAACATATTTTAAAAACATTAATGTATGGTTTACATAAATATAAATTTTATAAATATATGTGATAAATGTGTGTATATATGTATGCATGTGCTAAGTATATATATGTGTATATATACATATATATACATTAATAAATACATGCATTTGCTTATGCACAGAAAGTTCTTAAGGTGATGTGTTACATCTTTTTCAAGTTCTGACTCACATAGCAAAAACCCTGTCCTATACTCTGAGAAAAACTACAGAGGATTTAGAAGCATTTCTATGCAGAACTTGATTTTAAAAAATCATGATTTTTTATAGTATAAAATTATTATAAAATCCATATAGTATTTGGAACACTTTTAAATAATAAATTTAAGCTTCAAATATTATTTTTGAATATTTGATGTATTTCTAAGTATTTTCTAATATAATTTTTTAAAATATGACTTTATACTTGAAATGTCTACATGCAATCCGTGATCAAGACCTTTAAAAATGACTAAAGCTACTTCTTGATGACCACCATTGATGAAAAACTTATTTGCCCTGCTGCTGCTGCTAAGTCGCGTCAATCGTGTCCAACTCTGTGCGACCCCATAGACAGAAGCCTACCAGGGTCCTCTGTCCCTGGGATTCTCCAGGCAAGAACACTGGAGTGGATTGCCATTTCCTTCTTCAATGCATGAAAGTGAAAAGTGAAAATGAAGTCGCTCAGTCGTGTCTGACTCTTAGCGACCCCATGGACTGTAGCCCAACAGGCTCCTCCGTCCATGGGATTTCCCAGGCAAGAGTACTAATATACAACAAAAAAAATGTTATTACTTTACAATTGTGCAAAATTTTTAACATAAATGAAAGTCTATTTTCAATTTTAATGTCTTTTCTTTCATTGATAAGTGTGATAAAAAAATTTCTTTGGTGACATGAATAGATTTCCAATGATCAAACATTTCTATAACAAGTATTTCACCGCCTAAATCTCAAATTTGCAAAAAGGTATATGCCTTGTTAAAGCAAGGATCCTCAAAGTGATCCGGATGCCCCTAAGTGGGCATTTCAGCCCCAAGCGGACAGAATTATTATGCATGTGGTATACGGGGTGAATAATGTCCCCCCAAAATTCACATCCACCCAGAACCCCAGAATATGACTTTATTAGGAATAAGGGTCTTTGCATATGTAGTTAACATGAGGTTCAAATCATCCCGGATTCAGGTGGCCCCGAAATCCAGTGAGAGTATCCTCAGAAGAGACAGAAGAGGAGAGACTCTGGGACCCGGAGAAGAAGGTGATGCGAGTTCAGCGGCAGGGACTGAAGTGATAGCGTCTGGCATCTGGGTTCATCACTTCTTAGGAAATAGATGGGGAAACAGTATCAGACTTTATTTTGGGGGGCTCCAAAATCCCTGCAGATGGTGACTGCAGCCATGAAATTAAAAGATACTTACTCTTTGGAAGAAAAGTTATGACCAACCTAGATAGTATATTCAAAAGCAGAGACATTACTTTGCCAACAAAGGTCCATCTCGTCAAGGCTATGGTTTTTCCTATGGTCATGTATGGATGTGAGAGTTGGACTGTGAAGAAGGCTGAGCACCAAAGAATTGATGCTTTTGAACTGTGGTGTTGGAGAAGACTCTTGAGAGTCCCTTGGACTGCAAGGAGATCCAACCAGTCCATTCTGAAGGAGATCAGTCTTGGGTGTTCATTGGAAGGACTGATGCTGAGGCTGAAACTCCAATACTTTGGCCACCTGATGCAAAGAGCTGACTCATTGGAAAAAACTCTGATGCTGGGAGGGATTGGTGGCAGGAGGAGAAGGGGACGACAGAGGATGAGATGGCTGGATGGCATCACCGACTCGATGGACGTGAGTTTGAGTGAACTCCGGGAGTTGGTGATGGACAGGAAGGCCTGGTGTGCTGTGATTCATGGGGTCACAAAGAGTCAGACAAGACTGAATGACTGAACTGAACTGACACCATCACTACAAATTCCAGCAGTAAAAAAGTAAATCATGTATTATTATAAAGAGCTTTGACTTTGCAGACACTCCTGGGGTCCTGGGGATACCCAGAAAGGCCATGAACCACACTTTGTGAACAGCTATGAATCAGAATAAATGCAGAATATAAAAACAAACAAACAAAAAAAGCCTCGATGGACAAAGGGCCCTGCAGAATGCTGGGAGCGAGGCAGGGAGTGCATTCTCCATTAGGGACAATGGAAGGAGCCACCCTGGGGACACTGATGTCAGACTGACACTCATGTCAGACTTCCAGCCTCCAGAATGACGAGAATATATTTCTGTTATTGTAAGCCACTCCATTTGCAGGAACTTGTCATGACAACCCTGGGCATGGATGTACATGGACACCCACTCAGCGCCCCCACTAGGATGGGATGGTGCCTGACCAGGCTGCTCCCGGCTCTCTGCACTCTGGGGGTGATGGGATGCGGAGCGGCAGCCTGGATGAGAGAGACCTGGACTCCCCACGGGCTGGGGCTGTGGAGCAGGAAGCTCCCTTTCCTTGAGGTGAACCAAGACTGCAAACCATGATGAAAGGTCTATGGGACCTGGTTGTGACTCAGCACCACACAACCCTGAGTGGATCCACCGGCACCACACCAGGAGTTCAGGAGACACACTGCCACAACACTGGAAATCAACTACACTCCAGTGACATGCATAAATAATAAATAAGTAAACAGGGAAAAGAGAAAACACCGTGTGAGTGAACACCGTCAGGATCACCGAGGAAAACAAGGTCAGCCCTTCATTCCAGCTACAGGTGGGTAAAACGTCTTAGACTCAAGAGGGAAGAAAACAATCAGGCCTTTTCAGAGAAATCAGTATCTTCAACAGAGAAAAGTGTGAATTTCAAGAAAATGTTAAACACAGTGCATTTGAAGAATGGACATATTTGAAAAATACCTTCAAGAGTATCAGTGCATGAGAATCTCAGTCACTTGAAACTGGGTCAGGCTGCGGTCTCCATTTGTGTGAGAATCTTCCCCCGTGAGGAGTAATTCATGAAGAAGTGGAGATGCTGGTACATCATGAGTTGCAGTCAGGTATTCTGAGAAAATAAGAACCTCTGCCTTTCCTACCTGATAGACTCTTTCAGGTTACATGATAAACTGCTACATTATAGCAGAAATGAAGATGGAGTTATAGGTGCTTAACTCATAATTTTTTCTCCAGAAGACCTTTGACAAAGACAATTTGATTTAAAGATACTTATATATTTTATGGAACTTCCCTGGCAGTCCAGTGGTTAAGACTTCACTTTCAAATGCGAGGGGTATAGATTTGATCCCTGGTTGGGGAGCTAAGAACTGGCATGACTCATAGTCAAAAAACCAAAACATAAAACAACAGAAGTAATATTATAACAAATTCAATGAAGACTTTTGAAATGGTCCACATCAAAAAAGATCTAAAAAATAAAGATACTTACAGATTTTAAATGGAAGATATAAACCTGGGGCTTAGAGAACAGTATCAGTTTAGGGCACTCTTATATAACTAGGTTATAAAGTGAAATTTTGGTATTTGGGGTGAATTTGAAAGTGAAGTGAAACTGTTAGTCACTCAGTTTTGTTTGACTTTTTGTGAGGCCATGGACTGTAGCCCGCCAGGCTCCGCTGTCCATGGAATTCTCCAGACAAGAATACTGGAGTGGGTAGCCATTCCCTTCTCCAGGGGATCTTCCCAACCCAGGGATCAAACCCAGGTCTCCTGCATTGCAGGCAGACTCTTTACCAGCTTGTCTCCCTCAAAACTGATACAGAAATATTTCATAGGGGGAAATTATGTATTAAGAAATAATTTGGAAAATTCTGGAAGTCAGTTTTCATAGATTGCTTTGTTCTTGCGATAAAAAGTTGTATGTTAAAATGTTTAAAAATAGTCCAATCTGGTGAATATCTAAACCTAAACTGGTCCACACATGTCTGCCTTGCTCCTATTTCCATCTAGATGGTTTAGCACGTAAATAAACTCCTCTGTCCAAAATTAGAGTAGTGGTAGTAGAAGTAGTAGTAACAGTAATAGTAATCTACATGAAGACTAAAGGTGGGGCCACGGCACCAGCCAGAGGCCTCCCCCACCCCTGCCCCCACGCTGCTGTCTTGCATCACCTCCTTCAGAAACAACTGCTGCAAATTTCACATCAGCAGTTCTCCTTTTCTTTTACTAAATTCAACTTTACATTCTACATAAAAAATAACCACAAAAATATGTTTAACCCTCTCTCTGTGTGTGTTGTATGTAACACTGCATTCCTGAGAATTTCACCTTTTGTTCAACAAAGATGGAGACGAAGCTGGAGTCAGAAATCTCAACTTAGAGGGGAAATCTGTAGGCTAGTGCTCCCTCTGATGGACATTTTTCACATCACACATGCTTTTTTATTGTTGTTTTGGGGTATTTTTGTTGTTTGTTTTGGTTTTAAAGGCAGGAGCACTTCATTCACAGGAAAGAAACATCTCGCAAAGCCAAGAACAATCAGGAAAGTCATCTCAAATGACCTCTGAATGACCCAAAAACGCATGAGTCTTATTTAGCTTATTGTCGTCACCAGAATTCTTGTCAGGGAACTTGTTTAAAAGAGGTGGCCTGGGACTTTTCCTCCCAATTTAAGGGACATGGATTCGATATCTGGTTGAGGAAGTAAGATCCCACATGTTGCTCGGTTGGGCCAAAAAATAAAGAGAGTTTAAAAGATGAGGTGGCTTGATAACAGCTCAGAGTGGCAGCTACAATTGCAAAGGACTGATCAGCAATAATTGATTTTTTATTTTTTAATGTTTGTCCTGGTTGATTAAGGATGAGTGAGGAGTTTGCCTTCGGGAATCGGGAACAAAGAAGTTTCACCCACATCCTTGGGACAGGGTAGCATGGAAGAACAGAGGCTACAGAAAATATGTGCTAAATAAAGAGAGTTCACTTTGAACAACCTAAGATGCTAAATCCTTCCCCGGACCCTTCAAATCTTCAGCATAGAGGAAACTGTCAGTCTCTTGTGGAAAACAGTAAAGAAGCTGAATTCCGTGACTTGGGTGATCTGGGGGGATTGAGGGGGACAGAGGGCTTCGAGACACAGACGCAGAGTCTGAAGGGACAGCTGAATGCAGAAGCCCAGTGTTACCAGAAGAGGCACCATGGCCCTTCACTGGAGCGATGTGCCAACTCGTAAAGCCGGACACCTCTGAGTCAACACCACAGCACATGGTTGAAAAGAGACCGAAGCAGAGCTATAGGCCAGCACCTCCCAGCCAGGCGAGCATGGAAGTGATGACATGGATGCTGCTTGCTGAGTGGCCGGGCCAGGGTGCCAGACCTTGTGCTGCTTCCCACGACCTCAGAGGTATCAGCATCTCCGCGCCTGTGCAGCTTCCTGAGGGCACACGGGGAAGGTGTGCTGTAGGGAGAATGCCTACGGGCCAACGGAGCAACCAGGACCCGCCCATCAGCACGAGTGGCAACTACCCCCAAACAAGGCCGAGGTCTCAGGCCTGCATTTGGTCTTTCACCAAAGCTAAAATTGATCCCTCCGGTCCTGCTATCCGGTGTCATCAGGTCATACTGGAATCTGGTCCTTTATTGAACACTCCCTGGCTGGCCTCCACAGAGCTGCTAAATTCTGTGCATTTACTCAACCGCCCCATTTTCAGGCACAGGTGAACAGAGCTTCACTGCTGCAGTTCCAGTGGCTTTTGCTCTTCCTTTATTCTTCTCCTTGCTCTACCCGGGGATGCTTTCTCGTCTGAATACTTCACTAACAAACACAGTTACACACGATACAGCTGAGAACCGGGAAGGAAGCATGAAGGGGGAAATGCCTGTGGAGAGCAGAGCTCGTGTGTAAGAGTGATGCCATGTCCTCCTAATTATTTTCTATTATTTTGGTTGCACTGCGCAACATGCAGGATCTTAGTTCCCTGACCAGGGGCCCACGCGCCCTGCAGTGAAAGCTCAGAGTCTTAACCACTGGACCTGCAGGGGGTCCTTGTGTCATGCGTGCATGTTTAGTGGCTCAGTCATGTCTTTGCAAGTCCATGGACTATAGCCCACCAGGCTCCTCAGTCCATGGAATTCTCCAGGCAAGAATACTGCAGTGGGTTGCCTTTCCTCCTCCAGGCGATCTTCTTGATCCAAGGATCCAACCCAAATCTCTTGGGTCTCCTGCATTGGTGGGCAGATTCTTGACCACTGCGCCACCTGGGAAGCCTCGTATAATTCTGAAGCCACTATCTGAGAACAATTCTAACTTTTCTAACGGCGATGATAGAGGGAAAACCTCGGTAGCTGCAGATATTAAAAGAGCAGCTTTCTGGGTAACCTGTAGTGATTATTACAACAGTACATTTTCTTAGTTACAGCTCCTAGTCCACTGTACAGTATCTCTGTCACAATTTCAGAACAAGATGCAAGGGACTGTTTACTCCAGGACCAGTGATTTGGAACCAGTGCAGGAAAGACTTGAATGCTCCCTGCTCTTAACCTGTGAATCACACTGAAATAGTCATTCCTGCTGTCCCATCTCCAGCTCCCCTCCTCAGACCACATGGTGGGACTGCAGTCGCTCAAGTCCTGGACAGTCAGGCGGGACCGCTGGATTCATTTTGGCCAAGGACATATGAGTGGGAACATCACATGCCAGATCTAGGCAACAGCTTTAAGATCTGAGCATGATTTGCTGAATTTTCTGCCCCCCTGTGTGACAGCAGAGATTGTTCCAGAGGGTGGAGGTGGTGATGTCAGTCCAGGTCTCTAAGCGAGGCTAACATGAGACAGAGACCGTCACCACTGACTCATCCTCACCCCATCGTCTATAAGCACCATGGAGATCTGTGGACTATTTGTTACCAGAATATCACCTTTCCTGACTGGCGTGTTCAGTTCAGTTCAGTCTCAGTAGTGTCTGACTCTTTGCGACCCCATGAATCGCAGCACGCCAGGCCTCCCTGTCCATCACCAACTCCCAGAGTTCACTCAGACTCACATCCATTGAGTCGGTGATGCCATCCAGCCATCTCATCCTCTGTCGTCCCCTTCTCCTCCTGCCCCCAATCCCTCCCAGCATCAGAGTCTTTTCCAGTGAGTCAACTCTTCGCATGAGGTGGCCAAAGTACTGGAGTTTCAGCTTTAGCATCATTCCTTCCAAAGAACACCCAGGGCTGATCTCCTTCAGAATGGACTGGTTGGATCTCCTTGCAGTCCAAGGGACTCTCAAGAGTCTTCTCCAACACCACAGTTCAAAAGCATCAGTTCTTCGGCGCTCAGCCTTCTTCACAGTCCAACTCTCACATCCATACATGACCACAGGAAAAACCATAGCCTTGACTAGACAGACCTTAGTCGGCAAAGTAATGTCTCTGCTTTTGAATATGTTATCTAGGTTGGTCATCACTTTTCTTCCAAGGAGTAAGTGTCTTTTAATTTCATGGCTGCAGTCACCATATGCAGTGATTTTGGAGCCCAGAAAAATAAACTCTGACACTGTTTCCACTGTTTCCCCATCTATTTCCCATGAAATGATGGGACCGGATGCCATGATCTTCGTTTTCTGAATGTTGAGCCTTAAGTCAACTTTTTCACTCTCCTCTTTCACTTTCATCAAGAGGCTTTTTAGCTCCTCTTCACTTTCTGCCATAAGGGTGGTGTCATCTGCATATCTGAGGTTATTGATATTTCTCCTGGCAATCTTGACTCCAGCTTGTGTTTCTTCCAGTCCAGCGTTTCTCATGATGTACTCTGCATAGAAGTTAAATAAGCAGGGTGACAATATACAGCCTTGACATACTCCTTTTCCTATTTGGAACCAGTCTGTTGTTCCACGTCCAGTTCTAACTGTTGCTTCCTGACCTGCATACAGATTTCTCAAGAGGCAGGTCGGGTGGTCTGGTATTCTCATCTCTTTCAGAATTTTCCACAGTTTATTGTGATCCACACAGTCAAAAGCTTTGGCATAGTCAATAAAGCAGAAATAGATGTTTTTCTGGAACTCTCTTGCTTTTTCCATGATCCAGCGGATGTTGGCAATTTGATCTCTGATAGATAAAGAGAATGCAGCTGACCCTTGAACAACATGGGCTTGACCTGCACAGGACTGAACTTAGACGTGAATTTTTTTCAATAAATACATACTACAGTTGACTACATGACCTATGGGTTGATGCTCAGATCCAGAACCACCGATACAGACAGCTGACTGTAATGTTATAGCACATTTTTGACTATGCAGACTATGCTCCCATGTTGTTCAAGCATCGGTTACACACATCAACCAGACAAAGCAGAGGGGAGGCAATGATGCGATCAGGAGTTATTATCAGTGGTCAGAATTCGGGGCTGGAAATTAAGAGGAAACCTAGCAAGTATTAGTCATTCAGTTGTGTCCAACTCTTTGCGACCCCATGGACTCTAGCCCGCCAGGCTCCTCTGACCATGGGATTTTCCAAGCAAGAATACAGGATTGGGTTGCCATTCCCTTCTCCAGGGGATCTTCTCAACCTAGAAATCGAACACAGGTCTCCCACATTGCGGGTAGATTCTTTACTGTCTTAGCCCCCAGGAAGCCCAATCCTAGCAAAGAGGTTGCCAAAGAAAGGGAACCCCAAGTCATCTGCAAAACTCCTCTGCAATCCCTCACCTGCGCCTTAGCTGTGGGGACCTAAGGAAAAGTCCAAGAAACTGAGCAGAAGGACAGAAAGTAGCCTGAATGAGCTGTTCACATACTGAAAGAAATGTCTCTCTCTTTTTTTAATCCCCTGTGCTATTCACAGTTACAGACACAGCACAGTTTAAGTCTTAACTCCCTTGTAAACATTTTCTCCACTATATTCTTAAATTTAAACAATGAACAAAACAATAAATCAATGTCTGAGGTGCGGCATTTGTCAACTTCTGAGATGTAAATACTCCCACCTTGGTGAGTTTCAAGCTACCAACATGCTGCCACCACAGCAGACCATTATATGGTATTTCATCATGTAAATTCAACAGATGTACAGATAATAATAAAGTGTATTTAAATAATTTGGAAATAATCTCGAGTATTGATTACGTTGCTTTTTAATATGATTTTATTGTAAGTTATGTAATTTACTTGTTTTCTTTGTTTAATTGAAGCATAGTTGATTTACAAGGTTGTGTTAGTTTCAGGTGTATAGCAAAGTGATTCAGTTATACATATGTACATTTATATATCTTTTTTCTAGTCTTTTCCATAGGTTATTACAAGATATTGAATATGATTCCCTATGCTATACTATAAAGTTCCTATTGTTTACCTACTGTATATATGGCAGTGTGTATCTGAGGCTTCTGTGGTGGTGCTAGTGGTAAAGAATCCGTCTGCCCATGCAGAAGACACAAGAGAAGCAGGTTCAATCCCTGGATCGGAAGATTCCCTGGAGAAGGGAATGGCAACCCACTCCAGTTTTGTTGTCTGAGAAATCCCATGGACAGGTGAGCCTGGCAGGCTACAGTATCTGTTAGTTCCCATACTCCAGATGTATCCCTCCCCCTTTGCCCTTAATTTTTAATAATGGCTGTGTTTTAACAACTGGTTTTAAAATTCCTGAAAAATTAACCACAGGCTCTCCTGAACCAGGATAAGCCACCTCCTGCACATCCCTGACTTTAAGTACCTCGAAAACACAGCTTCACTGTCCTGGCTGTCATTCTCAAACTGCTAAAATGTGGGTTTTCCTCTCTATGAAATTCATAGTGACCTTGGTACTGCAACCTCTTCTCTTAATCCAGTGGACACATTCCAATTCTAATTTTTTTTTTTTTTTTTTGCCTTACTGCAAGACTCGTGGTATCTTAATTACCCAATCCAGGATTGAACTCGGGCCAAGGCAGTGAAAGCGCCAAATACTAACCACTAGCCCACCAGGGAACTGCTCCAATCCTAATCTTGATTATCTGTAGGAAATGGCACTGTTAGTCTCCTCGAAATTGCCTTCTCACTGGTCTGTCCAGCCTCTTGTCTTCATCCTTCCTCTCTGACTACTTCCAGCGTCTCCTCTGAATATTCTCCTTTTACCCGCTGAGGCTTTCAGGGTTGTTTTTTTCCGAGTATTCTTGTTCCTCGAACTTTATCACATGTCACGCTTTTCCAAAAGCCTCAGCTACCCTGTTATCACTCACGGGCAGTCAACACCAATTCTCTATCTTCAGACCAGAATCCTCTCCTTGCCTCCTAGTATCTAGACCCACATTTGCAGTTGCTCCATGAAGTATTTTCCTCGTGTCCCACAAAAATTTCACGTTCAAAATGTCCATAATACTCTCTTCCCTTGTGATTTTATGACTATGTTTAGTGTGATGTTTGGAGTCCTCCTTTGTGTGTGTATCTATTACAAATTTTAGGTCCCATGAGGTTTACATACAGCCACCTATTATATAAATTAGACGGGATGATTTTAAGCTGATGATCTCCAAAGTGACCTTTCCTATTTTATTTTATATCTATGCAATTTGATAGATGTTCACTAAACCTACTGGGATAAACATTCCATGATGTACATAAGTCAAATCATTATGCTATACCCCTTAAAGTTACACAGCACTAGGTGTCAGTCTTATCTCAATAAAGCTAGAAGAAAACAAAGCAAAACAAAGCAATAACGTGTCCATGACAAACTTCTTTTTTTCTTTTGAAGTCTGCCTCTCCTTTTCAACTCAAAGATTTGGCTGTGTAGCTTGTGCGATCTTAGTTCCCTAAGATCACACAAGCTACACAGCCAAAAAAATAATGTTCTTTAATCTTGCTCATCCCTCACTCTTGTAATAACATGCTAATTTTGTGATTCTTATTCATCTTGCACACTGAGGCATCTGTTATCTTTTTAAATCACAAATCACTTAATGGCTCCCAATTGCCTAAGACCAGTGGTTCTTAACCATGGCTGTGCAACAGAATTATCTGGGGTGTGGGGTTCAACCAATTGTATAAATGTATGATTTACATATAATAAATAACACTCATTTTAAGTATATAGCTCAATATGTTTTTGACAAATACACACACATATATGTAACTATCACTACCAATAAAGATATAAAACATTTTCATCACCTCAAATAGTTCCCACATATCCTTTGTCGGTCAAATTCCCCAAGTTTATCATTTCCCAAAGAGTTGACCCCAAGCAATTTACTGCCAGCTTTCCATCAGTAAAGATAAGTTTTGCCTGCTCTAGAATCTCATACACATTGAACTAGACAATATTTACTTTTTTGCATCTGACTTCTTTTACTCAAGATCATGGCTTTGAGATTCAGTCATGGTGTGTGAATCAGTAATTTCTTCCTTTTTACTGTTGAGTAGTAGTCTGTGCTATGAAATTTCTCAAAATGTTATTCGTTCATTTGTTGATGGACATTTGGATAGTTTCCAGTTTGGAGCTATTATGAGTAAAGCTTCTATGAATATTTAGATACAAATATTTTCATCAACATATGTTTCCACTCCTCTTGGGTCAATACTTGGGAGGGTCAATGCTGGGTCTTTAGATAAGTGAATACTTAACTTTAGAAGAAACTATTTTCCAAAGTAGCTGCACCATTCTCCATTTTACCAGCATTGTAGGAGAGTTCCAGGCAGAAAGCCAGGACAAACATAGCTCATCTCGCTTGTTTCCCTTCTCTGGCACAGCACAGATCTGTACTGCCTGTAGTTCGGTGTCTGAAAATAATCGTTTCATTTATTTTGTCTAGTGTTTTCATTGTTGGGAGGGGAAGGCAAATCCAGTATCAGGAACACTGTCATGGCCAGAAACAAAGTCCACATGGGGAGCATCTTAAAAAATATGCCTGACTGGGCTCCCATACTAATTAAATCTGAGTTCCTGCATTGCGAATGGGAGGGGAGTTCTTTGTGCATGAGCCTTGAGAATCATTGGCCCAGTGCATAATATTTGATCTTTTCACTAAGGCAAGACCCCTCAGCACCTGTCCTGCATCTCCAGACTAGATGGCAATCACATGCTCCAACCCCAACCATCTTTTATCATTTCTCCTAAGGTTCAGCCATGTGGTATTTTACCAGCATGAACATGGTATTTCAAACCCATGTCTTTCCCTGTGGTCCTTTTAGGTTCAAAGTTTATCAGGAGCACTTATCCTTCAAGACTGGGGCAAAATGCCATTGGCTTTATAGGATATAAGGAAGATCCAGGGATTTCTAGGGCAGAATGTTGTACTAATTGAAAAAGATGGTTGTACTTATTGGACAAGATGTTGGACGAGATGGTTGGATGGCATCACCGACTCAACGGACATGAGTTTGAGCAAACTCCTGGAGACAGCCAAGGACAGGGAAGCCTGGCATACTGCAGTCCATGGGGTTGCAGAATGCGACACGACAGAGCGGCTGAACAACAAATACTGTACTAAAAAGAACGTTGGGATAACCAACAAATGCAAGGCTTATCCGCTACCACCATTCGCAACAGGGTGAATTTAGTGGTTACTTGTCATCAGTTTTCCTCGGGTATAACACGGAATAACAATACTCACCTAGAGCAGTAGACAAGAGAACACAAAGAACGCACCCAGCACGGTGTACGCCGCAGGTGCGAACAGAATATTTCGCTTCACACCCATATTCCACTCCTAACATTTCCTGCAAAGTTTTACTGCAAATGGCATTTACTCTGTTTATATCTCTTTTCCTCCGCTAGACTGTGAGGTTTATAATGACCAGGACTACTTTCTTTTCACTTTTGTGTCTGGGGTCATAGAAAAAACCTGGGATAAGACAGGAGTCTGAACAAATCTCAGATGAATAAAGAGAATTTAGGAGTCTCTAGCTGTAATCGCCGGAGAAGGCAATGGCACCCCACTCCAGTACTCTTGCCTGGAAAATCCCATGGGCGGAGAAGCCTGGTGGGCTGCAGTCCATGGGGTCGCGAAGAGTCGGACACGACTGAGCGACTTGAGTTTCACTTTTCACTTTCACGCATTGGAGAAGGAAATGGCAACCCACTCGTGTTCTTGCCCGGAGAATCCCAGGGACGGGGGAGCCTGGTTGGCTGCGGTCTATTGGGTCGCACAGAGTCGGACACGACTGACGCGACTTAGCAGCAGCAGCAGCAGCTCAATCGCAAAGAGAGTTTACGGGGTTCTTTCTCAACAACACTTCACGCTTTGGGGACGACGCACCACCCAATCCTTGGCAGGGAAACGAGAGAATGTGACCGAGATTGGAAAAGTAAGGTGGCACTTTCCATCAGATGAACTCTCCAGAAATCATTGCCACCACTGGGCAAAGAAATCCGGTAGTCCGTGCTGCCCTTCTCAGAAGGGAAACTCTGAGCCAACTTCCTTTAAGGAAAGGAGCGGTACCGGACAGGTGGGCGGGCGCCGGAAGAGGGGCGCGCGGGGGGGGCGGGGGAGGCGGGGGCGCACAGGGACCGCCCTGCCCCGCCGTTGCCAGGCAACCGGCCCCGGAAGTCGCGGGAGGCGCGTCGGCGGCGGCGCCGGGAGCGGTGAAAGATGGCGGAGGGCGGCGGTGGAGAAGCGGGCGAGGAGGAGCCGAGGGCGGCGGGACCGAGGCCCCCAAGCGCGCGGGACTTGCAGGTGCGGCGGGCGGTGCGGCTGGGGAATGTGTGGGGCTGTTCCGGTCGCGGTCGAGCTTCCTCAGACCCGCCCGGGGACCGAACTCGGACTCCGTGGGTCTCCCCCGGGCAGCACGCCGTGCAGGGGCGTCGGGAGAAACGAGTGTCGGCGCCCCGCGCTCTCAGGTGTCCCGGCGGCGTTTCCCCTCCACCCCTCTTGCTGTTTAAGAAGCAGCTGTTGATTCCGAATGGCTTCTTTGAAGGGTCAGTTGAATGCTTCACTGGTTGACGCTCCGGTCAGACTTCTGCAGAAGGAAACTCTGAGGTGGCCGTGGGGAAGTCGAGTCACAGGGAAGCCGGTTCGGTTTTGTTTCTCTCGGATGCTGTTTCTGGCTTATTTAAATGTAAAAATGGTTCATTTTTAATCAGAGATTTTCCCTTTCAGAGTGAACTAAAAAGGTATTTCATCCTACGGCTCGCACCCTGGTCGGCTGGCACCCTGGTCGTAACTGCTATAGGGTAGAAAACATTGCACGTAAGAAACGGGGATGTAAAACTTTGTAATGTTACAGGACATTGACATTAATGGCCTCAATACCAGCGCCCCGAGTCTTGCTCTGCCAGGTGCTTCACGCTACTCATTTCAGGGTGTTTTTTTTTAACTGTCCCTTTGTAAGATGATTGATAAAATTCAAACAGTAAAGATCTCTGTGTGCTCGGTCGCGGTTTGCGACCCCATGGACTGTAGCCCACCGGGCTTCTCTGTCCGTGGGGATTCTCCAGGCAAGAATACTGGAGTGGATTGCCAGTTCCTTCTCCAGGGGATCTTCCCAACCCAGGGATCGAACCACCATCTCCTTCATTGGCAAGTGGATTCTTTACCACTGAGCCACCTGGGAAACCCCAAACGCCTATGGGGACTATAATTAAACATGAATATCACTCCATCTACAAGGCTTGGTAGAAAAGGTCTATTATAATTCTTTATTGTCACACCTTCATTCTGCTTCTTTAAACGAATGTATATTGACCACCTGCCCTGTAATATACTACTAAGCTCTGGGAATGCAGAGATAAATAGTACATCAAATCCACAGTTGGTGCTGGAACACTGTGGAAGGGCCTAGAAGCCTGAAAGGCATTTCTACCCATTGTTTGCCTAAATAAGATACACATGTGTTTAACCTAACACTTTTAAGATGGAGGATGATTGAGTGCCAGGATAAGCAGTGCATACAGTGATGAATTTGGAGAATGGAGTAATCAGTGTCAGCTTAGGAAACGAACTCAATCTATTGATAAAACATTTGCATTATTTATGACTCAATTTAGTATTAGTAAACAGAATCCAGGAGTAGGAAGGTTTCATCTCCCTGATCTTGTCTATTGAAGGCCAGCATCACTAAGACGCAGCATGTACCCTTGGGGGAAAAATGGTGTTTCTGGTCAGAACAACTTCAGCTTGCTTCTTGACCTTGCTGCTTAGTAGTTACGTGAGTATAGGGGAAATGTCCTAACTTCTCTGATCCTGTGTCTTCATTCATAAACTCAGGATTGTTGATCACAGGTGTCAAGGATGAAATAAAGGAATGTCTATAAAGTGCCTCTTGAGTTCAGTATTACCCTGGCTCAGACTTGCTTACTAAATATTTGGTTCTTTTTCCCTTAAAGGAGAAAAATAGTGTAACTTTCACTGGTTAGTCCATCTAATGCTATTAAGTTAAAACTATGTGACCTAATATCCTTTGTCTAATTTAAATCTATTTCTTATGTGAAAAATGAGAATAGCTTGGTTAATGATCACCTCATACTTGTCAAATTTAGACTGAGTCCACTGGATTGATATGATTAATTGTTGGAAATGTTGTAGATGTCGCTAATTTTGAGAATGGCTTCCTTTCCACCATCAATTAGAAAATAAACTCTTTTTTTCCAGTCTCTACTTTTCGGTAGGTAGATAACTGATTTTTTTTATGAATGTGATTTGGCATTTCAAATACATTAAGTATTGATAATGTTTATTTTAGAATTTAATAAGAATGTGAAGAATTTGCAAAGAAACCCCAGAACAAAAGAACCAAAGTAATGACATATGAAGAAATAGTGTGTATCAAAGGTTTAAAAGAATTGGATAATGTTCTTCTCCCCATCTGGTTTCTTGGATAGTGAATATTTTTGGATTATCTTTTTATTGTTTAATCTAGCTGTGCTTATTTTAAGCATTACCCAGTTAGTTCAGTTTTCAGTAGATACTTCTTAATTTCCTGACAACTTGCTCTAAGAGTCTTTCACAGTATTATTGAGGAGAGAAAGGTGATGTGTTACTAATTGGAACAAGCAGAAGTACCGCTCAGTGCCTATTTCTCAGCTGCCGTGCAGTGTAGGGTTTGTCAGCCTCTAAATTAGGAGAGATTTCCTCATTTACCACACCAGGAAAGATGGATGGTCGGCCCCCAAAAGCCTCCCAGCACAGTGAGCCTCTGACTCTAAAAGCAGAAATTTCCCGTGGGTCCCACATTGAGAGTAGATTTTATCTCCCTTCCTCCTCCAGAATTGGGAACATTTAAGGGGGAAGCTTGGGACAGGAGTGTTAGTGACAGTAAGTAGGTACTCAGTCGTGTCCAACTTTGTAACCCCATAGACTGCAGCCCACCAGGCTTCTCTGTCCAAGGGATTCTCCAGACAAGAATACTAGAGTGGGTTGCCATTTCCTACTGCAGGGGATCTTCCCTACCCAGGGATCTAACTCGCGTCTCTTCTGCTTCCTGCACTGGCAGGTGGGTTCCTTTCCTCTGCACCACCTGGGAAGCTCCTAAGTGACACTTGTTGTTGAGTCACTCATTTGTGTCCAACTCTTTGTGACTCCATGGACCACAGCACGCCAGGCTTCCCTGTCCTTCACCAGTTCCCGGAGCTTGCTCAAGCTCATGTGCATCGAGTTGGTCGTGCCATCCAACCATCTCATCCTCTGTTGTCCCCTTCTCTTCCTGCCTTCCATCTTTCCCAGCATCAGGGTCTTTTCCAGTGAGTTGGCTCTTTGCATCAGGTGGTCAAAGTGTTGGAATTTCAGCTTCAGCATCAGTCCTTTCAATGAGTATTCAGGGTTGATTTCCTTTAGGATTAACTGGCTTGATCTCCTTGTAGTCCAAGGGACTCTCAAGAATCTTCTCCAACACCACAGTTCAAAAGCATCAGTTCTTTGGCGCTCAGCCTTCTTTATGGTCCAGCTCTCACATTCATACGTGACTACTGGAAAAACCATAGCTTTGACTATTCAGATCTTTGTTGGCAAAGTAATGACAAAGTGACAGTACTCACCCCCAAAACCTCAGTGTTCATTAGTAGTTCTGAACGTCCTCAGAGCCCTTTGTCTCTTGTCATGCCCTTCCCTCTATCCACACACATGGAGTTAACAGATTAGGTACACTCTGTTCCAGATTTCCTCCAGAATGATATCAAAAGAAAAAGATTTCTCTTTTTATTTCTTTATTTCCATATAGGTTGGAGTTGGGGAAAAATTGGGGCTAACTTAAGTACTTAGCAGGGTTTGGAATAGGCTTTGGATGGGGCAGAGAAGAGAGTTCTGTCAGTGAGAAAAGAGTAAGACTGTCTGGGACTTTTATCCTCTTGGTGTCAGTGTCCCTTATCCTTGGTTCTCAGTTTTGACGTGCATCAGAGTCACCTGAACGGTTTGCTCAAGCAGATTCCTGAGCCCCACCCTGAGTTTCTGATTCTTTCGGTCCAGGGCAGGGTTTGAGCACCTGCAGTTTTAAAAGGCCCCCAGGTGATGCTGATGTCGCTCTTCTAGATTTAAGTCTGTATTCTACCTTCTGGGCTTCCCAGGTGACTCAGGGGTAAAGAATCTGCCTGCCAGTATAGGAGATGCTGGTTCAGTCCCTGGGTTGGTAAGATCCCCTGGAGGTGGGCATGGCAGCCCACTCCAGTATTCTTGCCTGGAAAATCCCATGGACAGAGGAGCCTTGCAGGCTAAGGTCCACCAGGTCACAAAGAACAGGACTGAGTGAGTAAACAATAACATTATACCTTCTGACAGCTGTCTCTCTAAGACTGGGAGTTCCAGTACTTTGAATCTTTTGCTGTGTTGTTGATATTCTTATCCACAGTTTCAGGTTCTTTTCACACATTCATCACATTTCCAGTTCTAGAGAAAAAATTATCCGTGCTTACATACTTTATTCTCTCTGTGTGATTGAAATATTGCATGATTTAGTTGTTTAGCTCATGGAAATCTGTCCTGATAATTAACAGTGCATAATTATTTCACAGTGCATATATTTTTATCTCTTTCTTTGACTGAGATTTTTCTGTCATTTTCTATTGGTTTTAACCAGTACATCAGTTTATTTTCTCTTCAGATATGGTGTCATTTGCTATGTCAAATAATATTAATTAGCTAATGAATTTATACCATATGATGCTATAGGGACATCATGGATCCTTGCGTTAATTCCCTTTAAATATCATTCATTTTCTTCTAAGTTAATGATGTGCCAAAAATAACTAGGACCTTTCAGCTCGTTGGACTCCCTGGTCTGATGTAATTTTCTCCATATTCCTATTTTATTAATATATGTTCCACACTTCATGGAGTCAGAAGGCATTGTTTGCATTATTCATTTATTTTATAGAAGATTATTTGATCGACAGGGTTTGTTCAGATCTTCTTCAAGCAAAAAACAAGGTACAAAACTATAGGAAATTTTGAGTTTGCCAAAAAGTTCATTCAGTTTTTTCCGTAACAGCTTATGAAAAAAAAAAAAAAAACTTTTGTCCAACCCAATCTCCGTTTTTAAATCTATAGCATAATTTATCTACCCATCTCTCTCTGTGATTCCTGTTGTGTTGTAGTATACATAATTTAACAAGAATTTTTTGGGTGCCTGTCCAGTTCTGCATTAGAAACAGTTTGGGAAGCCTAAATTATAGTAGGGGGGATGAAATAGTAAGAAAAGTATACAAATGGTGAGAATGTAATATTTAATATGTGTCAATAATAGAATGCCATATGCTATAAGGATTTAGAAAAGATAAATCACTTTAGTTAAGAAAACTAGAAAAGGCTTTGTCAAGGATGGCTATAATGGGCCTTTGACATACAGATACCATTTCCATTGATGGAGGAACAGCATAAAAATAATTCATAGAGCAATATTATCATCTCATGAGGAAATCCATAAAGGAATATCATTTTGAAGAAAATTTTTGAAGGTAAAAGTTTCTGAAAACCTTGGGTCCAGGTAATTAGAGTGTTTGTCCATCTCTCTCATTTATTTTTTTGTGCATGGTGGGGGTGGTTTGTTTGTTTCTCCCTTTTGGAGAAGATAAGGTAGGAAAAGATCATAGAAGATATATAGATAATACTGCAGCAAGAAAAATCTTGGGGAAAAGGAAACTGATAAAAATCATTGTGGAGCAGTTTTTAATACTACCTTCTGGTAATGGAGCATTTGCTTTGTGCTTCACATACATTATGTAATCCCTTTATTGTAGACATTAGAAGATGAGGGAACTAAAGCTCAGAGAAGTTAAATAATTTGCTTAAGCTCACACAGTAAGAACCTAAGTTAGGATTTTAATAAGATTCTTTTAGGCTACGCTATACTTCTATGATTAAGGTTTCCTGCAAAATTAACATGATAGAAATATGAAAGTTGACATATGTGTATGGAGTGGTGGTCAAAAGTTAGGTGGGAAAAATAAAGCCTTTCAGTTTTGTTTTCGTGTTTCTTGCATATTTTAAAGGTTGACTAATAGAATCTTTAGAAAATTAACTTTGCCCCAGTTCCCTATTTTTCTTTTCCTACTGAGGACAGATTCCCTGGAGATTGTTTCATATTTCTCATGTTTCTAGGAGTACTTAATCTGAGTTTTACAGGAGAGTTATTTCTTGTTTTTTTTAATTTTCCAAAGATTAGGGTCATGCCAGTTTTAATTGAATAGCCATAAGGGCCATTAAGGAAAGTCTTTGAGTTGTCCAAGGATGTCAAAAGTGGAAACAATATAACTTACACAATAATGAAATATTTTGATAATTTCTTAAAATTGCAGTTTCAAAAAGTATGCTTTGTTGATTTCATTTTGAAGAAGATATCCAGCCATATATCTATAAAGCATAATTTGGTAATACTGCTTTCTAACAGTTATATAAACTATATATATATATTTCATTGTCTTTTATTTTTTAGAAGCTTATTTTCCTAAACTTTAGAAGTTTATATGTCTGGTAAACTTTTAAATAGAATAATTTTTAAATTGTTTTATGTACTCAGATTTTGAAAACTGGAACTAAATGAAATATTTTCATGGGATCTAATGAGAGCAAGCTGACATTAGTGTAAAACATCTTCAAGTATTTGTAAAAGAATTATAGTTCCAACTTTGAAACTAATCTGTTACCAAAATTGTTTTTGAAACTGTTGAATAGTTCATTGAAAGTAATTAAGCTATTATTGTAACTTTAATTTATGCTACTATGTGTGACATTTTAGTGAGAGCTGCAGTGGTTTTATTTTGGAAGGGAGTCATCTTCTGAAATAGCAGCCTTCATTTTTCATTAAAAATCTTGACTACTCAATTACAAGTTAATTTTCTACTCCTTCTGTACAGAGGGTTTATTTCTAATGTTTTTATACTTTATAACAAATCTGTTATTCTGTAGTTGGCCTTGGCAGAATTATATGAAGATGAAGTGAAATGCAAAGCTTCCAAATCTGATAGACCTAAAGCTACAGCCTTTAAAAGCCCACAGACAGCACCTCAAAGGTAAGTTTTGTTTTGTTTTTCAAACTTGTATCCCTTTTTAGTTCACTAATCCCACATTATTTTAAATGGCTTTGGGAATTTTTTAACTGTAATTTCTTAAATATTTTTAGATACTGTTTCTGAAACTATAATAGAAAGCAAGAAGAAAATTTTGGGGAAATTATCTTAAATACTGAATGTTTGGATAGACCTCACATAGCATAATATACTGAGTAGTATTTTTCTTGGGCACTGTGGTTCTATTTTGAGTCATAGGACTCATTGAGGATCTGATAAAAGCTACACCCTCTTTCCCCTAGAACATTTATGTACAGCTTTGTCCATCATTTTTAAAGGTTTGTGTGTTTCTTAAAGTCCATCCATAGAACTCCTCTATGCGTTTTGTTCTCCATTTAAGAATCTGTGACTTCAGGACTCTGTCTTTCCTTCCATTGGAAGATGATACATCTAATAGTGATAGATAGTATTTGCTGTTGTTAAAACCCCTGAACTATAAAAAGAACCAACAGTGAAGATTTAAGAGATGGAAACCAGGTATATTTTACTGTCATGAGTTTTCTTATTTCCATGTATATATTCGTTAATGTCTTTTTAGTACACAAATCTCATTACTAGGGAGAAACTTGAATTTCCCCATTACATCTCATTCTCAGAAAGTCTTTTATTTTTCCAGAAGTTGAAAAATTCACTGGAAATTACTTTTTTTGTTTGTCACTATTCTGTCTTCCTTCTTCCTGTAGGGGAGATAAAATAACCTATCTTTCCTTCCAGACCTGAATGGAAAGAAGAACACTTATAATTTATAATTTTCACCCCAACTTTTTATTTTACAATTTTTTAATACATAGATAATCAAAAGATTAGGGTAATGAACATATATACTGTGTCTGCTCCGATATTCACCAGTTGTTTATATGCTATAGCAGTTCATTGGTGCACACACTCTTTGTTACTCAACCACTTGAAAGTAAATTGCAGCCGTGATAGAACTTCATCCCTAGAGGCTGCAGTCCACACCCAATAAGATGCCAACACTCCTTGATAACGTCTCACACGTTAGAAAATGAGCACTAACTGCATGTCATTTAATACGTAGTCCATAATCAGATACTCTTAGAGGCTTTGAGGATTTAGGAGTCATACATTTCACTGATGGTGCCTGTTTTCAGTCTGAATCCAGAGCATTCTTCCCACCTTTCTATTGTCTGCTTTTAGCTCATCTGTTTAAAGCTTATTATGTTGACATTGAAGAGCTGGGCCCAGATGTCTTGTAAAATGTCCCACATTCAAGGTCACTGTTTCCTCACAATTAGATTCTCGTTAAACATGCTTGTCAAGAGTCTCTTGTTAAACATGCTTGTCTGGAGTACTACTTAGTGATATTTTCTGCTGTGTATTACCTTACACCGGGAACCATATGGTTTCGGGTTCCCCCACCCTTGGTGCCCTGTTCACTCGGTTAGGGTGCTGACTGCCACCATCACTCCACCAGAAGGTACAGTCTTTCCTTTATTGTCTGCAGATTGGTCATCTTGGCACAGCCTGAATATCCTTCCCTTTCACTTAAGTTTATCTGATATATATATATACACACAGATATATGTATAATATATGTATTATATGTGTATGTGTGTATATATATGTATAATATATATTATGCACAGACATTTATATAATGTGTATGTATTACATATACAGACATTTATATAATGTGTATGTATTATATATACACAGACATATATGTGTATTATATAGGCATTTATATAATGTATATTATGTATACATGTTTATATAATACATATGTATTATGTATACACAGACATATATATATTTTAGCTGCTTCCTTAATTTGTACAGTCTCTGAAACTTTGAAAGTGCTTAAAATATTAACGTACCAAAGTTTTACTCATAAGTTATTTGACTATTCTTCCCCAATTTGAACCAGTTTTTGAATGACTTGATTTGCTGGTATAAAAAATCAAAATATTTGACTTCTTAAGATTAGTACATTAATATTTTCCTTAAGGATTCAAATATAATCCTTAAAATATTTCAGTGAATTGTTTTTTATTTTATGCTGACACAGTGTTGCCATTAATGTTTACAATTTGATAAGGCAATTTTTAAGGACTTAGTGCCTCAGATATGATTTCTAGAATTATTTGTCCAAAAGGAGGAGCTGCATTAAATATATTGAGGCTTATGCTATGTTTGATCCGCTTAAAATACAACTGCAAACCAAATTATTGGCCATCTTTTCTTTTTGCTAAGTGTGATATTTTTGAATAGAAAGTGTGCAGTTCTGTTGGCTTCACATTTGGCAATGACATCTGCCTGATTTCATTGCATGTCTGCTGCTTGGTCTGGTACAGAAATGGTCCACCTTCTTGGACAATTTTAAATATCGAAACATGCATCTGTTCATTGTTGTTTTAAGCCAGTATATTTTCAGTGTGACCATCATGTGAACTTTCAGTAGTCTAGACATAACTTGATCTGTTTTAAAGAAAATGAGGGACAGGATCTACAGAAAAGTTCACAGAAGACAACCTGACACCTGCTTTTACATATTCATCCACAAAAGGTTCTCTGTCACAAATAGGACTTTAAAAATGTAACTCTTCTTCAAAAATATAAGAACTTAAAAAAATGTTCCCTACAAGTCATTAGATCCTAGTATGGTTTTGCACATTTAGTGAGACAGGTGTCCACAATATCTGGCACAGTGTGGATACCTGTCTGGGCCTTTAAAAATGACTAGAAGATAAGGGACAGACTAGGCCTAGAAGGAAAAAGTAATAAAAATGACAGGAGGGAGCTGAAGAGGAGCAGCAGAACTTGGGTAGCCTCGTGGCAGGTGAGGATGGACAGGCAGGGTGCTTCCGGGCCTGCTTCATTGATGTGGGGCCTCTGTGCACACCCAGAGAACCTCACTGGGAAGGGCCTCGAGCTTGCTTTACTGCTTTGCTCTTCAGTTCAGTTCAGTCGCTCAGTCGTGTCCAGCTCTTTGCAACCCCATGTACTGCAGTATGCCAGGCTTCCCTGTCCATCACCAACTCCCAGAGTTTGCTCAAACTCATGTCCATCGAATTGGTGATGCCATCCAACCATCTCATCCTCTGTCCTCCCCTTCTTGTCCTGCCTTCAATCTTTCCCAGCATCAGGGTCTTTTTCAGTGAGTCAGTTATTTGCATCAGGTGGCCAAAGTTTTGGAGTTTCAACTTCAGCATCAGTCCTTCCAATGAATATTCAGGACTGATTTCCTTTAGGATTGACTGATTTGATCTCACTGTCCAAGAGACTCTCAAGAGTCTTCACCAACACCACAGTTCAAAAGCGTCGATTCTTTGGCGCTCAGCTTTCTTTATGGTCCAACTCTCACATCCATACAAGACTACTGGAAAAACCACAGCTTTGACATATCGACCTTTGTTGGTAAAATAATGTCTCTGCTTTTTAAATATGCTCTCTAGGTTGGTCATAGCTTTTCTTCCAAGGAGCCAAGTGTCTTAATTTCATGGCTGCAGTCACCATCTGCAGTGACTTTTGGAGCACAAGAAATTAAAGTCTGTCATTGTTTTCACTGTTTCCCCAACTATTTGCCATGAAGTGATGGGAGCAGATGCCATGATCTTAGTTTTTTGAATGTTAAGTTTTAAGCCAGATTTTTCACGCTCCTCTTTCACTTTCATCAAGAGACTCTAGTTCTTCTTTGCTTTCTGCCATAAGAGTGGTGTCATCTCATATCTGAGATTATTGATGTTTCTCCTGGCAATCTTGATTCCAGCTTGTGCTTTATCCAGCCCAGCATCTTGCTGGATGTACACTGCATACAAGTTAAATAAGCAAGGTGACAATATACAATCCTGACTTACTCCTTTCCCAATTTGAAACCAGTCCATTGTTCTACATCTGGTTTTAACTGTTGCTTCTTAACTTGCATACAGATTTCTCAGGAGGCAGGTAGGGTAATGTGGTGTTCCCATCTCTTTAAGGATTTTCCAGTTTGCTGTGATCCACACAGTTAAAGGCTTTAGTGTAGTCAGTGAAGCAGAAGTAGATGTTTTTCTGAAATTCTCTTGCTTTTTCTATGATCCATTGGATTTGGCAGTTTGATCTCTGGTTCCTCTGCCTTTTCTAAATCCAACTTGAAGATCTGGAAGTTCTTGGTTCACATACTGTTGAAAATTTTGAGCATTACTTTGCTAGCATGTGAGATGAGTGCAATTGCGTGGTAATTTGAACATTCTTTGGCATTGCCTTTCTTTGGGATTGGAATGAAAACTGACCTTTTCCAGTTTTCATTTGCTGGAAAACTTTGCCCTTACTCTCTTGAAATTCTTAACACATTTTGAACGGGAGACTTCCACTTTCATTTTGGTGCTGGGCCCACAAATTACATGTCCAGTCCTGGATGCTGCCACAGCACAGCCAGCCTGGAAGGCCAAGGAAAGCTGTGCTTATTTGGAAAGGGGAAAGCCAGTGTATGGTTTTACTGTAAATTTTACAATAAAAATTATAGTGATAAAAACTGTTTTTAGTTGTAGATGCACCTCAGTTGTTTTTCTCCTCTCTGTTCTAATAAGATTTTGGCAGTGGACGAGTCTTTTAATTCCTTAAACTTCAGTATTTCTTATTTGTACAGTGGAGTTAATGCCATTTTTATGAGGATTAAATGAACACTTGATAAATGTTCAGTTCAGTTCAGTCACTCAGTCGTGTCCAACTCTTTGCGACCCCACAAATCGCAGCACGCCAGGCCTCCCTGTCCATCACCATCTCCCGGAGTTCACTCGGACTCACATCCATTGAGTCCGTGATGCCATCCAGCCATCTCATCCTCGGTCGTCCCCTTCTCCTCCTGCCCCCAATCCCTCCCAGCATCAGAGTCTTTTCCAGTGAGTCAACTCTTCGCATGAGGTGGCCAAAGTACTGGAGTTTCAGCTTCAGCATCATTCCTTCCAAAGAACACCCAGGGTTGATCTCCTTCAGAATGGACTGGTTGGATCTCCTTGTAGTCCAAGGGACTCTCAAGAGTCTTCTCCAACATCACAGTTCAAAAGCATAAATTCTTCGGAGCTCAGCCTTCTTCACAGTCCGACTCTCACATCCATGCATGACCACAGGAAAAACCATAGCCTTGACTGGATGGACCTTAGTCAGCAAAGTAATGTCTCTGCTTTTGAATATACTGTCTAGGTTGGTCATAACTTTTCTTCCAAGGAGTAAGCATCTTTTAATTTCATGGCTGCAGTCACCATATGCAGTGATTTTGGAGCCCAGAAAAATAAAGTCTGACACTGTTCCCACTGTTTCCCCATCTATTTGCCATGAAGTGATGGGCCCAGATGCCATGATCTTCGTTTTCTGAATGTTGAGCCTTAAGTCAACTTTTTCACTCTCCTCTTTCACTTTCATCAAGACGCTTTTTATGATAAATGTTAGTTATTATTATAATACCTTTAGAAAAATAGGACTGGCAGTACCATATTAAATAAAGAGTAATGGGGAAAACAAGATAAGACATCAAGAGAAAAAACAACTACAGTGATCCCAAAGAGTATGCTGGTAAAATTTAGGATTAGGATTAGGGTGATGTCAGTGGAATGGAGGAGAAAGAGTGACATTGGTGTGGATACTTTCAAAAGATTTTATTATAGAAACATGATGATGTGGAATAGAAATGTGGTGACATGGAAAAGAGAGTAAGAGATGGGAGAGAACTCTGAAAAGTTCTTAATCTAGTACCTAAGGAAAATGTGATTATTCATGGGAAGAGATGAACTGGATTCAAGTAGGTGCTTTTCAGTTCAGCACTGGACCATAAGTAAGAGGCTCTGAAAACCTATATTTGAGAGTCATCCCTACAGAGGAAGTTGTTATCTCTGGGCAGAGACAAATGATGATCAGATGAGTTAAATAGAGCAAGAGAGAAGTAAGTATAAAGGCATACTTATGAAAGAGACGAAAGATGGATTGTGGATCTAAATAATAAAAGGGAAACAATAAAATTTCTGGAAGAAAATAGACCTCAAGGCAGGCAGAGATTTCTTATACTGGTAATAAAAATTCGGAGGCCATAAAGAAGTTAGTAAATCTTTTCCTGTGCCCAGTTTTTCCTGTAAGGTCTTTCTTACCAAGACTGAGAGGAAGGAGCTTTGTAACTCGGCTCTTGAGATTAGGGACCCAGGACAGCAGGGAGAGCCTGCAGCAGAAGCTCCCCACTCCGTCCCCTTCCCTCCTTCCCCCTTCCCTTCTCATACTGCCATTTAAGGCATGCATCAGCTGTCAGGCTCTTTCTTGCCCTGTTGTTCAGACCATGTGCGACTCTGCAACTCCATCAACTGCAGCATACCAGGCCTCCCTGACCTTCACCATCTACCGGAGTTTGCTCAAACTCATGTCCATTGAGTCGGTGATGCCATCCAACCATCTCATCCTTTGTCACCCACTTCTCCTGCATTCAGTCTTTCCCAGCATTTTCCAATGAGTCAGCTGTTCACATCAGGTGGCCAAAGTATTTGAGCTTCAGCATCAGTCCTTCCAGTGAGTATTCAGGGTTGATTTCCTTTAGGGTTGACTGGTTTGATCTCCTTGCTGTCCAGGGAACTCTCAAGAGTCTTCTCCAGCACCATAGTTTGAAAGTATCAATTCTTTGGCACTCAGAGTTCTTTATAGCTCTCACATTCCTACATGACTACTAGTTTCTTGCACGGACCCTAGTCTTAAAGCCAACCATGGCAGTGCCTGGCCTTGGTTTGTTGCATGGGGCCCTCTGAGGATCAGCTTGGCAGGAGGGCTTCAGTTGGCTCCTGTTCTGGCTAAACTTGGACCTCACGTCCCTCCCCAAGGGCACCAGGAGCTTGGAGTCCACCCAGCCACCCCTAGCTGTGAACCAGCCTTGTTAGTGTGGTTCTGCTGGTGTCCACTGTTCTCCTCTTGGATCTTTCCTCCATGGACAGTGAGTTGAGAGCAGAGCTTCCCTTCCCTTTCCTGTTTCGTTTTGCATGAACTCATCTGGAGAAAGCCTTGAAGGTGACTCTATCCTGGTCTTCAGCGCTGATAGAATTTTCCCCCTCTGTTTCATTTTCTGAGTCAGTTCAGTGTAGATTGGGAACTGGAGTGGAGGGTATGGGTAGTTAAGGAAATGAGCTTTGATTTACATCTTATTCTGAAAATCTCCTTGTTTATATTTCATTGGTTATATTTTCTGACATTCTTGATTGGAAAAAATCTTGAAAGATAAAATAGTGTACTAATTTATGTGAAGGAAGCTTTTATGAGGAAATAGAAAAGAGAGGAGAAATGGTTCACTGCATAGTTAACACATTGAGAAAATTGTGGTCTGAATTATTTACCTTTAACATAGTGAAAAAGTGTGAAAGTGTTAGTCACTCAGTCATGTCCGACTCTTTGCGACCCCGTGGACTGTAGCTCACCAGGCTCCTCTGTCCATGGGATTCTCCAGGCAAGAATACTGGAGTGGGTTGCCATGCCCTTCTTCAGGGATCTAACCCAGGCTTCCTGCATTGCAAGCAGATTCTTTATCATCTGAGCCACCAAGGAAGCCCTTTAACACCGGGAGATTACAACCTTTAACGTGGGGGGAGGTTAATTTTTCAGTCAGAGCTCTCTGAGGAGTAAACTCTGTGTAGGCCTGTGGATTTAGATGTTCATGTCGTCTAAATCTAGAGGGCTCTTCACTAACCAAGTCCTGTGAAATGTGAGTTCCTCTGGGGAGGAGACTTAGCTTCTGGTTGTCAGCAGTGCTTTCCCAGGATCACGCCGATAGATCAGCAGTCACAGAGGGGGAGGGAGGAAGAGGCAAGCTAGTTCTCAGGTGGCATGCTGAGCCTGCTACCAGCATTTCCTCAAACTCCATGAGAAAGTAGATGAATGAACTCTTTACTTCTTAATTCTTTGATCCCAATTTTAAAATTAAGTACTTCCACAAAAGCCATAGAAATGGCTCTCTTTAAATAAAAGTCATTTCCTAAGACTGTTTAGTCTTTTGCTTTAAAGTAGTTTATGCTTGCATTCTGTTTTTATTCATGAACTTTACAATGTTTAAAGGTTCTTTTCACGTGAGCATGAATGCAGTGGATTACATATAGTTCAGCCTTCAACTGGGAAAATTGTGAATGAACTTTTCAGAGAGGCGAGGGAACACGGGGCCGTCCCTCTGAATGAAGCCACAAGAGCCTCGGGTGATGACAAATCTAAGGTAAGGGCTGAAGTTTTAAAACTAAACATGCTATCAGTATACTTGATCTGCTGTGGATTTTTATATTATTTGCAGACACTATTTCTCTAACTGTATATTTCTGTTTCACATATTCCCATTATTTTTCAAAGTCTATAACTTTCTATTAATCAAAAATTAAAGCAGTTTCTTAGCATTTGTATGAATGTGATGAATGTGATGATTAAAAACCCATATATGATATGAATGTTTTTACTTCATAAGCTACCTCACCTGAAAAATAGAAGAGCTTGTGATTAGTGTAACAATAAAAAGTACAGTTCAGTTGATTCATTACAGTTGAATCAAAGCTGCTTATAAAATAAGTATGGAGCTTTTCTTCAGGGTAATTTATACTGACTTTATTAAATTCTTCCTTTCTCTATGAAGCTCTTAATGCTTTGTCAAATATGATTCAAGAATTATAATTTTATTATAAGACTTGTTATAAAATATTAATGGTGAGTTTTAAAAGCCTATTTCTACTTAAAAATATTATTTCAGTGTATGAATGTATTTCCTAATTTAAGATTGGCATAAGTTATTTCAGCTTCTGAGTCACTTCATGATTTTATGGGAAGAAAATAATATACTAGAGTATACATCTCTGTAACATAAGACCTTTATTTTAATGTAAAAATTTCCTGGAAAGTATAAACCAGTGTGGCTAATTATAATTGATCTAGTTTTAAAATATATATCATACATTATCATACATTTTGCTTTAATAAGACTGAATTTTTAACCCACTTGCTGTGTGTTTTTAGTCTTTTACAGGTGGTGGATACAGATTGGGTAATTCCTTTTGTAAGCAGTCTGAATACATCTATGGAGAAAATCAGTTGCAAGATGTAGGTACAGTAATAAAAATCAGAAATTGTTCATTTTTGCTGCTAGTTACTACTGTTATAAAATTAAAAATTGAAAATCTTTTTCTGTTATTTTTTGAAGTATTGATTAAAAAGATTAATGTGTAAGTTTTCAGATTCAAATTTTGTGTTTTGTATCTCAGCTGTGCCTTGCACTTAGAGATATATAACCGTTTGTGAAAGAATGTATCATTCACTGTCATGAGTTACATAAATGTTATAATAATTATTATAAACGGCATACCATCATGGTATAGAATTAGCTGAGTTATATACATAGAAACATTGGGCTTCCCAGGTGACCCAAGTCGTATTCAGTCACCGGCCAATACAGGAGACACAAGAGACGTGGGTTCGATCCCTGGATTGGAAAGATCCCCTGGAGAAGGAAATGGCAGTCCACTCTCGTCTTGTTGCCTGGAGAACCCCATGGACAGGGGAACCTGGCAGGCTACAGTCCACATGGTTGGAAAGAGTTCGACACAACACGTATGGACAAACGTAGGAATATCTAAAGTCAGTCTTTGTTTTTGCTTTTTGAAATTTTGGAGTTAACCGTCTCATTTTCAACATGATGAGGAGTTTACTTCGGAGGGTCGCTGGAGATTCCATCGTGTTCCCTGGCATGAAGCAGAGAAGAATATGAGTACAGATGAAGGGGAAGAGTGGATGTGGAGTGGCAGTGGCTTCTCTCATGACTTTGATCTTCTCAATGAACTAGAAATAATTGTACTTCAAGGCCAGGCTCCAACAGTGGCATCTTTGATACTTCAGCCATTGTCAGTTTGTTAAGCCAAATACAAATCTCAGGAAGCACACATGGTTCCATTTATGTCTTTATTTGACATAGTACAAAAAGCTTTGTATATATTTTTAAATATTTGTTTTTTTCTTTTTAATTTATTTTTGGCTGCATTGGGTCTTCAGTGCTGCACAGGCTTTCTATAGTTGAAGTAAATGGGGGCTACTCTCTAGTTGTAGTGTACAGGCTTCTCATTGCAGTGGGTTCTCTTGTGGAGCACAGGCTTTAGAGCTTGGACTCGGTAATTGTGGCACATGGACTTCGTTGCCCTGAAGCACATGGGATGTTAGCTCCCCAACCAGGGGTCGAACCTGTTACCTCAGCATTGGCAGGCAGATTCTTAACTGCTGGACCACCAGGGAAGTGTATACTTCATACTGTAAGTAAGTAGTAAATAACGTGTTTGAAAAGTAAAATTGTGTAATGCAGGCACATTCTTGTATTTCTTTTTTCTATGCTCGAAAGGTTCAAATTTTGCTTAAACTGTGGAGCAATGGTTTCAGCTTGGATGATGGAGAATTGAGACCTTACAGTGACCCAACAAATGCCCAGTTTCTGGAGTCTGTTAAGAGAGGGTAAGATATGTTACTTAGATTTTGTCTATTACTGAGGGTGGAAGTTTTGTTTGTTTGTTTTTTTAAACAGACCACCAGTCAGAAGTGCTCCACTGGTTTTTAAGAGTGAAATATTGGAATATATTCTGTAAATAGTTGCTCGGGGGAAGGGTATTTTAAGTATATAAAGGACACATTGGTATCTATAAGTCACTGGTTCTTAACTCGGTGAGCAGTAGATATTGGTTCCTTTTAAAATCTCATGAAGCTGTGGTCCCAGTTCTGAGAAGCAGCATCGTAGTGTCATGAATTTGTGAATTGATCAGTAGGTGTCTGCCCATCTGCTAAGCCGTGTCCTGCTTACTGTTGACAGGGTAACTCACTGCATGTATGCCTGAAAGCCGCTTATATTAGAAATCTTTTTAAATGGCATTACTGCTGGCAGAAGAATTCAGAAGGTTAGTTTGAAGTTAAAATTTTTGAAACCAGATTTACAGTGCCCTGACCTATCTGAAGAACGTTGTAACTCACCAGCCCTTGTGGCTGAAGGACAAGGACTTGAGTGATTTTGCTACAAGAGCTGTTTATTTTCACTAGCTGAAAAGTGATCATCCCTTTTACAGCGAAAGAAACATCAGGCCGGTTATAAGCTGGGAAATGTGAGTAGCAGTGAAGGGCTCAGAACAGGAGGCTACTCTCCATCCAGGAGTTGAAGGTGGGGCTTTCCCAGGTGGTGAAATTTATCCTAGCAGAGTGGTAGGAGGGGAGTGGAGGTGGAACTCTGAAGGAAAGGCATTTTAGGACATTAATTTGCTTGGATTTTGAAGTTGAATTCTCCCATATAACGTCAGAATACCAAAGAAGGTTTCGTAAGACGTGCTGTAATTGGGAAGGAAGTCATTGAGAAAGGTGGGAGGCTGTCCCGGCAGGCAGTGTGTGCTGGTGGTAAATGCAAGGTCAAGAGATGAGGTCAGGGCCACGGGCTTGGGAGTTTGCAGAGTCACTGAGCATACTGGGAGCAGCTGGGGCCGGGGGGAGTGGTCGTCTGCCTGGTGAAGATCAACAGGACTGTTGAAATAACACTTACTTCAGGATGGGAGAAGGAAAGACCATGTCGATGATGAGTGTGCTATCCATAAAATCCAAACTAATTTATTATTAAATGAAAATAAATACTCTATGAACTTTGTAGGTTAACATTCCATCTTGGAATACCAAAGGGATGTTTTCATTTGAGCCACACTGTATCCTCAAGTTCAAATTATGATCAAGAACAATCTTAGAAAAGGCACCTTGAAAAAAATGATTGATGGTCAGATAGTGGTTGTCAGCTGTATAATCATTGCCCCCTGCTTTATGACATATTTTATAACACCATCTTGACTATCCTCAAGGAAGTGTTTATAGATAAAATAATCAGTCTATGCATATTATGTCTAAAAGTTACATGTAACATTTATCTTAAATATGGTGAAGAAGTAAAGGAAGGTAATTTATCATGAAATTACACAGATTTCAATATATAACATAACCAAAATATAACAAAGTAGATAGCTTGGTTCCCGGATAGCTCAGTGGTGAAGAATCCACCTGCCAAGGCAGGAGACTTGGGTTAGATCCCTGGGTTGGGAAGATCCCCTGGAGGAGGAAATGGCAACCCACTCTAGTATTTTTGCCTGGAAAATCCCATAGACAGAGGAGCCAGGTGAGCTGTAGTCTATGGGGTTTGAAAGAGTCGGACACGACTGGGGAACTGAGCATGCAAACACACAGACTGCACACCTGTGTGCAGTCTAGTACTTATCATGCAGATATGACAACATAAATCAGAGTAATGGAGTAGTGAGGTGTGTGAAGTTAGCAACTTCATTACTATACCTGGTAGTGCAGTCAGAGACTTGATTAAGTTCCAGACGAAACAAAGTACAATCTTTCTTTGGTTTATATGGCAGGTGAGTTCCTGAAAAGTTCAAAGCATGTTAATACAATACAAAAAAAACAACAGTTGCCTGCGGGAGGGTGTCACACACGAATCAGACGATAATCAAAACCACCCCTGTCAAACTTCCAGCCTTCCGCCAGGGTGTTTAGAAAGAAATACCGCACTACCTGTTAGGTCCTGGGGGGCTTTTCTAATGCTGACCGAGCTATAAATGCCATCCCACAGCTCAGCGCTCTGTCAGAAGCACTCCCAGTAACAGGATACAGGTTCTTTTTTCCCTACATCCTTGCCAGCACTTGTTATTTGTGCTCTTATTTGATGAACGCTATTCTGACATATGTGTGGTCATATCTCATTGTGGGTTTTCTTGTTTTAAGAGAGATTCCCCTGGAGCTTCAGCGACTGGTTCATGGAGGACACTTGAATTTGGACATGGAGGACCATCAGGATCAAGAATACGTAAAGCCTAGGTTGAGGTTCAAGGCTTTTAGTGGAGAAGGACAGAAACTTGGAAGGTAAAATACTAAAGTGAGAAAAATACTTGTCTTTGTTCAACATGAATTTTCTTTGAGAGCACAATAACCTAGAGATTAAAAATAAAAACTAAGATACGAATTGTGAAGACCTCGCTGATGAAATCAGATGTGCAATTTTGGTGATAGTGTTAGTAAGTAATGTTATACTTCAGTTCAATCGCTCAGTCGTGTTCGACTCTTTGCAACCCCATGAGTTGCAGCACACCAGGCCTCCCTGTCCACCAACTCCCGGAGTTCACTCAAACTCATATCCATCGAGTTGATGATGCCATCCCACCATCTCATCCTCTGTCGTCCTCCTCTCCTCCTGCCCCCAGTCCCTCCCAGCATCAGGGTCTTTTCCAATGAGTCAACTCTTTGCATCAGGTGGCCAAAGTATTGGAGCTTCAGCCTCAGCATCAGTCCTTTCAAAGAACACCCAGGACTGATCTCCTTTAGGATGGACTGGTTGGATCTCCTTGTAGTCCAAGGGACTCTCAAGAGTCTTCTCCAACACCACAGTTCAAAAGCATCAATTCTTCGGAGCTCAGCCTTCTTCACAGTCCAACTCTCACATCCATACGTGACCACTGGAAAAACCATAGCCTTGACTAGACGGACCTTTGTTGGCAAAGTAATATCTCTGCTTTTTAATATGCTGTCTAGGTTGGTCATAACTTTCCTTCCAAGGAGTAAGCATCTTTTAATTTCATGGCTGCAGTCACCATCTGCAGTGATTTTGCAGCCCAAAAAAATAAAAGTCTTGACACTGTTTCCACTGTTTCCCCATCTATTTGCCATGAAGTGATGGGACCAGATGCCATGATCTTCATTTTCTGAATGTTGAGCTTTAAGCCAGCTTTTTCACTCTCCTCTTTCACTTTCATCAAGAGGCTTTTTAGCTCCTCTTCACTTTCTGCCATAAGGGTGGTGTCATCTGCATATCTGAGGTTATTGATATTTCTTGATTCCAGCTTGTGCTTCTTCCAGACCAGTGTTTCTCATGATGTACTCTGCATAGAAGTTAAATAAACAGGGTGACAATATACAGCCTTGACGTACTCCTTTTCCTATTTGGAACCAGTCTGTTGTTCCATGTCCTGTTCTAACTGTTGCTTCCTGACCTGCATATAGATTTCTCAAGGGGCAGGTCAGGTGGTCTGGTATTCCCATCTCTTTCAGAATTTTCCAGTTAATTGTGATCCACTCAGTCAAAGGCTTTGGCATAGTCAATAAAGCAGAAATAGATGTTTTTCTGGAACTCTCTTGCTTTTTCCATGATCCAGCGGATGTTGGCAATTTGATCTCTGGTTCCTCTGCCTTTTCTAAAACCAGCTTGAACATCTGGAAGTCCATGATTCACGTATTGCTGAAGCCTGGCTTGGAGAATTTTGAGCATTACTTAGACGGCAGTCATTTGCATCTCCCTGACTCCTGTCAGCACCTTTATAGACATGAACCATTCCATCTCCACAGCCACTCCCTGCACTGCGCCTGTCGCCACTCCATTTGCAGGTGCAGTAGTTCTTCCATTGTCGTTAAGCTAGGAGGTGGTTGGAGTGTGAGGTTGAAACCAGGCACTCTGTCTGCAGGTGCATGCTTTTTACCACTGTGCCATCCTGCCTGTTTCTGATTATGTGGGTTCAGAGGGGGAAATTATTGATTAGATAAAACAGTAAATATCTTAGATCGTAGCTGTGAGCATCTCTCTGCTGTAAGTAATTGCTAAGCTCTTACAGCCAAAGCAATGTCCTTAAGTTGGTTATTTTCAGTATATTTTGAGCAGCCAAACTCTTTCTTCAGATTATGGAAACACATATAGAATTCTGATTGCAGAAAGAGGGGATTGTCTTAGATATCTCCAGACAGTGAACCCCAGGACTTTGCTAAGCACAATTTAGAAACGAGTGAGTGTGGCATGATGTATGGTGGACTCCTTTATAGTAGCCATGACTGGACTCTTCATGAACATAATAATGTGTGCTGGTAAACGTGACCCTCCATTTTCCACACGTCACTGAGGTGGTATGTTGAATTGGCTGTGTCGCCACCATGCCCTCTAGGGTGCCCTGTGTTCCTGTTCTTGTGACTCCTTCCTTTCCAAGTTCTTCTCAGTTGCCTTGTGCACAGTGGTTCTCTCTTCCCCTTTCGTTTCTCAGCATAGGGAAGAATTCAGTGTCAGTTCATTATACCTGTCTTTAATTGTTGTTCCATGTAATTTCACTTTGACACACACACACATCATACAAAGAAATGCATGAAAGCTTTTCTTCTTAGAGTTCCCACCCTGCACTTTATTTTCGTGTTTTGAGAAGTAGCTTAGCTGGCCCGAATTTTTTTTTAAACAGAAAGCATTAAAGCACAGAAAGAGCAGTGTGAGGCAACCTGATGTCATGGAGAGAACCCCAGAACCCCGTGTGCCAGTGGGGTGATGAGTAACTTTTCCTCCCCTGGTTGTTGTTAGGACAACAGTTAGAATATTAATAGCCAACTATATAGAAGCACTGACGTGCTTACAGATCGAGTTAATTTAATCTTTGCAATAGTGCAGCTGTTGTCTCTGTTTTACAACTGAGGAAACTCGGGCACAGAGAGGTGAAACGACTTGCTGCCGGTCACATGTCTGACTAGTGGTGAAATCAGCCCTGGAGTCAGGCTCCTGGATCCATGCTGTTAGCCATGGCGCCTCCCTTACTCCAGAACTTGAATGTGCTGCTGCTGGTGATGACAGTGTGGAGACCTGGGAATAGGGACGCAGAGGGAGAGGGTTCATTGCCTCCTGTCCTCCTGTTGGCACAGTAACCCACCTTGGTGGTACAGCTCTTCAACCCTGAATTACAAGCTTGACAGGAAGTTCCTTAATACTACCTGATCAGTGACTGCAGATCATCGTTTTCTCCTTTTCCATGTCTTTATCATATACATTCTGAAATTGGCTCTGTAGTATGTGTCAGGAGGTAGCTAAGGAAACGCAAAGTGTAGCAGGAAGTGCCAATTACTTTTCCCACTTGGCTGTATAGGCTGAGAAAGCTTTGGGGTGGGAATAAGAGCCATAATGAGCTTGGTTTGTACTAGAATAAAGCACAAATGCTCATGGGGCCTCGATCCTAACAGATTTTTTTCTTTTTTTTTTTCAAAAGTAACATAGGGACCCATCTAAGTCTCAACATTTGAAAGAATAAACATCAAGATTGTCAGAAGATCCCTTAAAAGATAACTGAGATAAGGCTAAGATGTGATGTCTTTAAAGAACTTGGCTGTATTTGTTCTAATTGCTTAACCAAAAGAGCGCTCTGTTTTTGATGTTCACTTTCAGCTTACGGTTATGGGTCATCCTGCTAGCATTAGGAGGCACTATGGTTGCTAGTAACCACGGTCCACTGGAAAGAGATCATATCACACAAGGTTCATTACATACTCGTCACCATATATTAAGTCGATAAAGTAAGATCTTTAGTTAGAGTTTCGATACCAACTCTCAAAAATTAATAGACTATACAGTGAAGGAGAATTATATAGACCTGAAAAGCACTGTGAACCAACTCAGTGTAATTAAGATTTATACAGTTTTCATGTAACAGTAGGATACAAATTTTATTCAGGTTCCCCATAGACTATAAACTAGGAGATACTGGAACATATCCAGGGGTATAAAACCAGAGGCAAAAATTTCATGGTCTAAAGGTATTGAAATCATACAGAGTCTGTTTGTTTATCACTGTCATCACCATATGTTAGATTTCTTATTCTTTTTTGTAAAACAGGAACTACTTAAATCAGATTTTTAAAGTATCAACTAAGTTTAAATTAATAGCTTAGTATGGATGATATGCACAAATACAGTGACACCTCTTGAAACACTGTTTTGAGCACTGTATTACTATAACAGACTTTCGTAACATGATTATTTCCTTTTTATAAATGATAGAACTGGGATTCAAAGAGATTAATTTACATACTTGAGTTCACACAAATTGACGAAACTAGGATCTGAAATCTGTCTGTGCTCATGGTCAGTCTTGGACATAAACTCCAAGTTGCTCGGGTTTCTGACTGAAGACCATTGTGCCCAACAGTCTCATGAAATTTCAAAGGGATGAAGGAGGAAGAAATCTAGAGTGAGGCTTTCAAAAGAAGTTGGATAAACTAAATCAGAATCGTAGGACCCAGAATAATTTTAATAAAAGAGTTTGAAAGAAAAATAGGATATCCCAAAGGAAGCCATGTTCTCGCTGGTGCAGACGTGATGGCAGGACGACCAGAGAGTCCGCTGCAGGTCTGAGTGGTGCTTCTACTGTCTGCAGTGTGTCGTGCGTCTTATATGTTCATATTTGCGTTCTGGTTCTTTAATTCTTCTTCCTTAGCCTCACACCTGAAATAGTCAGTACACCTTCCTCCCCAGAAGAGGAGGAGAAGTCACTATTCAATGCAGTGGTTCTTATTGACGATTCCATGCCAACCACCAAAATCCAGGTCAGGTTAGCAGATGGGAGCCGTTTGATACAGAGATTCAACAGTACACACAGGTAAGCTCAGGTTGACTTATCTTTGTAAATCTGGGTGCATCTTGAGTCAGGAAAAATATGAAATTGCTTAGGTTTACATTTGAAGTAAGTTTTTGACAGAAAAACTTGAAATAAGAAGTCAAACAATTAGTACTTAAACGTCCTCTGTAAACTGTCCAAATACTAATGCAAATACAGATACCACTTAGAAATAAAGAAAATTGTTAAAAGCTGTCATTTTGCACTGTTGCTAAAACCAGGAAAAGTTGAATCAGATTTGATTTGCTTTAGTAAAACCTTATTTGGACTTTACCCCTTTAAAATTTTATGATAACCCTGATTGAAAGTGGAAGTCGCAGTCGTGTCCTATTCTTTGGGACCCGTTGACTATACAGAAGTCCATGGACTTCTCCAGGCCAGAATGCTGGAGTGGATAGCTTTTCCCTTCTCCAGGAGATCCTGCCAACCTAGGCATTATCAGGTCTCCTGTATTGCAGGCGGATTCTTTACCAACTGAGCTATCAGGGAAGCCCTAACCCTGTAGGATTAATAATCTACATAGAGATTTGTAGTGTAAATAAAGTTTAATTGTACTGTTATCAAGTATTTCAAATAAACAGTTTTAAATGTCATTTTAGCATTCATTTGTTATGCTAATAAGATATTATTTTTATTGTTCACTGTGTCCCACTAAGATAACATTTATGATCTTAGTTGAGTTACTGTGTCTGTATAAAAGTAATTTTCTTAAACACTCTTTGTAGATACAGATTCACGTTGACATAGGCTCACCTGAGGTACCTTTTTCTGGATCATGTGCTACTAAGATATTTTATACTATGAAAAAAATCAGCCCTGGTAGTTCAGTGTAGTAGCATTGTTAATGTTTCTTTGATAGAACAACTCACCTGGAGATTGTGTCTATTTACAGTGAAAGTAACTGTTAGGTACTCTCCAGAGTTAATCCTCATGTTTTACCTGAAAGCCAAGATAAATCCATCCATTGAAATTAAAGAAGGTTATAACATATTTAAATAAGGATTAGAACTGTGTGATTTATTTTAATTATTATCTAATTTTAGCTAAAAAGCTTAAATGACAATAAAACTTCCATATCACAAATTATTTTCATCTTATTTCTTCAGGATCCTGGATGTCCGGGACTTTATTGTGCAGTCTCGTCCTGAATTTGCAACTCTTGACTTTATTCTCGTGACTTCGTTTCCAAACAAAGTGCTAACAGATGAAAGCCTGACACTACAAGAAGCAGATATTCTTAACACTGTGATACTGCAGCAGCTAAAATGATACTGTCCTACCTATGCAGTAGCATGTAGGAGTGGTAATGTGCCATATTAGTGAGGAAAATACTTAAGAGCGTAAAGAACTATTTTTATTATTTATACAGATAAATTTTGACTTAATTCTTCAATCTTCCAGCTTGAGGACAGACAAATTTGGACTAGGAATAGATGTTAAGGTAACATATGTTTGAAGTTTTAGCCAAAAGGGCTGGCTTCCATTGATAGCTTTTAAATATTCAGGCAAACCAATTTGATACATGCTCAGAGTTAATGTAACAGCACTTGTTTGCACAGAAAATGAACAAAATGCCATTTTTGACAAGTGAATTTGGTAAAATTTGCACTAAAGTTTCTTGATGCTGCATTGATCAGCAGCCATTAAGAAATCTGATCAAACACTTTGAAATATTTTCTGTAATGTATACTGGGAAGTGTGTCTGTATTCTGATATTTAAATACTTGGGTCATATAGTAGTTATTTCTCCTAGTAAGATAAATAATTCCTTTCTACTTGCTGACTTAGCTATTTTACTCATGTCAGAAAGTACAGTTTCGCCTTGTGTTTTATGACCATCATAAACCAGAAACAGACATAAAGGTCAGCAGTTCTTGAGGAGGAGTGTGTTCAACTGCACTTGAAAGGAGAGTAACTACAGTCCCTGGCAGCGCCTGTCTTGATCACCCCCTTTTATTCATTCAGCAAGTGTTTCTGGGGGACCCACCATGTATACTAAACACTGTTGTAAGTGTTCAACCCAGAGTGTATTGTACTGCAAGACCAAACGAGGGCAGAAACGGAAGAATGACTTCCATCAAAGAGACGGAAGAGTCACCAGCGTCAATGTCTGCGTTTCTGCTGGAGCCAAATGTTTGCTGAGTGAGGGAGGACGCAGCAGGAGCGAGAAAAGCTTATTCTTCCCAACACCATTTCATCTCTGGTCACCTCTCCTGGCTCGTCTTTTATTGCTGCTGTAACAAATCACTACAGACATAGTGGCTTACCATAGCCCAGGTTTCTTGCACTTTTTCGGGTCTCAACGTGGGCCTCACTGGGCTACAGTCAGGTATCAGCAGGGCACCGTTCCTCTTGGGAAGTTCTCGGGGAGATGTGTGTCCTTGCTTTACCAGCTTCAAGCGGCCACCTGCATGCCTGGGCCTGTGGCCCCCTCTCTTCGTCTCCAAAACCAGCAACACTGTATCCCTCTGACTCCTCTGTCATCACATCTCTTTGAAAACAGCTGGGAAAGAGTCTGTTTATTGGGTCTATCGGGTGATCCTGGATGCTCTCCCCACGTAAGGTCTCCATAGTAACTGGATCCTTGAGGTCCCTTTGATCGTGAAAGGTGATGGATCACAGGTTCCCTCCAGTGCACCAGCGGTCATCTCTTGCCTCTTCAGCTGGCATCCATCCCTTCACTGTGGCCAAGCCCCTCATCTTGGCTTCTATCCTTATGGCTTTTGCCTCCAGCTTTCATTCTCCTTTCTTCTAAGGGCCCTGGCGATTACATTTGCTTTACCTGGGTACTCTAGGATAATCTCGCCTCAAATGTGTGACTTAACCCCATCTGCAGAATCTCTTCTACCACATAGGCTGACAAATTAATTGGCTTGTGGATTAGAACATGAACATTTTGGGAGGCCATTCTGTCTACTGCTATCCACTTCTGTCCCGAAGATCCACATTCCACCCTGAAAGGTGCTCAAGAGCTTCAACCCACTGCAGCACTAGCTTAAAAGTGCAAAGTTTTACCTGGATCTCATGAACTCAGATGTCCCGAATCTCATTTAAATCATGTAAACCAAGTATGAGTGAACATCTGGTATGAGTGATTCCTGGGACACAATTTCTCTCCATCTGTGAACCTAGAAAACCAGTTATATAATGGCAACAGGCATAGAATAACCGTTCTAGACATTCCTGTTTTAAAAAAAAAGAAAATGGGGTGGAAACAGGAGCTGCCAGTGCCAAGCACTTTATAAGCTCAGCCAGCCACACTCGGCTTGAAGGCCTGGAAACAACCTTCTGTGACACAGCAGCCTTTCTAGGTGTGACTTTCACTCAGAGACCTCTCCCCCCACCCCCCCTTTTTCATGAAAGGTAGTGGGTATTTGCAGCCAAGTAACTCTATCAGCTTGTAATGTCTGTGTAATTGTAGGAGGCTGAGCCATCTTTTTTTGTTTCATGTTGTCTCTGTCCTCTTTAAGAAAGCAGTGTCTGCTGATGTAACATTCTCGAGACGGGTGGATCTTCTGTGTATGGTACAGAGATTCACTCCATTAGACCACAGGCTCCTTCCAGAGCTTTCCTAGGTAATCCAGCTGTTTCTGGCTGGCTGTGACCTTCTCTTTCTCAGGTATAAGCAGAAGGTCATAGGCCGCAGGCCCACCTCTTTCCCTAGAGCAGGCCTCAGCTCAGTTCAGTCGCTCAGTTGTGTCCTACTCTTTGTGACCCCATGAATCGCAGCACGCCAGGCCTCCCTGTCATCACCAACTCCCGGAGTTCACTCAAACTCCTGTCCATCAAGTCGGTGATGCCATCCAGCCATCTCATCTGTCGTCCCCTTCTCCTCCTGCCCCCAATCCCTCCCAGCATTAGAGTCTTTTCCAATGAGTCAACTCTTCACATGAGGTGGCCAGAGTATTGGAGTTTCAGCTTCAGCTACCTAAAAGTAAATCTTTGCATTTTAATGTCTTTGCCATAAGCTAAGGATTTCCAGGTCAAGTCCTGTTTCCTTTTTTTTTATTTTAACAGTCCTTCCCTCAACTTAATCTGTTTTTTCTCACATTAGACTATAATCAGTAAGAAGAAAGCAGGCTGCCCCTTGCCACACCACTCAGAAATCTCTTCAGCTGAGAATCTTGAGTTTCTCTCATGCCCCTTTCTTTCCACACAGCTGCAGTCACAATGCCAAGCTTCCTGCCACTGATTCACTGGAATCTCTCTTCATTTTCCTGCAACACAGGCCTCATTTCCTCCTGAACTTTTTAAAAGGTCCTTTTTTCCAGTAACCCTGTCCTCACAGCCACATAGCTGTTCTCTGCCACACGCTTTGGGTCTCTGCCACACTCCTTTGAGTTCTTCCACCCTCTTCCCACTGCCCAGGTCCAAGGCCACTCCTGCATTTCTGTGTCTTTGTTAACGGCAGCACCCACTTCTTGGTCTCTGGAAAACTCCACTCTGCCAGTTGACCTGCATGTGCCAGTAGGAGCTTTGGATGTCACGTTTCACTGGGGGCTTCACTTCAAGGAGCTGAATTTGCCTATGTGAGTCAGACAGTGGGAGGGCTTCCAGACCTGCCCACCTGCCAGTGTTGGCCTCACCACTGCAGAGAAAAGTTGTGCTCAGTGTCATAAAAGAAGCAGCGTATTCCTAAGACTTCTCAGAATAGGAAGCTCTGTTCCTTCCCGCTGGTTGGGAACAACCTGGAGAATGCAGACGTGACGGTTCAGTCAGTCTCTGCAGAGAAGGGTTACCGGGTGTAAGCTACGCTTCCAAGGAGCAGAGTCATAGCCATATGGAAATAATCTGCAGCAGGTGAACATTTTAAATAAGGGCATTGCCCTGTTTTGGATTAACAAAATGGAGAAAACCTGTAAAATTATTGAAGTTTTATTCTTGTAGTTTCTTTTTAATCAGGTGGAGTGCCTGTAGGTGCACATACATGAATGACTGCCGTTCTTGTATATAATAGTTTTCCAAAACAGATTCTCGTTGAGAGGGAGAACTAAACAGCCAGAGGGGTGAAAATTATTTTCACCTGTTCTACAAAGCATTTGCTTCCTTCAGAGTTCTCCTGAATTCTTTTTACTGTTGCGGTTACTGTAACTTTTTAAAATTTATAATTCCGTTAGAAGAGATTGTTAACAATAAACAACCATGTGTGACGTCAGTTTTGCATGATGTGTGTAATCAAGGAAGTTTTAAATGTGTGCTTACCAATAAAGAATGTTTTCACTGGAAGTCATCGAGAAGCCTTTTCACAGTTTCCTTGATGTACAGTTTTATTCAGGTGACTTAATGGAGTATTTTAAACATCAGTAACATTTCCCGCATGCATCTTTTTGATGAGCAGGAGGATCTGAGTTGTAGGAGTGTTATCTCTGTGTCCCATCACTGATGCAGTTTTCATTCCACCAAAAGAAACTGCAGATTTTTCTTCACTTTCGCCACAGTGGACCTCTGAAAACATTGTCATGATATGTGTTGTTAATAAAGTGCCTCAGGATTTCCCCTTAAGAGTTTTTGTCCCTGGCCAGTGATGCAAATAAATGTGTCCAGTGTTGTCATAAAGGCTAAGAAACATTTTCTGTAATCCTCTTAAAGTATCTTTTAACTCCAAGTAAACATTAGTAAAAGGAGCCCTGTTGCATACGTGTGTGTGTGTGTGTGTGTACACGTATAAATTACTCATGTGGCCCATAACTAACAACTAGCTATAATTTACTTAGTTTAATACTTAACAATTGGGCCTCTTTAGAATTTATAGCTGTGCTTTAAGTCTCTGAAGAAAAGGGGAGGATGGCTTTTTTTAGGAAGTTTGAACTTGATGGTTTATTTTCTTCTAGACAAATATTTCTGTATTGTTAAAAACAAGAGTATAGTCCATAATGGAACCCCTAAATGATAAAGGCCCCTGTCACCAAACGTTGACTTGACTTAATTACAGCAGAGGCCCTCCCAGAAATGGAATCTTAAATCAGTCTTTCAATAATCTGATCAACACTAAACGGGTCATCTGTCTGATAAACCCTGCTGGCCCCCTCAAGAAAGTGACATTACCATAACTTTTTTGCCTAGTGTTAGCTTCCTGTTCCCTCCCTCTTCTGCCTAAAAAACTCCTCAGTTTCAACAGCTTCTAGGAGCTCCTTTCTGTTTGCTAGATTAGCTGGTGCCCATTCATCAATTACTCAGTAAAACTCACAAAATTTTTGCAATGTATTCATTTGAATTTTGTTTTTTCACAAAATGTGTAGCAGAGACCTTCAGTCATTCTGGAAAGCTACAACCTTAAAATTTCCTGAGTCCTGACTAGGTGGTTTCAGATGACTTCTTAGGCCACTCAGAGGAGAGCTACAGGAAAGATGGAAATAAGTGCAGATCACAGCATTTCTTGCTTTCTTTGGAAATAATTACCAGCTTACTAGCATGGACTTAGAGACGTCACAGGGGCTTCCCTGATGTCTCAGTAGGTAAAGAATCTGCCTGCAATGTAGAAGACGCAGGAGATGGTGGTTCAGTCCCTGGGTCGGGAAGAACCCCTGAAGGAGGAAGTGGTAACCCACTCCAGTAATCTTGCTTGGAGAATCCCATGGATAGAGGAGCCTGGTGGGCTACTGTCCGTGGGGTCGCATGAGTCAGACACAACAGCACACGCACAAGAGACATCACAGTCAGCAATGTGATAGGTTTTAATTGACTTCTATCAACTGAAGAGCACAACGTGAGAGTTACATACTTAGGGCAAAATCACTATAGCTGGGAGGCAGCACCTCAGCTCTGATGAATGTGTATATGTGATTTTGGTGTATATGTGGGGTATATATATATATGGTGTATATGTAAGGTCAGTGTATATGTGATTTTGGTGAAGGGATTAAGATCTGTATATGGTTTTAGTGGAAGGGGTTAAGGTCAGTGTGTGTATGGTTTTAGGGGGTTACGTACAGTCAAGCATGTATTTTGGCAGAGGCTTGCTGCTAGTCATGGGCATGTGTCACTGTTGATGAGTTTAGTGCTTTTCCAGATAGGAGGAGATGCAAGCCCCAGATAGGAAGAGATGCGAGCCCCAGATAGGAAGAGATGCAAGCCTTTGGGTTTCTAACATGTTATTTTGAAAATAACTATCCGAAGGCCTTTCTGCCAGTTTTTCCTGGACTGCAGTTGCCTCAGTCCTCATCTCCACCCTTAATTCCTTTCAGTGGCTATTGAAGGTCAGTGGCTGCAGTGGCCACTGACTTTATCCTTGTAAAGCCAGGTAGCCAGCGGCAATTTTTAGTTGGCACTTCTCCTGAGTGACGGTATGTGTGTTAGGCAACAATAAACGAGGCCCATGAGATTAAAGATGTGGGGCAGCTGGGTTTTTTTCCCTCCAGAAATTCTCTTCTGCCTCTTCCTTCCTTGGGTGTGAATTTGCTCAGCCCTGCTGTTTATTTGTGTAGATGTCAACACAGTTGTACCTACAGCAGTGACTTTCCTTACTTGAACGTTGGGGATAAAAGAGTTCTTAAAATGAGTGAATGTCCTTTGACTTTATGCCTTCATGTCTGCGTTTTGGTTTGTATTTTCTTTGTCCACACAGGGCACCTTTCAGTGTCCTTTTCAGAACTTTTGTTAATTATAAAATTTCCTACATGGTAGTTTGTGTTTTTAATGTCTTTCCTGCTTTGTTTTTCATTTTTTCATCTGTGGGAAAGGCTAGTTTCTTATATTGTTAACAGATACCATTTTTAATCATAGGATCAAGAATGGTAGGAAGTATGTTTTGGTTTCCTATCAGTCTGTGTTGATTAGGAAGTAGCAACTATGAATGCTACAAATATTCACAACATCAGTAGGCTTGGAAGTGCCTCCAACCTGGAATTTTTAACTGAGTCTGGGCTTTTGAATCCAGGTGGGAGCAGGGTGAAGTAACATCCTTTAGAAAGAAATGTTCATCCTTCCTATGAATGTCAGATTTAACATTCCCTGAGGTGAAGTGGTCACTTTTATTCATGTAGTGAAGTTATATGCAAATGAAAGTTTTATATTGGTATGTTGTAAATACATGATAAAAACCCCAAGGCTGAGAAGCTTTTTTTCCTTTGAAAACTTATCATAAATGTTGATAATGTTAGTAAATCAGTAAATGTTAACTGTTTGAAGTATTGTGTCCATCGGTGTCCTGTGACTACTCAAACTAATTGACTTTATAGTCTTTTTTAAAAATTTATTTATTTGACTGCATTGGGTCTTAGTTGCAGCATGTGAGCTCTTAGTTGCAGCATATGAGATCAAGTTCCCTGACCAGGGATCGAACCCAGGCCCCATGCACTGGGAGCACAGTCTTGGCCACGGGGCCACCCGGGAAGCCCCTGACTGTATATTCTTTAATGTGAAGCATGTGTGTGAGTCATTGGCGATAATGCTGCATATGTTGGAGGTAACTACTTGGGTCTGACACGTATTGAGGGCTCACTCTGAGCAGAGTTCTGTACTTGGAAGGCAGAATGCTGCATATGGCCTGTTAGTGTCACGCTGTTACAGCGTCACTCAGTTGTTGCTCGGTCACTAAGTCGTGTCTGACTCTGCAGCCTCATAGAGTGCGGCATGCCAGGCTCCCCTGTCCTCCACTATCTCCTGAAGTTTGCTTAAATTCATGTCCATTGAGGCGTTAACTTAAATTCATGCTGTCTAACCATCTCATCATCTGCCACCCTCTTCTCCTTTTGCCCTCGATCTTTCCCAGCATCAGGGTGTTTTCCAGTGAGTCAACGCTCTCCATCAGGTGGCCAAAGTTCTAGAGCTTCAGCTTCAGCATCAGCCTTTCCAGTGAATATTCAGGGTTGATTCCCTTTAGGATTGACTGCTTTGATCTCCTTGCAATCCAAGGGACTCAAGAGTCTTCAACAGCACCACAGTTCAAAGGCATCAATTCTTTGGCCTTCAGCCTTCTTTATGGTCCAACTCTCACATCCGTACATGACTACTGGAAAAACCATAGCTTTGACTATATGGACTCAGACTTCAGCTTAAATATGATTTTTCTCCAGAGAGCCCCACACCCCCCACTTCAGCTTCAACCTAAAATCATCCCCTTGTCTCTCTCACTCCCACTACCCTGCTACTATTAGCGTGTGTGATCATGCTCAGTCGAATCCAACTCTTTGGCACTCCATGGACTGTAGCCCCCCAGTCTCCTCTGTCCATGGGATTCTCCAGGCAAGCATACTGGAGTGGGTTGCCGTCTCCTCCAGGGGATCTTTCCGACCCAGGGATGGAACCTGAGGCTTTTGTGCCTCCTGCATTGTCGTGGATTCTTTACTGATGTACCTGGGAAGCCAATACCAGTGATTTTTGTCCCATTTATTTAATTTTGTACCCCCAACTTCTAAGATTGAGACAATCTTTCCTGTTCGTTCCCTCTGTCAAATTATAAAACCAAAACAACTTAGTGATGAGTGTGATGTCTGTTATCCAAGAGAAAACGATCCATGTTGGGGAGTACAAGGCCCCGCCAGCAGTGATGGGGAATTGGGGGCAAGCTGGTTAGGAGCTGGGGGCTTCCTTACAAGGCTGGCAGATACCATCTTCTAGGGTGAGGTGAGCTCACTGAAGCTGAATTGAGGATTGTGGTTGGCGTATGTCAAGATTCCTTCTCAAGTGTTTCCCATAAAAGCAAGCTATGAGGTTTAGATTTGTGACATTGGCTATCCCTGAGGCGGCCTCCATTTCATGAATCTCCCTAAAAGTTAGCTTTATCACCCTGGGTTCTCAGAATGTGAGTTTGTGAGCAGCAGGGGTTTTTCTTCTTTACTGCTGTGTCCTTAAACCTAGAGCAATAACTTAAATTTAGGAGTCTCACTGGAGGTGGTTCATAAGTAATAAATCAGTGAATTAAGAATGGGACTCTCTGAACATGGGAAAAGCATGCATTAATGTTTTAAAAAGGAGAAATTCCTAGTAGTGCCAATATAGTCGATACTGGTGATAGGAAATATTTATACATTTTGTTTGGGTTTAAAGGAAAAAGAAAGTGTTCGTTGCTTTGTCATGTCCAACTCTGCGATATCATGGACTGTAGCCTGCCAGGCTCCTCTGTCCATGGGATTCTCCAGGCAAGAATGCTGGAGTGGGTTGCCGTTTTCTGAAATGGTGGCCTTGACTCATACCTTGACTCCGCTCGTACCAGAGTGGGAGCACCTATACCTGTGAGCAAGTGGTCCGGGCGGTTCCCTAGGTCAAACTGGGCTGAAGAATTCACTTCTGAGAATCCTGCAGGAGGTGAGGTGCCTGGAGTTGTCTGAATCTAAGTAGCAGACTGTGATTCTAGAAGTCTTGAGATAGGAAAAACACTGTTCTATAAACACTTGGTGGGACTCCCTCAACAGGCTCAGTTCTGTTTGCTTACTCACAGCTGCACTGGTCACTCTTCATATCAGAATTAAAATGTTGCTAGCCTTATAATAGTTATTTATTTTACTAACATCACATAATTTATTTAAAATGTTTAGCCACTGACATTTTATTTTTGATGTAATACCCCATCCTCATGTGTTACTTTAATACTGAAACCCCCAAAACATGAAAGTTGTTGTAATGAAATTTAATCACAATAAATTAGGAGTGGGCTAAAATATGTGGCAACACTCAAATTAACTGAAAAGCTGCCAAAAATCAGATGACACCAGAGGCCTTAGCCACACATCACTTGTGCCTTTGAAATCAACCTGGTTTGAGGAGCTGTTGACTTTGGCTATGCTCTCAATTTGGCTGAACTTACAAAGAAAACTCACTAGTCATTTTACATCGTGCTTGTTCTCCAAATTAACCCCATTACCCAATCTTCCACGCAAGCAAAGAAGGCAGAAATGACCCAGAGTTACAGATTTCCAAATTACCTTTATAAACAGACAAGGGTGATCTCTGCAAACATGTATGAGTTTCAATGTTCTTGAAACTATTTCTCAGAAAGAAATGATGTTATAAAAGTCTCTTAATTTTAATATTCCTAAATAGAAGCCTTTTGTGTAAGTTGAAATGCTCAACAAGTGCTTATTTAATTTGCCAAAGTTTCTCTTTTTTTAACCTAAATACAAAATCTTAAGTATATTTGACATGAGAAATGGCACTAAAGCTAAGGCAAGTGGGTTCTTTGTGTGCTGTGTTAGCAATAAGAAATGACTTTTAACGCAACAGTATCCATAGGCTTCTTAATCCTTTTGGTTTCAGATGTAATGAAAACATCAAAAAGGCTATATTTGATTTCAAGTCACAGCCATGCCTTGGTGAGTATGTGGCACGTAATTCATTTGGTTTCATCTCCCCAGGTGCAAAGGACCACTGGGCGGTTCACAAACTAATTTTTCTTCCTCTAAGTTATTTTTTAAAAGAAGATCCCCCTTAATCTATTAATGAAAGTAAAATCACAAGCAGTGTTTACATTTCTAGAGATTTTTATATTTTATGACAAGCCTATTGTTTCATACTTAACAAATAGGACCCCTAACTCCACTTTCAAATGGATGGTTGTCCAATCTAGGCTAAGATTTTACCTAAATAATTGCGTTTCAGTGTATGCAAAAGTGCGAGTGCTTAGCACTTAATCCTCAGCATGTGAAGTAATAGTCTAAAGAATATTCAGCTAACATGATAACTTGTATTTAGTTTTACCACCAGAAATATCCTCAGGTGAAATGTTAATTTTGACAATTTGGTAATTTTGATTCCATTTAATTTCTTGTGTGAAGTATTCTAATGAAGTTCAGTGCTTTATTTTCCTCAATGTTTGCCATCTTCCCAGCAGTTTTATTACATCAGGAAACAGATCGCCAGTCCAGGTTCGATGCATGAGACAGGGTGCTCAGGGCTGGTGCACTGGGATGACCCAGAGGGATGGGATGGGGAGGGTGGTGGGAGGGGGGTTCAGGATGGGGAACACATGTACACCCATGGCTGCTTCATGTCAATGTATGGCAAAACCACTACAATATTGTAATTAGCCTCCAGTTAAAATTAATTTTAAAAAGGAATAATGTAACAGAAAAAGCAGGCAATTTAAGAATCTGACACTATTTCTAGAAAAATATTATGTTGTGTTTTAAACTGTAGATATAAATATCAAATTCTTTTTTACATTGATCTAGTACAAGAATCTAGTATTCTTATGCAACTATAAGCCAGACTATCCTGAAAGAGCCAAAAAGATGACTAAATCTAGAACTCTGAAAAGTTCTTGATGCAGCCTTTAAAAAATCTAGTATATTAAAACATGGGGCAAAGACACAGTGTTTGCTACAGTAGGTATCATTGTCTGATAGCATTCAACAATATCAAAAATTCTCTTGTTGATTCCAGTTTTAACTTTTTTCACGAGATGACTCCAGTCTTAAAATTAGCAGCCCTGGATGTCAGAGGAGGAAGCCGGCATTTCTTCCTCTGTGTACGTACAGAGAGAAGCCACGAGGGGTCAGACAGTGAGTGAAGAAAAAAATGTTTTCATATGTCATCATCTGGCATAAATATCTAAGGCCACAGGCCCTGTTAATCTTTACTTACTGATAGTAAAATCTCCTAGTTACCTTTGCCAAGGTAACATTAGGACATCTGTGTGGGAATCTCATTACTTACTATTATCTTCACCAGGGGGCGTGTGGACCCTGGGAAAGAATCATTGTTATCTTTGCCTTAGCTGGTTGGTTCTTGGTTTATTTACTGAAGTGTAGATGACTTACAACAGATACTAGTTTCAGGTGTATAACATAGTGATTTGACTTTTTAATAAAGAGAGGATGAAAGTTAGTTGTTTAAGAACTAGAAATTACCCAAGCATCAATATCATTTAGCGCTGCTTTTTTATGACTTTCACGTTATAGATGAGGAATGTGTGCTAGTCACTCAGTCGTGTCCAACTCTTTGAGACCCTGTGGACTATAGCCCACAAGGCTCCCCTGTCCATAGAATCTTCCAGGCAAGAATACTAGAGTGGGTTGCCATTCCCTTCTCCAGGGGATCTTCCTGATCCAGGGATCAAACCTGGGTCTCCCACATTACAGGCAGATTCTTTACCATCTGAGCCGCCAGGGAAGCCCCACAGATCAGGAATACTTGGCTAGAGATAATTAGTGGTGTTAGAGATGTAACAATGTTAAATCGTAAAAATGCTGCTAGTGTCAAAATGTATTGGGCCTTGGGGCTTTTCAGTGCGATATTGCCCATTAAAAATGACCTAGATGTCCATTACTGGCATCTTGCCCACCGACTGTTCTCCCTGGAAAGCATTTAAAATGCCCCACTAAGGGTGTCAACATTCAAACTCAACATTCAAAAAACTAAGATCATGGCATCCAGTCCCATCACTTCATGGCAAATAGATGGGGAAACAATGGAAAGAGTGAGAGGCTTCATTTTATTTGGGCTCTCAAATCACTGCAGATGGTGACTGCAGCCATGAAATTAAAAGACGCTTGCTCCTTGGAAGAAAAGCTATGACCAACCTAGACAGCATATTAAAAAGCAGAGACATTACTTTGCCAACAAAGTCCATCTAGTCAAAGCTATGGTTTTTCCAGTAGTCATAGATGGATGTGAGAGTTGGACTATAAAGAGAACTGAGCGCTGAAGAATTGATGCTTTTGAACTGTGGTTTTGGAGAAGACTCTTGAGAGTCCCAAAAATTGCAAGGAGATCAAACCAGTCAATCCTAAAAGAAACCAGTCCTGAATATTCATTGAAAGGACTGATGCTAAAGCTGAACCTCCAATACTTTGGCCACCTGATGCGAAGAACTGACTCATTTGAAAAGACGCTGATGCTGGGAAAGATTAAAGGCAGGAGGAAAAGGGGACAACAGAGGATAAGATGGTTGGATGGTATTACTAACTCTATTGACATGAGTCAGAGTAAGCTCTGGGAGTTGGTGATGGACGGGGAAGCCTGGCATGCTGCAGTGCTTGGGGTTGCAGAGAGTCGGAGACTGAGTAACTGAACTGAGCTGAAGGGTCTCAACTCTCCCACCAAGACATTCTCTGTTGTAATGCACTGCCATAAACTTTCTTAACTCTTTTTCCTGTTGTTGTTTTTTAACCCATGCCATCGCCCCTCCTGTTTTCTGTAGCTAAATTTTGATTACTCTTTTCTATCTGCAGTCACCAGCTCTTACAATGGTGAATTCTATTTTGATCTTTCCCACTTACAAAACTGTGCATGCCCCTTTATAAAACATAAGGCCGCTAACAGAGACATGAGTGGCAGAATTATAAAGAATGATATGAAAAAATTTATGATAAGAAAAATGTAGAGTTAGAAGAGATTTGCCGTAGGATTACAGTTTAGTTAGGAAGGGCAAAACTGCTCACTATTTCTAGCCCAAATTTTGATCTCTCATATTATTCCAGAGCCCCTTGAAGAAACGACTGCCTCCAGTTGAGGCAAAGGGAAGTACAAGATGAGCCCAGTTTATCTGGGGGCAAAAAGTGAAGAAGCTTTAAAAGACTGACGGCATTCTGTCAAAACGGTACAAAAGCCAGGTTGCTGTAGTTCTCTCCAGCCTATTTTGCCCCCATTTGAGCCAAATTGTTAAGATCATAGGTAACTGAAAAACACTGAGTTCATGAAAATCCATAAGTCTTTTGCAGTTATCAAATGAGTCACTAAAATCCCGTTGTCACCATTTGATGTAGCTATTAAACCAACCCCTTCCTTTGAAAACTTTATGCATTTATTCTGCATTTCCAGAAAGACCATTATATCTCAAAACCAGTAGCCCTAGTTGATAGTGAAAGCTGTACCTAAAGAAGAATACCAGCTAATAGAGCTTGATGGTGATAAATAGAAAAGTAAAATCATCGTTTTGCAGTCCCCTATGAAACCACTGGCTCAAACAAGGATTATCAATTGGTATTAAAATTTTAGATGATAGGTGGATGGCAAAGTGAATTTTGTGTGTGCCTTGCCCGAGTAACATCAAAAAAGATTACATTCATCAAAGGAGGAGATCTTAACTGTACAACAGAGAAAAAGGAGTGAGGCCAAAATCATACAATATGAAGAATAAGGTCAGGACTTCCCTGGTGGTCCAGTGGTTGAGAATCTGCCTGCCAATGCAAGGGACACTGGTTCGATCCCTGGTCTGGGAAGATGCCATATGCCCTGAGGCAACTAAGCCCACGCACCACAGCTGCCAAGCCCATGTGGCAAGAGCCCGTGCTCCGTAACAAGAGAAGCCACCACAGTGAGAAGCTCAGGCACCACAGTGAAGAGTGACCCCTGCTTGCTGCAACTCGGTAAAGCCCGGCCCAGCAACGAAGACCCAGCACAGTCAAAAAAAATAAAATAAGATTTAAAATAATAATGATGGAAATTTAAAAAGAATACAGCAATCTGTACACTAATTCAGTGGCCAGACTTGGCACCTGTCCTGGTGGATAGCCAGGTACTGTGCATCCCCTGGTAGACTGCCTGCAGTCTGCACATCTCCTGGTATGTATTCTCAACTGAAAGATTTACCTTGAATCTGTCAAGCCTTCAAATGTAACTTTTGGTCTACAGGAAGTACATAGAAGAAGTTAAAGCCTACCACAGAGAAGTAATCAGACAAGCCCAGATGAAACATTTTACAAGACAGAAAAAAAAAAAAAAGACTTCTAGATTATAGGAGAAGAAAGGAATACAGCTAGGCTGGTGTAACTCAGACTGGATCCTGATTTGGATAGACCAGACCTATCATATTTTGAGGGCGACTTGTGAAATATGGACTGGGTATGTTGAAATGATAATTTTGTGATATGAGATCATGTTTTTAGCTATGTAAAAAGATACATATTTAATGTGTGCTGCAGTTGTCCAAAAATGTTCATGCTCATTAATACAAAAAAGCTAAGGATAGTGAAGTTCAGGTTTGGAGATAGGCCTGGATATGACCCCTGACCTCAGCATTGACCAGCTGGCCAAGACATTCAGACTCCACGCCTTGGTTACCTTGTATGCTATACCTACCTTTGATGGGTAATAGGAGTTATATGGGATCATGCACCATTTAACATGAATTTGAGCAGACTCCAGAAGATAGTGAAGGACAGAGGAGCCTGGCATGCTGCAGTCCATGGGGTCACAAAGCGGTGGACACAACTTACCAACTGAACAACAACAACAGTTTAACAATGAGCTACAGTGCCACCTCCTTCCCGATGCTCAACCTATTTTTTTCTATTTACATTTTTAAAAAATCTCTTCATTGTTCCTTACTATTTTTAGCTTTCACTTGATTTTGTCATTTTCCCTCGTTGTTCTTTCATTTTCTCTGTACTAGGAACACTCAGCGTGAAATTATCCCTAGTTATCTCTCTCTCTGTGCGATTGAGTACTTTGATGATATAGTTATCCACTTCTCCTAACTTTTTTGTCACTAAAATATTCAAAGCCCCTGCCACATGGTCACTTTGTGACTGTTAGGTTAGTATCATTTTATTATTGGCAATTCATAACCTCCTTTAGCTGTTTATTTCTTAAGATCATCCATCCATCTTTCCTTCCTTTTTTCTTTCTTTCCATCTTCTTTCTCTTTCCTTCCTTCCTCCCTTTCCTCCCACTCTCCCCCTCTGTGCCTCTCTCTCGGTCTCTCATCAAAGAGATAAAAGGGAGGCCACTTTCTCCTCAGTGTCCCCACACCTCTGCTATCTCCATGCCTCCTGTATCTCACTCTTCCGTGGAGTCGGAGCCCACTTTGCCCCTGACGTACTCTGCTGGCCCCTGAGTTGCTTCTGTGTCCACCCTCCAGTTCTCCAATTCCAGCTCTGACTTTGTCACCCCTGGTTGTCAGAAACAGCCGTGGTAAGGTCTCCTTTAACCTCCTTTTTCTAAACCCCAATCCGCTTTCCTTGTGATCGCCACTGCTCATGTTCTTCAGCTGCCCGTGCTTAGTGTCTGGTCTCACCTGTAACAATTTATATTCAGCTGGCTTTTTTAGTTTCCCAGTAACTTACTGAACTCTCTCATTTGATTGCAACCTGTTGTTTAGTCGCTCAGTCATGTCCAACTCTGCAACCCCATGGACTGTATCCCATTAGGCTCCTCTGCCCATGGGATTCTCCAGGCCAGAATACTAAGAGTGGGTTGCCATTTCTCCTTCTCTAGGGCATCTTCCCGACCCAGGGATCAAACCCCCATCTCCTGCATTGCAAGTGGATTCTTTACCGCTGAGCCACCTGGAAACCCCTTGATCACAACCTACTTGTCCCTTATTTGCACATAATGAATTCTTTTCCATGTTTTCATTATATTTACTTTCTAGTTCCTACAATCTCTGTTACAAGAACCAGAAGCATTCTATTTTCTGGAGGCAGTTCACCCAAGAAGACTGACTCTTATTGACAGATAAAATGAAAATAACAACAGGGCAAAGGTCATTCATTCCTTTTAAATCTCCTATCCTTAGGGATCTGAATATACAGATCAATATATAGAGTCACTAATACATGGCAATCCAAGCTTTTTAGAATGTAAGTCAGCAGAGGTTCTCCCCGCCCCTAGTATGAGTAAGTATGCTTTATGACAGTTCTGGGGGTCCATGTCACCTGCATGAGCCTGGTGGGATAAACATCACTCTGGAACCAGATCTCAGTTTAACCACTAAGTGGCTAGTATTCTTGCCTGGAAAATTCCACGGACAGAGGAGCCTGGCAGGCTTCAGTCCATGGGGCCACAAAGAGTCTGACACTAAGCATGCATACATGGCCCTGGAAAAATGACTCCGTTTAATCCCTAAGTGGCCCAGGAAAAGTGACTCTGAGCTTTTGTGTATTCATCTACAAATTTAAATATAAGCTGATAATGTCTCCCAAGGGTGAGAAAATTAAAAGTTGTGTCAAGATAATCTGTCATTGCCCTTCAGTCTCTAAGTTGTGTCCAACTCTCTGGTACCCCATGAACAGCACACCAGGCTTCCTCGTCTCTTCACTATCTTCACAAACAGAGTTTGCTCAAACTCATGTTCATTGAGTCCGCGATGCCTTCCAGCCATCTCATCCTCTGTCATCCCCTTCTCCTCCTGCCCGCAATCTTTTCCAGCATCAGGATCTTTTCCCATGAGTCAGCTGTTTGCATCGGGTGGGCAAAGTATTGGAGCTTCAGCTTCAGCATCAGTCCTTCCAGTGAATATTCAGGGTTGATTTCCTTTAGGATTGACTAGTTTGATCTATTTGCAGTCTAATGGACTCTCAAGAGTCTTCTTACTTTCATTTAACTGGTTGGATTGATGCACAGGCACCCCGCCGCCCCACACTTGAGGTTTCTGTCCCATATTGCATTGACACAGATGTCAGATTAGACAGTGGTTTCCTCACCCACCCAAGCCTCCCAGAATATCAAAGCTCAGCAAAAACAAAACTCCCCACACAAGGTCTTCTTTCTGCCTCAGCCAGCACCAGAAAAAGGAGACTGCAGGGAAAGGAGAATGAAATCTTTCAGCCACACAAACAACCTCAGTCGAACATTCAACAACTATTTTCAAAGCTCTTTTCCCTGTCCATCCCTAGGGGTTTTTCTGTGGCCACCTCGCTCCATGTCGCACTTTCTGACTCAGGCCATCAGGCCAGCTCTGTGCTCCCTGTTTGGAGGTCAGTGCTCCCTGGAACTCCAAATTCTCTCTCTAGTAAGTGGAGCAAATCACTTCTTTTCTGTCTCTAATCCTAAACTTAACCCCTCAGCTGGACCTGTGGAAGCCCTCACTGGAAATTGGTAGACAGTTAATTCAGTCAGGTTTGCCTTCCTTAGAGGTCATGAAAAACATGCTGCCCATCATTACATAATGGTTTGGATGATCATGAAAGTGTGGTCATAGTATCTCAGTTAATTTTTAATGGCATTTACCTCGAGTTCATAGACCTAAGAATAGAGGACTCCCTCAGCATAAACATAAGAAGAGCAGCACACACAGGGTCAAGGCTACATGCAAATGCAGTTTGGTTTTGGTGTTCCCAAATAGCTGTAGTGCTTTAAAAAAGGAGGGGGGCTTAATAAATACTGTTCAAGGTTTCCTCTTATCAGTAAATGGCCTTGATCTTGGCTATTGGGTTCAGAGTTGAGTGGGTTCTGTCTGTAACCTCTTGTGGCTCCTGTTGATTTTGGAGGTTTTATGATTCTTCGGGGCCAGTTCTTGCCATCTCTGAGCTTTCTAACATACAGACAAGTGCACACTTCACCTCTACTGAGATTTCTTTGTCCTTCTTAGATACAGTTAGGAGTTTACCTCTTTGTGTCAGCCTATTATTTGTAGGCTTTGAAAAGTGTGCCATATCAAAGTGAACCAAGACAAAGGGAATAAAATAATACTAAATCAATGAACACAATCTCAATAGAAATAACTTTGGATCCCCCTGTTTTATTTGAGATAGGTGTTTTTTAACACCTGTAGAACCTAGTATGTGTCCCATAGAAGATGAACTGAATGTGAACCGGAGGCTGGCACATGGAGAAAGTTCTTGCTTTCTCTGCACTTCAGCTACGCAGCGAACAAAAACAGCATCCCCCATGATTTCAGATGCTGCAGTCAGCTTTCCAGTTAAGTTCTGTAGGTTAATATGTGGCAATGAGCTCACTGGATTACATGTTTGATGTGGTGTATTTCTCAAATGTACATGTCTCCTGTGTGTTCCCATAGGAGTTGTGTGGTCTACAGTTTTAGGACTACAACCTGAATCCTAGTCTTTCTTCACCACTTACCATCTTTATTCGCCACTAAGAGACCTTAGACCAACCACCCAATCCTGTAAAATGTTATACAACATAATAAATTATAGTGCATCTACCATCTGTTTATTCAAGGTCGCCTTGCTTTGCTCACTACTATCTATGAAGTAGGGATTATTCCTTTTCCTTTTGCTAAAATTTGTTTACATCTTAAGGGCTGTGTACCTTTTAAATGATTTGGAACTTGATGAAAAATAAAGTCACCCTCTTGGTTACTATCATAATCTTATAGTCATCCCCCAAAACTCCTCTTATCATTTGATTATAATAACCACAAGCAGACTTAGGAGCCTACTTATTTCTCCCCAAACAGGAAATCAGTGTTGATCAGGTCTTTGAAGATTCTTTCAACTTTCAAATGCTTTTGAGAATTCTTGAGGACTATGACCAGAATGGAAAGAAATAAAATATAAACATAAGGTATTAATCATTTATGCCCACAGTGAAGTATTATTTGAACTTTCTTTGGATGAACTGTCTCATATTTAGCTCAGATTAACTCCATCTGTGCTATTCTCCTTATTTGCCTAGCTTTTTCAGAAATACCTGAATTTTTTTTTTTTGGTTTTAGTTTTCAATTAGACAAAATTGCCCAAGCTCACAGATAGACTTAATTTACCGTATGCAGAAAGCAAGAGTTCAATGTGAACAAAGCTTCTTCAAACCAAGCCTTCTATAATGAGCATCATTTCTAATCAAACAAATCCCAGAGTCCACGCAGGCCAAAGGAGGGAGAATCAACCCAACTTCCCAAAGACCACTTATCACCTTTAGTCTGCCACAATGTCACTTTCCAGAAAAACCACCACAAACATTTTTACCTAAAGTGTCACTTCATAAAGCCAAGATGGATTCTAAGAGTGACAGAGGCAACATTTGGTCTAAGCTGCAGAGGACTTTGTTTTGGAATTAAGTGGTAAAGAGCCCACCTGCAATGCCAGACACATAGAGGATACAGGTTCGATCCCTGGTCCGGAAGATCCTGTGGAGGAGGAAATGTCAACCTACTCCAGTATTCTTGCCTGGCAAATCCCATGGGCAGAGGAGCCCGGAGGACTACAGTCCATGGGGTTGGAAAGAGTCGGACACGACTGAAGGACCGAGCACACACACAAATGTGATGTAATATGTAATGATATATAGAACAATGCCAATGCCCTACTTGGAGCACCCATTTGCCTTGTTATTAAAGCTTCAGAAAATACTCCAGGTTAGAATAAGTTATTTCAATAGAATTTGTGGCTGGTTGGATAGGGAGAAGAAATAATTTTTCTGAAATCAACTAATATTTATATTTATATCCAAAAGTAATAGTGAACCCTAAAAATAATGTCTCAGGGCCTGGTAATTGTGGTTTATCTACTTTAGTAAACAACTAACACTTGTTCTTATTTTCTTATTTTTTTTTTAATGTTTGTATGATTTTTTTCACCTTTTTTTTTTTAACTTTATTTTACTTTACAATACTGTATTGGTTTTGCCATACATTGACATGAATCTACCACGGGTGTACATGAGTTCCCAAACATGAACCCACCTCCCACCTCCCACCCCATATCATCTCTCTGGATCATCCCCGTGCACCAGCCCCAAGCATTCTTATTTTCAATCTAGTCTCTCCACTAACACCTGAGGACCCTCTAATAGCAGCTAGTCACTGCTATGAGGTACACATCGTGTGGTGTTCAAGGCTTTCCAGGTAAAAGTCAGCTACAGAATAACCACCCAAGCAAAACTGCTCCATCTTTTCAGACTGCAGGTTACGCCACATGCTTTGTCAGCTTTGGAATCAAGCCACTGATTCCAAACATGTGAACAGACAATAGTGTGAACAACCATGTGAACAGACCTAGTGGGTATGGGCTCCCCAGTATGTGTGTGTGAAAGGGTGACTGGAGGGCAGAGAGGGCCAGCACCTGGTGAACTGGTTGGGTTCTGGGACCCTGGGAAGCCCCAGACCACCCTCAGCTCCCAGCAGGCCCTTCCAGTTACCCTCACGTGTACTGTGCTCACTCACCCTGTTATGTCTGACTCTGAGACCCCATTGACTGTAGCCACCCCCAGGCTCCTCTGTCCATGGGATCTCTGAGGCAAGAATACTGGAATGGGTTGCCATTTTCTTCTCCAGGAGATCTTCCTGACCCAGGGATTGAATGAGAGTATCTTGCATTGGCAGGTGGATTCTTTACCACTGTGACACCTGGGAAGCCCACCCCCATATGCCAAAATAGAATGATTTTCCATGTGTACCATGAATGGGAGAAAAATAGTGGGTAATAGCTATTCTCAAATTTTTAAGCATCTTGGGTGAAAGGTCATCTAGTGTAACATCTAACTTATCGATAATTAGATTTGTTTTCTAACAACAAGGTTCCATAGCATTCATTTTACCAGTTGATTTTTTTTTGTTATGATGGTGGCAAATACATAAAAAATTTACCATCCTAACCATTTTTATGTTTACAGGTCAGTGGTATTAAGTACATTCGCATTGTTGCGCAGTCAATCTCCAGCACTCTTCATGTGACAAAACTGAACTTCTGTACTCTTTAAACAACAACTTCCCAACCTCCTGTCCCAAGTCCCTGGCAACCACCAGTCTCCTTTCTATCTCTACAAATTTGATTACTCTGAGTACCTCATGTGTGTGCCTGCTAGGTTGCTTCAGTTCTGTCTGACTCTTTGCCACCCCATGGACTGTAACCCACCTGTCTCCTCTGTCCATGGGATTCTCCAGACAAGAATACTGGAGTGGGTTGCCATTTCCTTCTCCAGGGGATCTTCCTGACCTAGGGATCAAACCCATGTCTCTTATGTCTCCTGCATTGGCAGGCAGGTTCTTCACCACTAACTCTGCCTGGGAAGCGCACGTACCCCATGTAAGTGGGGTCATGCGTATTTGTCTTCTTGTGGCGGGCTCATTCTCTTAGCAGTGTCCTTAAGGTGTACGTGTGCTGTAGCAGACGTCAGAGTTTCCTTCCTTCTCAAGACTGAACAGGGGAATTTCCTGTTGCTCCAGTGGTTTGAATTTCCCCTTCCAACACAGAGGGAACAGGTTTGATCTCTGGTCAGGGAGCTTAGACCGCACCTGCCTCATGACCAAAAAACCAAAACATAAAACAGAAGCCATATTGTAACAAACTCAGTAAATACTTAAAAAATGGTCCACATCCAAAAAAAAAAAAAAAAAAATCTCGAAACAAACCTGACTAACACCCTACTGGGTTTCCTTACCACACTTTGTTTAACCTATTGATGATTCTAGATGTTTCTAAGATTGATACAAACTTACTTGACCTTCTGGAGCAAGATCAGGGTATCTAGAAGCCACTCATGGTCCATTTTCATTTACATCCCTCTTAGTTAAATGTGGGCTCCCCAGGTGGCCCACTGGTAAAGAATCTGCCTGCCAATGCAGGAGACGTGGGTTCAATCCCTGGGTCGGGAAGATCCCAGGAGCAGGAAATGGTAACCCACTCCAATATTCTTGCCTTGAAAATCCCATGGACAGAGGAGCCTGACAGGCTACTGTCAGCCCACGGAGTTGAAAAGAATCAGACACAACCAAGCGACTAAGCACAGCACAGAACTAACATGATTTACATATCCTTTATCTTGATGGATTGGGGGATGGAGAAGGATCATTAAAATCTAGAATTCTCACCCTGCCATGACCTGAAGAAGACATGTTTTGGGAAAAGGCCCCTGTGCCTTATGTGTGACCCTTAACAGGGGCTGAAGGCTGACCTCTGACCTGCCATCTCCCTGCCCCCTCCAGCCTGGCAGGTGCCTCCTTTATTTTATTTTATTTTTTACTTTATGATACTGTATTGGTTTTGCCATACATTGACATGAATCTGCCACAGGTGTACATGAGTTCCCAACCCTGAACCCCCCTGCCACCACCCTCCCCATATCATCTCTCTGGGTCATCCCAGTGCACTAGCCCCAAGCATCCTGTATCCTGTATCAAACCTAGACTAGAGATTCATTTCTTACATGATAGTATACATGTTTCAATGCCAGGTGCCTCCTGAGTGCCCTTCGCATTTTCTACACTGGCAGTGGCATTTTTCAGGCCTGGTGGGGAGGCATAGCCTTGCTCAAAGGTCAGAAGCAACTAGCAGAGATATGTTTACTTTGAATTTAGTTTAATTGAAATCCTATAATCTTGGGCTCAAATGGACAGTTCTCAAGTATATCTTTTCTGCAGGGCAAACTCAAGAGGTTCCCCCATCTCCTCATTTCTCCAGGAATAGAGCTAAAAGGGACCATCAGAAGCAGCTCAAAGATGCCACTGTTCGGGTTCTGCATTCTAGGACTTTTCACGATGAGATGTCGGCTTCTCCAGTCCAGCACTGCCTTTCATCTGAGGCCCTTCCCGCAAGAAGGGGGCCTATTCTCTGTCATTCTTGACGTTGAACTATATTACCTTTCCCTCAGTCCCGTCTCATCCCTCATCCCAATACATTTCATGCACTTAAATGTATTGCCTACTATGTAAACTAATACAGAAAGTTCTCATTTTTACTCCCCAGAACATTCTGAAACCAAGGGCAGTAGGCAAACCTCTGTAATTATAACTAGAACTTCTGTAAGGCTTCCTGAGTGCCATGCAGTGTTTTAGGCACTCATTTATTCCTCATAACATCTCTATGGGGCTGGTGCTTGATAGTCCCCTTTTTGAAGTAATTCCATAGACAGAGGAGCCCGGTGGGCTACAGTCTATGGAGAAGCAGTGTCAGACACGACAGAGCAACTACCACTTTCACCTTCACTTTTCATGGTTTGCAACATTCAGGAAGGTCCATATCATTTAGTTATTGCTGCTCAGTTGCTCAGGTGTGTCTAACTCTTTGTAACTGCAGCACACCAGGCTTCCTGGTCCTTCAAATCACCTGGAGCTTGCTCAAACTTGAGTCCATTGAGTCAGTGATGCCATCCAACCATCTCGTCCTCTGTTGCCCCCTTCTCCTCCTGCCCTCAATCTTTCCCAGCATCAGGGTCTTTTCCAGTGAGTCAGCTCTTCGCATCAGGTGCACAAAGAATTGGACCTTCACCATCAGTCCTTCCAATGAATATTCAGGGCTGATCTCCTTTAGGATGGACTGGTTGGATCTCCTTGCAGTCCCCGAGATTCTCAAGAGTCTTCTCCAACACCACAGCTCGAAAGCATCAATTCTTCAGCACTCAACCTTCTTTATGGTCCAACTCTCACGTCCATACATGACTATTGGAAAAATCATAGCGTTGACTATACGAACCTTTGTCAGCAAAGTAAATGTCTCTGCTTTTTAATATGCTATCTAGCTTTGTCATAGCTTTTCTTTCAAGGAGCAAGCATCCTTTAATTTCATGGCTGCAGTCACCATCCTCAGTGATTTTGGAGCCCAAGAAAATAAAGTCTATCACTGTTTTCGTTGTTTCCCCCATTCCCTTTTCCAGGGGATCTTCCTGACCCAGGGATCAAAACTGTGTCTTCTGCCTTGAAGGCAGATTCTTTACCATCTGAGCCATTGGGTAAGACCTTATGTCATTTAGTAACTTGTGGTTTTGCCAGCTGATATTTATGTACAGGAGTGAGGCACTTACCTCACAAGTAGACACCTGGTCATCAAACCAGCATCACCGTCTTAGCTTAATTCTTTGTGGAAGATATGTTTTATGGAGGAATTATATGTCACAATGGTATTTGTAAATTTGAAAGAAAGTATTAGTGAAAGTGTTAATTTCTCATTTGTGTCCAACTCTTTGTGACCCCCATGAACTGTAACCTGCCAGGCTCCTCTGTCTATGGGATTTCCTCAGCAAGAATACTGGAGTGGGTTGCTATTCGCTTCTGCAGGATATCTTCCCAACCCAGGGATTGAACCCAAGTCTGGTGCATTGCAGGCAGATTCTTTACTGTCTGAGATACCAGGGAAGCCTGGTTTTGTAAATTTGTTAAGTTTAAGTCGTCTTAAAAGTACATCTGTAAGTGCCAAGGAAGCACTTAATCTGTTTATTGTTATTCTTTCTTCTCAGAGTTCCTTGCCTTGCATCATTTTCAGTTTACTATCTAATTTCAAGATATTTCATTATTTAAAAATATTTTTTCCTAGCCGAATTTTATATGGATGCAAAGCATTAGTTAATAGCATGTGTGTGTATGTACATGTGTGAGTGTGTGCATACATGTGTGAGTGTGTGTGTATGTTCTTTTCATCCAGGCCATATTTGGGCAAGAGTTGGGTTTCTACATTTACCCATCAGCCCTGCCACTGCCCTTAAATGACTTTAGAGTTAAAGGATACCTGATTTACCAAAGATACAGCAATGTTTACATCATTTCACCAGAGGTAACCAAAGCAAGTACTTTGCAAACAACTACTGACCTCAGTCCCTTGCCAAAATTTCAAACACAATGAGACAGCATTGGAAGAGAGCCAGTGAGAGTTCTCAGTTTGGAGCACTGAGCCCCAAAGTTCTTTTGCAGGATTTATACATCATACAAGTGTTGTTAAGGGTGCAAGAATTCTGATGAATAAAGAAAACAGCTTCCCAGAAAACGACCCTTGGCGTTTTGTAAGTGAGCAATCAGAGAGAAGAAGCAGCCATCTTGTCCCTGAGACTGGGCCAGTATCAATGAGGGTTTGTTTCCAGGCCTGACAGCACCCTTCTAGAACAGTCTTGCCCATCTGTGCCTGCAGGTCCTCTTGCCTAGAATGGAGTCTGTTCATTCTGCAAGTAGAGGTGACACTCTAAATACCTCCCTGCCCTGGAAAAAAAGGATCAGTTCAGTTCAATTCAGTCGCTCAGTCCTGTCTGACTTTTTGCAACTCCATGAGCTGCAGCACGCCAGGCCTCCCTGTCCAATACCAACACCCAGAGTCCACCCAAACTCATGTCCATTGAGTCGGTGATGCCATCCAACCATCTCATCCTCTGTCATCCCCTTCTCCTCCTGCCCTCAGTCTTTCCCAGCATCAGGGTCTTTTCAAATGAATCAGCACTTCACATCAGGTGGCCAAAGTATTGGAGTTTCAGCTTCAACATCAGTCCTTCCAATGAACACCCAGGACTGATCTCCTTTAGAATGGACTGGTTGGATCTCCTTGCAGTCCAAGGGACTCTCAAGAGTCTTCAACACCACAGTTCAAAAGCATCAATTCTTCGGTGCTCAGCTTTCTTTATAGTTCAACCCTCACATCCATACACGACTGCTGGAAAAACCATAGCTTTGACTAGATGGACGTTTTCAGCAAAGTAATGTCTACTTTTTAATATGCTGTCTAGGTTGGTCATGACTTTCCTTTCAAGGAGTAAGTGTCTTAATTTCATGGCTGCAGTCACCATCTGCAGTGATTTTGGAGCCCCAAAAAGAAAATCTCTCACTGTTTCCACTGTTTGCCCATCTATTTGCCAGGAAGTGATGGGACCGGATGCCATTATCTTTGTTTTCTGAATGTTGAGCTTTAAGGCAACTTTTTCACTCTCCTCTTTCACTTTCATCAAGAGGCTCTTTAGTTCTTCACTTTCTGCCATAAGGGTGGTGTCATCTGCATATCTGAGGTTATTGATTTTCTCCCGGCAATCTTGATTCCAGCTTGTGCTTCCTCCAGCCCAGCATTTCTCATGAAGTACTCTGCATATAAGTTAAATAAGCTGGGTAATAATATACAGCCTTAACGTCCTTCTTTTCCTATTTGGAATCAGTCTGTTGTTCCATGTCCAGTTCTAACTGTTGCTTCCTAACCTGCATATAGGTTTCTCAAGAGGCAGGTCAGGTGGTCTGGTATTCCCATCTCTTTCAGAATTTTCCACAGTTTATTGTGATCCACCCAATCAAAGGCTTTGGCATAGTCAATAAAGCAGAAATGATGTTTTTCTGGAACTCTCTTGCTTTTGCAATGATCCAGCAGATGTTGGCAATTTGATCTCTGGTTCCTCTGCCTTTTCTAAAACCAGCTTGAACATCTGGAAGTTCATGGTTCACGAATTGCTGAAGCCTGGCTTGGAGAATTTTGAGCGTTACTTTACTAGCATGTGAGATGAGTGCATTCTTTGGCATTGCCTTTCTTTGGGATTGGAATGAAAACTGACCTTTTCCAGTCCTGTGGCCATTGCTGAGTTTTCCAAATTTAAAAGGATCATGTCATTACAAGCAACTTATGCAGCTCAACTCCAGAAAAATAAACGACCCAATCAAAAAATGGGCCAAAGAACTAAATAGGCATTTCTCCAAAGAAGACATACAGATGGCTAACAAACACATGAAAAGATGCTCAACATCACTCATTATCAGAGAAATGCAAATCAAGACCACAATGAGGTACCATTTCACACCAGTCAGAATGGCTGCAATCCAAAAGTCTACAAGCAATAAATGCTGGAGAGGATGTGGAGAAAAGGTAACCCTCTTACACTGTTGGTGGGAATGCAAACTAGTACAGCCACTATGGAAAACAGTGTGGAGATTCCTTAAAAAATTGCAAATAGAGCTGCCTTATGACCCAGCAATCCCACTGCTGGGCATACACACCGAGGAAACCAGAATTGAAAGAGACACATGTACCCCAATGTTCATTGCAGCCCTGTTTATAATAGCCAGGACATGGAAACAACCTAGATGTCCATCAGCAGATGAATGGATAAGAAAGCTGTGGTACATATACACAATGGAGTATTACTCAGCCATTAAAAAGAATACATTTGAATCAGTTCTAATGAGATGGATGAAACTGGAGCCGATTATACAGAGTGAAGTAAGCCAGAAAGAAAAATACCAATACAGTATACTGACACATATATATGGAATTTAGAAAGATGGTAATGATGACCCTGTATGCGAGACAGCAAAAGAGACACAGATGTACAGAACGGACTTTTGGACTCTGAGGGAGAGGGAGAGGGTGGGATGATTTGGGAGAATGGCATTGAAACATGTATACTATCATGTAAGAAACGAAGTGCCAGTCTATGTTCGATACAGGATACAGGATGCTTGGGGCTGGTGCACGGGGATGATCCAAAGAGATGATATGGGGTAGGAGGTGGGAGGGGGATTCAGGATTGGGAGCTTGTATACACCCGTGGTGGATTCATGTCAATGTATGGCAAAACCAATACAGTACTGTAAAGTAAAATAAAGTAAAAAAAAAAAAAAATCCACCCTTAGGTTTGTGGGTGTTTGAACTAGACCCACTAGGGCTTCTGACATGATTAGACTAAACTGCCTTTTGGCAGGAACTGAGACTTTTCCTTCCTATAAATCACCATTCCTGACCCCAGCAGCTCTTCATTCTCTCATGCATGAAAGATGGACGCCATGAGGTGAGTAAGGGTCACCAAAGATACACCTCATCTATACTTTTCTCTTTGCCTAGTTTTCAGGCATCAGACTCAAATAACACTGGGTTTGTCCAGAAGTTCAGTGGAGGTCATTCTTGCCATGGTCTAAGCACAGTTTGGAAAGGAATTTCCAGACACAGAATATTTCAGAAAAAGTGAGTCTATTAAGAACGAAAAGCAAAGGTATTGAGGGCATTGCAAGCACAGTGGGCCAACCTCCTGACAGACCAGGGAGAGCTGATCACCTTTAATGGATTATCAGCCAATTTTTATAGCCTCAAACCAAAATTCCTGCTGGAAGGGTGGCATGAGGTGATTGGTCAGGGTGGGTATTTTTACCTAATATGGGGTCAGGTTGCCCTCTGATTTAGATCACAGGGGCTTATGGCAACAGTTGCTATGGGACTCAATCATTTCTGAGATGACCTTGGTGTAGGGCTCTGCATCTGTGGCCTTAGTTGAAGGCCTTGCACCTGTGACCTTGGTCTAGGGCTCCACAGTTCCAGTCACATGAATGCTGTAGGCTCGGGTAGTTGCAGTATGGGTTATCTGCTAGCTCCTAAGGGACCCACTGCCTGCGGGTAATACAAGGTACAGGTGAGGCTGAGGCTTGCTCTGTGGTCCCTGTAGTCCTGCCATCACCTGCCTACCCAGTAGAACCTGAGCAGGGAGAGGCTTCCGCATGCATAGATGTTTATGCTTTGTTTCTGACCCTTGGGTTGTGGTGAATGAGTGGTAAGTTGATCACACAGTAACAAGGATCTGTGTGTATTAGTTGCTCAGTCGTGTCTGACTCTTTGTAACACCCTGGACTTTAGCCCACCAGACTCCTTTGCCTTAGGGTTTCTCCAGGCAGGAATACTGGAGTGGGTTGCCATGCCCTCCTCCAGGGGAATCTTCCCAACCCATGGAGAGGACCCAGGTCTCCTGCACTGCAGGCAGATTCTTTACCATCTGAGCCACCAAGAAAGCCCCAGCAAGGATCAGGATCAGACCAAATCCGTGTTCCCATCAAAGCCCTAAGCTCCAAAGGGGAGAAAGGGATTCTCAGCCTCTCCTTCTTCATCCTGAACGGATCAGCTGGATTTCAGGATTCTGAGTTCCTTTTCCTAGAAAGCAACAGAGCAGGTGCCAGCCAGTTCTGGAATGTGCCCCTCCTCGATGGTTCCACCCCACCCGCATCACAGCGGCTCATCAGTGCTTTCCGGAGAGCAGTTTTGGCAAATACTTGGTTCATTGTGACCCTCGGGGGTCAGCTGCTCAGCTGAGCCACCACTGGTCTGACTTTGATTCTGATGCTAGAAGCACACAGGAGAGCGGGCTGAGGTCTGGGAAGTGAACCTCGTATCTGCTGCCTCAGAAGTTGTGCAAGGCTTTGGAGAGCAAGCTGTGGGGGGAATTGTGAGAAGTGAGTTATAGCACATGTGATGGGCTAGAATTTCAAACGCAAAATGTCTGTGAAAGTAAATACTGAAGATCTTAAGGGAAGTAAACAAGGGAAGAAACAAGGAAACAGTGAGGCAGCCTTGGTGTCAGAAAGGCTGGGAGCTGGTAGGCTGCAATCCATGGGGTTGCTAAGAGTTGGACATGACTGAGCGACCTCACTTCCACTTTTCACTTTCATGCATTGGAGAAGGAAATGGCAACCTGCTCCAGTGTTCTTGCCTGGAGAATCCCAGGGATGGGGGAGCCTGGTGGGCTGCCATTTATGGGGTCGCACAGAGTTGGACATGACTGACGCAACTTAGCAGTAGTAGCAGCAGCAGTATTCCAGTAATTGATCACGATGCCGATTTCCTTCTCATCGATGCAGGCTCCAGGTGGCTTCTCCCCATCATGTGCTCGTCTCTCACCATCACCTGAGGTCACCATGACAGAGGTGAGAGCAGCTTCAGATCTTGGAGGGAGTCTTTCAAGGCCAGGTTGGGAGTGTCCACAGTGCTGGGGCCTTGTCCTGTTAGGTAGAACCAGACGAGTGGCCCCAGCCTAACTGTGCGAGAGGCAGGAGTTGATGGTTAAGAGGACAATGAACAGAAACTGATGAGCCCATGTCATTATCCGCAATTATCCACCTTTCTGATCAGTTCAGAGCAGCTCCCTTCTTGAGCTAAAACGGGGCTTCCCTGGTGGCCCAGACAGAAAAGAACCTGCCTGCAATGCAGGAGACCCGGGTTTGATCTCTAGGTCTGGAAGATCCCCTGAAGAGGGGAATGGCTACCCACTCCAGTATTCTTGCCTGGAGAATTTAGGAACCAGGCTGGAGCAGAGCTAGATAAGTGCAAGGAACCAGTTCTGTTCTTGGGGAAGAGTGGGATGCAGACAGCGGTTCCCAGATGCCCTGGGGACATCCTGAAACTCCTGTGAGACGCAGTGAAGATCTTCCAGCACCAGGTGGGGGCTTCTTGGCTATCTGCATATCTGAAATGGGAGCTGGGAAGGAGATCCTCCTTGGGAGCTACAGAGTCATCTCAGCCAGCCTCCCATTCAAGACCTTGAACATGGGATGAGAGTGCCCTTGATGGAGGCTATGTGTGATGGCATTGGCATTTAGGGCCCTAAAGGCAAAAGTAAAATTCAAGGTGATAAGACTCAAGGCTTCTTAGTCAACCGCCCCATACATGCCCATATACACACAAACACACACAGAAGGAAGCGTGGTGGAGGCTGACCCAGGAGCCCAGCCCTCGTGTTCACTCCCCCACCCGCCCCCACCCCTTGTGACAGACCCTGCTCTGTCCGTCCCAGCACAGCTCTGTGGGCCCTGCCCCAACCCTTTGACCACGGGCAGCCCTACGGCCTCCCTGACTTTCTTCTTGCTTCCTCTCCTTTCTCTGCTCATATGAGCTGAACCGTGTCCTCCCAAAATTCATACGTGGAGGCCCTAATGCCCAGCACCTCAGATTGCGACTGTATTTGGAAAAACAGACTTTAAAGATATGATTAAGGTTAAATGAGGCCGTAAGAGGTGGAGGGGGACCTAATCCAACATCACTGGTTCCTTGTAGGAAGAGGAGGAGATAGCAGCGATGTGACTGCACAGAGAAAAGACCGTGAGGTCTGCAGGCCAAGGAGAGGGCTGAGGGGAGCCAGACCTGCCTGTGCCTGGATCTTGGATGTCCAGCCTCCAGAACCGTTGAAGTCACCCAGCCTGGTCCATCCCATTTTCTCACATTCTTCCTCATGTCCTGTTAGCTGTGTCCCCCACTTCTGACACAGCTAAGCAGAAAGAAAAGAAAATGGTTAAGCTTCACAGTAAGATAAGTAACCTTCTGCCTCTTGTTTCCCTCAGCTACAAAGTGAGTGTCCATAACCTGGAGACGCCATGATGTTGACCACCTGCTATAGAAATACCCAGGTAACCCCTTTAGAGACGTCGTGTCCCATCTCCAGTCCTCTTTTGAGACCTCTGTTTTCAGGGTAAATTAATACTATTTCTTACTTGATTTGAGCATTTTCTCCTGTTTTTCCTTGCATTGCAGAATCATTCAGAACAGAATGACCGGCAGGATGTGACAGACTAAATTAGGTTTTCGCATTTCTCTGGAAATTTAAGTCCCTTTTCTAACATAGTTTCTTCCACAAAATATGCTCAGCGTTCCAAACCTTCTAGTCACAAGTGAATCTTTGGAACATACTCCTTATACATTGTGCTGTATTGTGCTTAGTCGCTCAGGTGTGTCTGACTCTTCATGACCCCATGGAATGTAGCCCACCAGGCTCCTCTGTCCATGGGGATTCCCCAGGCAAGGATACTGGAGTGGGTTGCCATGCGCTCCTCCAGGGGATATTCCCAACCCAAGGATCGAACCCAGGTCTCCCGCATTGCAGGCAGATTCTTAACTGTCTGAGTGACCAGGGAAACCCACTCCTTATACGTTGCTGCTGCTAAGTCACTTCAGTCATGTCTGACTCTGTGCGACCCCACAGAGCTCACCAGGCTCCCCCATCCCTGGGATTCTCCAAGCAAGAACACTGAAGTGGGTTGCCATTTCCTTCTCCAATGAATGAAAGTGAAAAGTGAAAGTGAAGTCGCTCAGTCATGTCCGACTCTTTGCGACCCCATGGACGCAGCCCACCAGGCTCCTCCGTCCATGGGATTTTCCAGGCAAGAGTGCTGGAGTGGGGTGCCACTGCCCTCTCCCTTTATACATTGGGACTGTTTAAACATAGTTGAATGAAAGAAGTATTAATCTTGACTTCTTTTCTTTTTTGGCAGTACACTTTTATCATGATGAAACAATTAGCTTGACCTAATTATAATAAGAACAGTCATCTAAGAGGTGACTGGCATTATAGCTTCATCCTCCAGTCTAGAAAACTGTACAATGAGTGGGTTCCCTCACCAGGCCAAGAGCAAAGGCCTGATTAAAACCAAAACTAGGCCCAGCTGCTCTGCAGGCCGCACATTTCTGCAACTTCACTGAGTAACAAAACAGAGTATAAACATGGGGTATTCGGTAAACTAATGACTGAATAGGAGCCTGTGAAGTTCTCTGTGATTCCTGCCAGCCTCTGCTCCACTTCTGCCTCCAAGATCATCCACCTGATTTTGGCAGAGAACAAACCTGCCTTATCATGCAGTGTAGGCCTGAGTACGCGACATCTGTGTTCTCAGTTCGGTGTGTAACTCTTTCCCAATATTTCATTAGATGGGAGATCAATAGAGAGGAGCAGAAAGGTCTGCCCACAAAGCAGCCAAGTAAATTGTTTGCAACTTTTTGGCTCTTGGGCTCAAAAAACAGAGACCTCAGGGTGCCCTCTGCCTCCTTACAAAAGTCATTCCTTCCCTTCGTCGCGGTTTTCAAATGTGGGTGCTTCTACTAAGCGTAAGGTGCCAGCTAGATGCTTCCCTGAACTGTAGACCTGAGTACAATAGAGAACTGCTCTTCATGTGGGGCTGGCATTCCTGGAATCACTCCCCAAAAGTGATGAAGCAAAGGCCCTTATGGCCAAGTTTCTGAGAAACTGCTGACTCTGCTTGACAGTCAAGTTTCTGGGGCCAGAGTGCTCTCAGGGACACCTGCGCTCACTGCTCGGGGCAGGGACAGCCCCAGGGACAACCCTTGACAGCAGGCCGTGTTACCTGAGCACTGAATACTCTAGGGGACACCATCACCAAGCTCCCTGCACCTCCTCCCTAACCACATTCTCCCCAGAGGCGAAGAAAGTCTCTGGAGAAAAATTGTTCCCTGTATAGATGTCCATATATATACATATATATATATATAGAACTATAGAAACCATTTATTAGAAAACAATGGTACAATGATAACTGAGTGCTATGTGAGCTTATTTACCAGATTCCCCCTTTGAGCTAATGACAGTCATCTTGAATTCACCCAATTTGGGGAAAGGAGAGACCAGATCTAGTTACAGCTCTGCCATCACTTAACTGTGGCAATGATCTTGGGAGTGTCAGAACCTCTAGGAACCTCTGTTGGTTTACAAAGCAAAAGGAGGAAGTTAGGATATTGCTATGGTGTGGCTCAGCTGGTAAAGAATCCACCTGCAGTGTGGGAGACCTGGGTTCCATCCCTGGGTTGGGAAGATCCCCTAGAGAAGGGAAAGGCTACCCACTCCAGTATTCTGGCTTGGAGAATTCCATCAGCTGAGTCCATGGGGTCGCAGAGTCAGACACGACTGATTGACTTTCACTTTCACTTTCCTAGTTTTGTTACTAATTATGGGGAGATTGATGATCTCCACTCTAAGGGCAGAAAGACAGGAGGAACTAAAGAGCTTCTTGATGAAGGTGAAAAAGAGTGAAAAAGTTGGTTTAAAACTCATCATTCAGAAAACTAAAATCATGGCATCCAATCCCATCACTTCATGGCAAATAGATGGGGGAAAAGTGGAAACAACAATAGGTTTTATTTTCTTGGGCTCCAAAATCATTGCAGACAGTGACTGCAACCATGAAATTAGAAGACGCTTGCTCCTTGGAAGGAAAGCTATGACAAACCAAGACATCACATAAAATCAGAGACATCACTTTGCTGACAAAGGTCCATACAGTCAAAGCTATGCTTTTTCCAGTAGGCATGTACAGATGTGAGAGTTGGACCATAAAGAAGTCTGAGTGCCGGAGAATTGATCCTTTTGAACTGTGATGTTAGAGAAGACTCTTGAGAATCCCTTGGACTGCAAGGAGATCAAACCAGTCCATCCTAAAGAAAATCAACCCTGAGTTTTCATTGGAAGGATTGTTGTTGAAGCTGAAGCTCCAATACTTTGGCCACCTGATGCAGAGTCGACTCACTGGAAAAGACCTTGGGAAAGATTGAGGGCCAAAGAAGAAGAGTGCAGCAGAGGATGAGATGGTTAGATAGCTTCACTGACTCAATGGACATGAGTTTGAGCAAATTCCAGGAGATAGGGAAGAACAGGGAAGCCTGGTGTGCTGCAGTCTATGGAGTCGCAGAGTCAGACATGACTTAGCAACTGAACAGTAACAACAACAATGGGGAGATTGAGTTAAATAAGCAGTCAACAAGAATGGTTAGACTGTCAACACGGACATCAACTATGTCAGTTTGGAGAACTGGGTTCTGTGTGAAGTCAGGGCAGGAACATGACAGGCCTGCTGTCCGTTCAGGAGGAAAAGATAGGAGATATCCTAGTACAGAGTAAGAACCTAAGTGTGAAATGATAGGCTGACCCGTGAGCTGACCTATAAAAGTCACTGACTCTGTGGTCTCTGACGCTGGGGTCTCTGACTCTGTGGTCTCTCTTATTTTGATTTAGAGGGTGGGTTCCTTAATATTAGGCTTCCCAGGTGGCACAGGTGATAAAGAACCCACCCACCAGTGCAAGAGATGTAAGAGATACAGTTTTGATCCCTGGGTGGGGAAGATATCCTGGAGAAAGGAATGGAAACCCACTCCAGTATTCTTGCCTGGAGAATCCCATGGACAGAGGAGCCTAGTGGGCTATGTTCCATAGGGTCACGAAGAGTCAGACATGACTGAAGTGACTTAGCATGCATAGCATGAAATCTTTGATATTAAATGTAGACAAGTTAATTTCATGGATGTGGTATTTGCTGGCAAACAGGAAGTTTCAGGCCCAAGCCTGCCTCTATAACTTGCTGAGCAGGCTTCTTCACAAAATCACTTCTTCACCAGATGTCAGTTTCTGACTGAAACGAGAGCTTGGACAGGTGATTTTGAATCTTCAATTCTCTTTGAAACATCAGTGTCCCTGTCTTGGTGTCACTTTCTAGGTTTGAGCCTCTGACTTGGTATCAGGCCAGGCAGATGGAGAAGGGGGCTGGTGACTATGGTGTTGGCATTTCATCTTCTATTAATGAGACCAAGGCTTTGATCCTAACTGCAAAAATGACTCAGACTAATCCTGAGAGCAACGTGAGATTCCACAGTTAACAAGTCCAAACTGCTGGTGAGTTGGGGGAAGGCCTTCCTGTGTGGAGAGGTGGGGCATAGTTTAACATTGCAGTACTGTATGGGGTCATGGTTAGAGTCATAATAAAAATCTCTTGGCTAAATGGGAAAATTTAGCCTTTAAGAAAGTTCTAAAATAAGATTATTTACAAGAAAATTATACCTGGTTTTTGTTTTAATGTAGCCCTCTCACATACTTTCTTTTTTCAAATGAAAAAACAAAAATCTCATATGCTAGTACACTTTTTAGAAGTTTAATAAAAATTATAGAACAAAATAACCTTTGGGATTGCTCTACAGCAGGAATTGGCAATCATTTCCCATAAAGGCCCAGATAGTAAATATTGTTGGTTCTGCAACCATGTGGTCTCTGTTGCAACTACACGGCTTTGTGATTGCATTATAAGAGCAGGCCTAGACAAGAGCACTAATAAATGGGCAATAAAACTTCACTTTGGGGGCTTCCCTGGTGGTCCAGAGGTTAAGAATTTGCCTGCCAGTGCAGGGGACATGGGTTTGATCTGTTGTCCTCAAAGGTTCCATGCTGCAGAGCAGCTAAGCCCATGCACCACAACTGCTGAGCCCACGCTATAGAGCCTGTGCGCTGCAACTATTGATGTCCATGTGCCCTAGAGCACATGCTCCACAACAAGAAAAGCCACCATGGGACGCCTGAGCACTGCAACTAGAGAGAGTCCCTGCTCGCTGCAACCAGAGAAAAACCATGGTAGCAACAAAGACCCAGCATAGCCAAAAATAAATTTTTTAAAAAAAGTTTACTTATAAACATGGAAATCTGAGCTTTGTGTAATTTCCATATGTCATAAAATATTATTATTCTCTTGATTTTGTCCAACCAATAAAAAACGTAAAAACCACTCAGGTTTCAATCTATACACAAACAGGACACCTTTGGCCCACAGTGCCATGGACTGGCAACCCCTAGTAAACAAGAATAAAGATGTGGAAAGATGTGTGGACACATTCAGCAAGAGACAGGCATGCCTCATTCTGTTGCGCTTCCCTTTCTTCTGCTCTGCAGATGCTGCTTTAAAAAAAAAAAAAACCAAACTGAAGGTTTGTGGCAACCCTGCATCAAGCAAGTGTGCTAGCCCCATTTTCCAACAGCATTTGCTCACTCTGGTCTCTGTGTCACATTTCGGTAAGTCTTGAAATATTTCAAACATTTTCATTATTATTATATTTGCTATGGTGTGATCTGTGATCTTGGATGTTACTATTGTAACCATTTGAAGGCACCGTGAACCATGTTCATGCAAGAGGACGAACTTAATCAATGCTGTGTGTGTTCTAATTGCTCCATCTGCTGGCTGTTCTCTATCTCCTGAGACACCACAGTATTGAAATTAGGCCAATTAATAACCCTACAATGGCCTCTAAGTGTTCAAGTGAAAGGAAGAGTCCCATGTCTCTCATAAATCAAAAGCTAGAAATGATGATATTTGGTGAGGAAGGCATGTCCAAGCTGAGATAGACTGAAAGCTAGGGCTCTTATACCAGTTCAGTTCAGTCACTCAGTCGTGTCTAACTCTTTGGACCTGACGGACTGCATGCAACACGCCAGGCCTCCCTGTCCATCACCAACTCCTAGAGTTTCCTCAAACTCATGTTTATTGACTCGGTGATGCCATCCAACCATCTCATCCTCCGTCGTCCCCATCTCTTCCTGCCTTCAGTCTTTACCAGCATCAGGATCTTTCCCAGTGAGTTAGTTCTTCGCATCAGGTGGCACATCAGCTGGAGTTTTACCTTCAACATCAGTCCTTCCAATGAATACTCGGGACTGATTTCCTTTAGGATTGACTGGTTGGATCTCCTTGCAATCAAGGGACTCTCAAGAGTCTTCTCCAACACCACAGTTCAAAAGCATCAATTCTTTGGCACTCAACTTTCTTTATAGTCCAACTCACATTCATACACGACTACTGGAAAAACTATAGCTTTGACTAGACGGACCTTTGTTTGCAAAGTAATATCTCTGCTTTTTAATATGCTGTCTAGGTTGGTCATAAATTTTCTTCCAAGGAGTAAACATCTTTTAATTTCATGGCTGCAGTCACCATCTGCAGTGATTTTGGAACCCCAGAAATAAAGTCTGTCACTATATCCACTGTTTCCCCATCTATTTGCCATGAAGTGATAGGACCAGATGCCATGATCTCAGTTTTCTGAATGTTGAGCTTTAAGCCAACTTTTTCACTCTCCCACTTTCACTTTCATCAAGAGGCTCTTTAGTTCTTCACTTTCTGCCATAAGGGTGGCATTATCTCCATATCTGAGGTTATTGATATTTCTCCTGGCAATCTTGAGTCCAGCTTGTGCTTCTTCCAGACCAGCGTTTCTCGTGATGTACCCTGCATAGAAGTTAAATAAGCAGGGTGACAATATAAAGCCTTGATGTACTCCTTTTCCTATTTGAAACAAGTCTGTTGTTTCATCTCCAGTTCTAACTGCTGCTTCCTGACCTGCATACAGATTTATACCAGTTAGTCAAGATGTAAATGCAAAGGGGAAGTTCTTGAAGGAAATGAAAAGTGCTGTTCCAGTGAACACAGGAACAGTAAGAGAGTGAAACAGCCTTCTTGCTGATATGGAGAAGTGGCCTGGATAGAAGGTCAAACCAGCCACAACATTCCCTTGCTGCTGCTACTGCTGCTAAGTCACTTCAGTTGTGTCTGACTCTGTGCGACCCCATAGACGGCAGCTCACCTTAATCAGAGCCTAATCCAGAGCAAGGTCCTAACTCTATTCAGTTCTGTGAAGGGTGAGAGAGGTGTGGAAGCTACAGAAGAAAAGTTTGAAGCCAGCAGATGTTGGTTCATGAGATTTAAGGAAAGAAGTCATCTGCATAGCATCGAAGTGCAAAATGAAGCAGCAAGTGCTGATGTAGAAACTGCAGCAAGTTACCCAGAAGATCTAGCTAATCATAATAATCATAAAGGTAGCTACACTAAGCAACAGGTTTTCAGTGTAGAAGAAACAGCCTTGTGTTGGAAGAAGATGCCATCTCAGGGTTTCCTGGTTAGAGGGGAGAAGTCAATGCATGACTTCAGAACTTCGAAGGACAGCCTGACTCTCTCATCAGGGGCTAATGCAGCTGGTGACTTTAAGTTGAAGCCAATGCTCCTTTACCATTTTGAAAATCCCAGGGCACGTAAGAATTATGCTCAACATACTCTGACTGAGCTCCATAGATGGGACAGAAAAGCCTGGATGACAACATGTATGTTTACAACATGGTTTACTGACTATCCTAAGCCCACTGTTGAGACCTACCACGCTGAAAAAAAGAGCCTTTCAAAATATTACTGCTCTTTGACAATGCACCTGGTCACCCAAGAGCTCTGCTGGAGATGAACTATTAGGTTAATTGCTCTTCCCATGCCTGCTAACATAACATCTATTTTGCAACCCATGGATCAAGCAGTAATTTTGACTTTCAAGTGTTATTCTTTAAGAAATATGTATTTCATAAGAAATATATATTACCATAGACAGTGATTCCTCTGCTAGACCCAGGTAAAGTGATTTGAAAATCTTAGGGAAAGGATTCATTACTCAAGGTGCCATTAAGAACATTCATATTTCATGAGAAGAGGTCAAAAATATCAATATTAACAGGAGTTTGGAGAAAGTTGATTCCAAACCCTAATAGATAACTTTGAGAAGTTCAAGACTTCAGTGGAGGAAATAACTGCAGATGTGGTGGAAATAGTGGGGGGACTAGAAATGGGGTCTAGAGATGTGAGTGAGTTGCTGCCTCCTCAGGATAAAACTTTAACATATGATGAGTTCTTCTGATAAGGGAAGAAAGTGGTATCTGAAGATGGAATCTACTCCTGGTGGAGATGCCGTGAAAGTAGCTGAAGTGACAACGAAGAACTGAGAATATGTAAACTTAGTTGCTAAGGCAGTGACAGGGTTTGAGAGGCCTCCCTCCAATTCTGAAAGAAGTTCAAACCATCAGATGATGATTAGCACTTTTTAGCAATTAAGTATTTTTAATTAAGGTATGTACATTTTTTGTTCAGATATAATGCTATTGCACATTTAATAGACTAAAATATACTGTAAAAACATAACTTTTATAGACACTCAGAAACCAGTACTCTTGCCTGGAAAATCCCATGGATGGAGGAGCCTAGAAGGCTGCAGTCCCTGGGGTCGCTGAGGGTCAGACACGACTGAGCAACTTCACTTTTACTTTTCACTTTCATGCATTGGAGAAGGAAATGGCAACCCACTCCAGTGTTATTGCTTGGAGAATCCCAGGGATGGGGGAGCCTGGTGGGCTGCCGTCTATGGGGTCGCAGAGTCAGACACGACTGAAGTGACTTAGCAGTAGCAGCAGAAACCAAAGAATTCATGTGACTTGCATTATTGGGTTGGTCTGGAACCAAAGGAGATCCAACCAGTCCATTCTAAAGGAGATCTGTCCTGGGTGTTCTTGGGAAGGAATGATGCTGAAGCTGAAACTCCAGTACTCTGGCCACCTCATGCGAAGAGTTGACTCATTGGAAAAGACTCTGATGCTGAGAGGGATTGGGGGCAGGAGGAGAAGGGGACGACAGAGGATGAGATGGCTGGATGGCATCACCGACTCGATGGACGTGAGTCTGAGTGAACTCCGGGAGTTGGTGATGGACAGAGAGGCCTGGCGTGCTGCGATTCATGGGGTCGCAAAGAGTCAGACACGACTGAGCGACTGAACTGAACTGAACTGGAACCAAACCCATTATATCTCCAGGATGTGTCTATATGAAATATATTAGGGAATCATATTAGAAATTTAGTCTAAAACAAATATTTTGCAAAAGGGGATTTTGTTAATCTTGGGCCACATGTAAATGAGTTTAATTTTCTTGATATGAAAAATAACTTACACAGGAGATAATCCCATGGTTATATTATTAATAAATTCAATTACTAATAAATTAAATAGAAATATTTAAAATCTTTAATGAATTTTATAAAGTATGGAGAAGATTTTTGAGTGAATAATTATTTTGCTCTTTCTATGAGATGAAAAATGAGCAAAATTGTTGTAACTTAGTAGGTGATCGCTTTAAACATTTGGAATACTTAAAAATTTAAAACAAAAATTCACACTTTTATTTCTGAAAAGTGAATCATTTCAACATTAGCAAAGATTACAATATATCTTAGTATTTGTAGTGCAAGGAAAAAGTTAAATATAATTTATAATATATACATAAAGAAATATCAGTAAAGTATTACAGTTCATAACTCCAATACTTAAATTATTTCACTAAAGCACTGTTGTACACAGTAGCTGAACACTGTGCTATAGCCTAAACTATATTTCCTTCAATTACAACTTGTTTAAAGATAAAAAGTTTTCAAATAAAATACAATGCCAATTTAATGAATTCCTTGCAGTTTCATATCTAAAACTTTCAGATGGTCATTATCATCCAATTTTAATTTTAAAATATATCACATGAGAGCTACATTGTTTTCATAGGTGCATGTTAATAATATCAGAACAAAACCTGCCTTTTCTGGAAAAAAAATCTTCCAATTAATATGAAATCTAATAAAAGTGTAGGTAAAATGATTGAAACCTGACACAGATATTACAGTTTCCAGCAAAAATAAATTAAATATAAAGAGAATATAATAAAACCATCTTTAATGTTCTCAAGATATTAAGACAGTCATTTTAAAAGCCATGAATACTAGATATAAGGAAAGCTGAAAAAAATTTTTATTAAAAGGCATGATATAATCCTTTAAAATACCCTCTGTAATATACATCTATACCCAAAGAGCCCCATATCTGATCAGAAAGTCATGCATTTTCACTAAAACGTGAATGTGTACCTTTTGCATAACCATGGGAGGTTTATATAAAAATAAAGCAGTTTCCTTAGGAAAACAAAAAAAGAAGAACTTTTGCCAAATATTCTGGGAAAAAACAAGCAAACAAACAAAAAAAAGACTTTTTCCTCTGAAAATAATCAAGTTCAGTCCCTGGCAATGTGAACACTCCACAGACTTATTCAAATGAAAACAAATTATTGTGTTTCTAGAAACTAGTTTGTTTTGTTTTTCACTTGCAGAGTCTGAATCAGCATCTGGAAACTGTCACCAAAATGTTAAGATTCACAAGCAAGCACTGGTGAGCAGAACGAACCTGCTGCACCGTTCCACTGCCACTAAACACGTCTGTCCACAGGGCATTGGTGAGTGATGGTGCGCCGCAGACTTGTAACAGCATCAGGGGGCCTCTTTCTCCAAGCATATGTTCACGAATGTTTGAATTTATATCTAAACTCAATATCATGTAATGGTGGTAAAATGCCCAAGCCTGCCCGGGATTGGTCCAAAGGTGGACATTTGACACAGCTCTCCACAAGCTCTAGTTCGAAATAAGAAAGCATCAGGATCAAAAACTGCTTGATTTCCTGGACAGCAAATAATCTTCCAGGACATATAGTGACTCCTGACCCAAAGGGCATGTAGTAATACTTTAACTTGAGTCCATTACTGTAGAAGGTGGTCTTTGTCTTCCCATTTTCATCAAGATAGCGATCATATTTAAAAGTCTGCAATAAAGATGCAAAGGAAACAAATGCATAAGCTAGTTTAAAAAGAATCTTTTTCTGAATCTGGAAGTTCCAAAGGGTAATTTTCTTTTTTAATCCAATCTATGAGTAACATAGCAAATACCCCACCTTGAATCAGAATGTAATAAGAAATAGGAATTTAAAGAAAAGTGAGGGGAATGGGAAAGCTTTATACCTCCCATCCCACCTGGGTGACTAGTTCCTCCCTCCCTTAGGCAGAACGAGAAAGAAGGATTTAGATCAGAAATTAGAGGAGTCAGTATATTAGCCTCTAATTTCCTAGACTTGGGAAGAGGCACTTTTTAAGGAAGGAAGGAGGCAGCTTTATTATTGCAACTGCAGATATAATCTATTAGAGATTGTTGTTGTCGATATTTAGTCACTAAGTCACGTCTCACTCTTCTGCAACACCATGGATTGTAGCCCAAAAGACTCCTCTGCCCATGGGATTTCCCAGGCATGAATACTGGAGTGGGTTGCCATTTCCTCCTCCAGGGGATCTTCCTGATCCAGGGACTGAACCTGCCTCTCCTGCATTGGGAGGTGGATTCTTTACTGCTGAGCCACCAGGGAAGCCTCTAGTAGAGATATGATGGCAAATACCAAGAATAAAAATTAAAATTTCAGCCATCACCCAAATTCTCCAAAATATAATATGAATATTTGACATTAATAAAAGAGACAATCCCTGTGATTTCAATGATCAAATGAATTCTGCAGTGGTAAATTTCCTTTTTATTTCAGTCTGGGTACACATCACCGGGACACTGAACTTTGATGAACAGTCACTTACCAAAGGGTCTGGGTAGATTTCTGGATCTAAATGCATTAACTGTGGATAAAGAGCTATGATGTCATCTTTGCGGATATTATAGGAACCATCCTGGAGGTGCAAAGTGAAGTCCTCTTTAGCCGTACGGATGTTGAGGGAAGCACTGGAAAGTCTCAGAGACTCCTTGATGATACTGTCTAAAGATTTTAAGAGGAATAAAGGAGGAGAGAAAAGGAAGAAGAAAGAACAAAGTATTTATAAAGGCCATGTAATCTAGAGTCTGATATACCCCTAGCAGCCAGTAACACAAACCTAAATAGACTAGGGGAAGCTGGCCAGATCCAAATTTCTCAAACTTTTTTATGTGCTGTGATAAATGATCCGATTGTGCCTAGTGTATTTTTAATCCGATAATCTGAGTTATAATCTCTTGATATAATCTTGATCATCAATGGAAACTAGACTTTCATAATTTTACAGAAAAATAATCTTATTTCTACATGATACTAGACATCTAATAATTGCAAAAAATCAGTAAATAACTTTTATGTGAATTATTCAGTGTATCACTTTTGATATTTAATATACTAACACTTTTATATGGAAATATTTGTTCAAGATGCAGCTTCACTTCGGTGTTTATGTTGCTGTTGCTGCTGCTAAGTCGCTTCAGTCATGTCCGATTCTGTGTGACCCCAGAGACGGCAGCCTACCAGGCTCCTCCATCCCTGGGATTCGGTGTTTATAAGAACCTGTACTTATCATTACACTGCCTGGGGTTGTGTGAGTACACCCTGCATTCTTGTAGGGACATAAAGGGACACAAAGAACATGCTGAGAATAGCTTAAATATGATGAGACCTTCCAGTCTCTGTCCTTTTAACTGTCATGCTTTAAGTGCTCATCACACAATTGTGCATAAAATCATAGCAAGTTAGCACTTGATTTCACAAATGAGAAAATAAGGCCCCCAAAGAGTCGGACATGACTGTGCGACTGAACTGAACTGAAAGTGAAATGACATGTCCGAGGTCTCCACAGCAAATCAGAGCCCTCCCATGGGGCCCGTGCTTCTTGTCTCCCCGTCCCTTCTGCTAGGACACACTGCCCCTGAAAGCATACACTGGTTTCTTGCCTCTAAAGAAACATAAGAAAAGCAAGAGAAAACTTTGTTCTTACTTAAAAACATAGTACTTCTGTATTTCTATAAATCCAGAGAATCAAACATTTTTCAGTGAAATAACTGTCCACCCCATCTTCCAACCCATGCAGCTAACTGTGGTTTCATGGTGGTACCTTTTCCCCTTTCGTTTCATGCACACGAATAATGTACTAACTATAAGAAGAGTGGTAAAAGCAGTAACAAGCGAGGAAGTGCAGAGAAGAGCTTGAGAGCATAGGGTCAAGAGCTCCATGTCAGGCTGTCACTGGTTCCTCCATCCCATCCCAGGCTGTGATGTAACCTCTAAATGCCTGTCTCCTCACTTGTTATATAGAAACAGTACTAGTCTCCAGGCATAGGGTTGCTGGAGGATCAGATGGGACATAACGCCTGCAACAAGTAAGTGTGTGATGTGAGCTGACGACCGCTGGTAGGAGGACACAGAAATTAACATGTAACAACGCACACAAGCACACCTAGCACAGGCATGTTGTCCAGCTGTATCTGATTCAGATGAACAGGACTGTCGTCAAAGCTAACTTTCTGACCAGCGTTCTCTAGTGTTTTATTTACTTCTTCAGTGGCCGCTTTCATTGCCTCTGGGTTTCTATGAAAAGTTAAGAGAAAAGAAAAGATGTACAGAGCATAAGCTTTTTCTCTACCAAAAAGTCTGCAAAAAGGCATTTCCTCCTTCTTTTAATCAGATACAGGTCAAGATACAGAGACGGTGATAAAGGGACATTCCCATTTATTTTTTACTCTGTTTTATAGTTGTGCTTTTAAAATATTTTTATAGTTACTCCAGGTCTTAGTTGGGGCATGTGAACTCTTAGTTGTGAACTCTTAGTCCCTGACCAGGGATCAAATCTGGGCCCCCTTCCCTGGAGGAGTATGGAGTCTTAGCCATGGACCACCAGGGAAATCCCTGTAGTATTTTAAGTCCTTGGATATCAGCAAAAACTGATGAAAGGGTCTCACTACGTAAAAGTAAAACTTGGGCCAGACTTTTAAATAAGTGATTCTAATAAGGATTAAATGATCAAAGTAGTCATTACATGGCAAGTGAGAGACAAAGTTGCCTCCAAGATAACGATTCTAAAGTACTAGCTAAACTGCCAAAGGAAATTTAAATTTACTCTTAAAATCCCTGATTCCACATAAAGCAGCTTTTCCACTTGTATGGTAATTTATTCCTCTGACACTTGGACCTCTGAAATGAATGCGACTTCATTTTAGGGCACTGACATTCACTGGATCCTCAGCGCATGGAACAGGATCGCAGTTAACTAAGTCTCAGAAACATCTGATTGATGTCTTTGCATGACTATCAGGAAATGGCTACTATTACTATAGGATATAAAATTGCTGTTGTAACCTTGCTGTTAATATATGAATTTACTCCAGACAGAGCTTTCCGAAGTAAACATTTTAGAAGACACTTAATCTTTGAGACAGATGAGTTTTTTATCTGAAATTAAAAAATAATATTTTAAAGACATAAAATTGGCAGCCCTCAACAGAACTTTGGCATTCCCAATCCAATTGCATAGTAATTTTGTGTCTGTGAAACATCCAGTTTAACTGGAATAATTCAATAAAACATTTGAATGTCAAATTCCTCAAAGACTAACCTTTGGGAAAGAAATCACGTTATGCAAAGTTTATGCTGTATCCAAGTTTTTTTATATACAGTGTTTAAAAGGCAAAATCTAGCTAAATTCCATCAATAACAGTATATTATGATTGATTCATAGGTATTAGATTTGGTCAAATAGTATTACAGCAACCACTAACTGAGTGAAAAAGCAGCTAATGTAGGCAGGCTGAATCGGCTTAGCAAGCATGCACGCACTGTCCTTTTTGCTGACAGTACATCAGCAATCACATAAGGATATTTTTATGATTATAAAGACCAAATTCATGCACTTAAACAGGCGTCGTGAAGAACAACCTGGCCTTAAGGAGAAGGGCTCTGGGTGCAGACAGCCTCATTGACCCTGTACCAGTATGTTCCTTTCCCCAGGACGATCAGTCTCTGCTCCTATAAAGATGTGTTTAGGGGTCATAGCTATTTTTAGAGGGTCGGATAAGCCGATGTAACTATTGAACATTTACAAGGGTAAATGCCACATTCATGATTGACAGCATGAGAAGGTACCATGAGTCTTTTTTTTTTTTTAGTTACAATGATTGAATTTCTGCTTTCAACTAAAATAAAGAAATAAATGGATAATCTGCTGATTACCTAATCATTTGAAACAAGCTCCAGAAAGTGGCTGGAATGGTGTTTGCTTGTGATGCCCAGAGGACTGCGAGGAGTGACTTGGCTCTCTCTGTGTCATCCAAGGTGGCGAATGTGTCATTCAGAAACCTGACCAGCTCTGAGATGTGGTCTCTTTCTCTGAGCTTCTGGAGCCTCAAGCCCTCCGTCAGCTTCTCCCGGGCGTAGTGTCCTGTCTTGAACACATGGATGGGGAAGCCAGCCACCAGGGCGGGAAAGATTTTGTCAAATTGCTTGAAGTTGTCCAGGCTGTTTTGAATGAGTGCCTTTTGGGCATCTTGCCCTGCAAGATCGCGGCCAAAGAGCGTCAAGTAGCCAGCTTCGAACATGACCCGGTAGCAGAAGGAGTACATCCCCTCGGTCACCCAGGCAGGCGTGGGGGGCTGTGGTGACCCCTGGGGTCTCAGGACAAGCTGGAGGTTTCCCATCATGGCTTCTGTGAGGGAGCTCAAGGCGTCCCCCTGCAGGGTCTTGATGATAGTTTTGCTTATGTTATCAGTGGTGTTTCCATCACTCGGGTCAATGCTTCTGTGTCCAAATGCCTGATGGGAAATGAAATGTGGGAGAAGAAAGAAATTAAGCCTGACCCAGGACTAGTAAATGAGGATGGCATGGCAACCCACTCCAGTACTCTTGCCTGGAGAATCCCGTAGACAGAGGAGCCTGGCAGGCTACAGTCCATAGGGTCATGCGACTGAAGTGACTTAGCAACAGGACTGGTAAACAGCATGATTCTTTCATGATTCTCTACTTGTTAAAAAAGGGGAGGGGAAGGGAACCAGCCTTCCCACCTGAAATTTCATAGCAGTTGTATTTGAAATACCACTTCAAATAAATGGCCAAATCACATCCTTCAAGGCCAACTTCAAGTCCCAGATTATCAGTGAAACTTCCTTCACAACTACTGTGCTCTTCTCTTTCTTATTTTTCTATGCTTCTGCATTTATTTGCATGTTAATTTGGTGTTAATCAAGAGTGTTTCTTTAAAATGTTTATTTATTTATTTGGCTGCACTGGGTCTTATTTATTTGGTTAGAGTACTTGGGAACTCTTAGTTGAGGTGTCTGTGACCTAGTTCCCTGACTAGGGATCAAACCCAGGCCCTCTGCATTGGGAGTGCAGAGTCTTAGTCACTGGACCGCCAGGGAATTCCAAAGAATTTTTTTTTAATCATTGGTTCTCTTTCATATTCCTTCTAGATATATCTTAACCAGATTTTAAGTTACTTAGGGGCAGAGACCAGGTCTAATATTTCTTTGCAGAAACTCAGTTAATATTGATTTATTTTGCTCTGTAAAAGAGCCTTTTAAAGTGATGCCAAAATATCTGGACAATTCCTTAACAAAATTAAACAATTGTGTGGCATGAGTGTGGTAAAACAACTATTGAATGTTAAGTTCCCACATGCGCTCTGGGTGTTGTGTAGAAATTATTGACATGAGTGAGTTTTTAAACTGTCTTATACAGTACCATCTAGTCCAGTAAAACATTTAGTTTTTATTTCACCCTCCTAAACTGGTTAGAAAATGACAAATCTATACCTATTTCAACTTTTTAAATGGTTAGTACCAACAGATTATGTCCAATTTGGTTTATTGTGTTTCTAAGAATCTTCATGTAAGGGTAGCTCTCTTCAACATATCTGTCTTTAAATTGGAGTACATCAGAATGATTAAATAGATTGACATAGAAAAGGTAGAAAATAAACAAGTCTAATGTTATGTAAATGCAAATCTGGTTACCTTCGCAGAAGCAGTAAAGTGAAATTTTTTCCAATCAAAGTATTTTCCATGGCACAGTACTTTATGATATGACAAGGGATTTGTGATGAAGTGGACATAGTTTCCCATCAGTCTGCAGGTGAAAACATGACCGTGTTTCCTTTGATTCGCTCTGAGGAACTTGAGAGGATTGGCACCAAACTGCAGAGCACAACCCAGATACGGAATCAGCCCATTCTCCAGAGGTGGTTCGCCCATCTGCCTGTGAGAAACAGAGATGGTAAATATGGAAAACTGTACATAGTTCTTTGTTTATGTTTATTTATATTAAGTTTACTACCACTGATGTCAAATTTCAAACTCTATAGTTTATTGATATTTTTTTGGTTGGTGAGGCCCTGCTCCTTTACTAAAATAATGAGTCATCTTAACTTAGTAACATGATATGTTGGTTAAAATGATAGATAAATCCATCCATCCATCCATCCATCCATCCATCCATGCATCCATTCAGCAAACACATATGTGTATGTGTGCACATGTGTGTTTGTGTACGGTATGCTCAATCATGTCCGACTCTTTTGCAACTCCATGGACTGTAGTCCACCTGGCTCCTCTGTCCATGAAGTTTCCCAAGCAAGAACACTAGAGTGGGTTGCCATTTCCATCTCCAGGAGAATCTTCCTGACCCAGGGAATCAAACCCGCATCTGTTGCATCTCCTACATTGACAGGGGGATTCTTTATCCCTGCACCACCTGAGAAGCCCTTACTGAATGTCTAATATATGCTGCTCATTCTTCCCAATCAGGAGGATAAAAGGGTCAACCAAGGCCAACAAGAATTTTGCTCTCAATGTAGAAATGAAATTACATTGTAGTGTTTATATTTGTTTCTAAGCATTGTTTGCCTGAGTATCTCAAAATGTTTTATTTTATTGCCTTCTCTAAAGGTATATAGCATACTGAATGACAGAAAGGATTGCAGAATTGAAGTTTTTAAAAATCTTCATAGTTTAAACATTTTATTATTCTGTAATGATAGTTGAAGAGGGAATCTGAGAAATTAGCACATTATAGAGTGAAATTGAATAAGATAGGTATTGACATGGTTGTTGATTATAATTTAGTGCTCTTTCTTATAGTCTAGCATTATAATTTAATGCGCATGCTATTTTAAATGTTTTCATTTAATAAAATAAACATATATTTTCCAACAGAAACCACTCTCCCTCTTTGTAGAATAATATAGCATAAAATAATGATTTTTATTTTCATAGTTTGCAGGTAAGTAGTTTAATTAAAAACAGAAATTACCAAGCCTGAATTAAAATACTGAAAACGAAAAAAAAAAACCTGTTAAAAGGTGGACAACCCATAGCAGCCTACATAGCTGAAGATATGCAGTGGGTAATTCTGTTTTGGAGACTGACATAGTCAAGAATATTTATATGCCCTCCCCCAAATGTTCTTTGAACCAATCAGAAGTTAAATAATTATGGTGGATGTATCTGACTTTATTGTATTTCTTCAACCAGTTGTAAATGATGCACACAAATAAGTAATGTCTCATGTATTTGGCAGTTTCCCAATTCACCATGATTGATTATCATTAGTAATAGTAATCAAGTCTTAACCCTGATGTTAAGGGGACATGGGTTTGATCCCCGGTCTGGGAAGATCCCACCTACCACGGAGCAACTAAGTCCATGTGCCACAACTGCTGAGCCTGTGCTCTGGCACCAGCAAGTCACAACGCCTGAGTCCACACGTCACAACTCCTGAAGCCCATGCAGTTTGAGCACCAAAGCCTGTGCTCCACAACAACCACTGCCATGAGAAGCCTGAGCACTGCAACAAAGAGTAGCCCCCGCTCAGCACAGCCAGGGAAAGCCCTCGCAGCAGCAAAGACCAAGTGAAGCTAAAACTGAATGAGTAAATACAAGGAAGCTTAAAGAAAGAACAGGATGCTCACTGCAGGCTCTATGCTCTTGTCCAGCTTAGCCCGAGTATGTATACAGTGCACAAGAACTAGCTGAAAAGAGAACATTTGTTTAGTCAGAGCATCTATTTAACCTACAAGATAGCAACTGCGGATCCCACTTACCACGTCTATCCTTACTCATCCGCACTTTATATGCACACATGGGCACACAGACATACGCACACACACAGATCTTACAAAGTTTGTGTCAGTGATGTTTAACAAGTTTGTCCATTTTTACATTAAGACTAATATATTTCAATACTAAAAAGGAAACATTGCCATTATATCTCTTGTGAGATCTAATAAAAAAGATACTTAAAAATTTTTTTAATTTAAAAATATTAAGGAAGAAAATGCCAGCATTTGTAAGTACAGAAAACCAACTGTATGGTATAACAATGAAAGTTAAATAACTTTAAATGAATGAACAAAAATGCAATTTAAAGATAAAACTTACCTTCTTCTCATTCCAAGAAGTAGGTATAAACAACAGCACACTGCTATAACAATCCCCCAGGTCAAAGAGAGGCTCATCATTTTGCAAATCTAATGTGAAACCTCGGAGGAGGAGCGTCTGCGATAAGAAAGGTAAGGATGTAACAACAGACTCCAGCTAGACTTTTTATACACGGTAAGATGCTTCACTTGAGTGATCAAAGCAAACAACCATCCCTATTAGGTAAAAAAATAAAATAAAATAACTGGCCTTGAACTAAGTCCACAAGTATCAGAAGAGGTTCCAAAACAATCAGAGGCCTGCCATACTTGATAAGTTGAAGGTCACTCAAACATATGTTGACTTAACATTCAGACCCGGGAATGACAGCCAGTATTACAAATTTAGTACGCTTATGAAAAGAACAAATAAACCTGTTCAAGATGAACATATCAAATAGGGATGTAAAATATAATAAGGCAAAGAAAAGTACGTACAAGTTATCACTAAGCTAATGATTTGATCTTGCTACCTTTAAAAAGAAATCAATTTAAATGATTTACGAGAGAGAGAGCTGTAAAGTTCAAAGGAAAGAGAACTGAGTGAAATGTTTCTGCTGCTTCACGTTTCAGTGCTTTTACAAAAGCGTGGGTATTTTACTATATATAGTAACATGTTGCTTACCTATCACCCTCAAGAAAGAAAGTATCCCACAAAAATTCATCCTCCAGCTAAACACAGTCTAGTGTTTCAAGTCTTTATTAAATTTATGACAATATTCCTTCTGTTTTATGTTCTAGCTTTTTGGCACGTGGGATCTTACCTCCCCGACCAGGGACTGAATCCACACCCCCTTGCACTGGAAGGCGAAGTCTCAACCACTGGACCAGCAGGCAAGTTCCCCACAACACAGTTTATCTTAAAGCATCAAAACTTTATCAACCACTTCTTTCTAATTGAAAATAGGTTTATTAATTTTTCTGATTGCTAAAGAAGTGTAGCTTAATTTCAAATAATTCAAGACTAACTGAAATGTATCTTAGTAGAAAGGGAAAGTCAATTCATAATTTACCTCTGCCACACCTCCCCACTCAGAACTGTTAACTGTTTGGTGTGTATATCCTCCCAAACTTTATTTCTTTGCACACTTATGTAGTAATTGAACGTCTATTTTGTACTAAGAACTCTTTAAAGGTATTCTGACTATAGGTATTAAGAAGATGGGCTGATTCCCTGCTTTAATGAAAGCATTATTTTAGTCGAGAGACAGATAATAAAATATAAGACATAAAATAAGGCAAAGTGCAGAGAGCTATCAGGGCATGAGAGCAACTGTAGGCGTGGTGACTTGCTCCTCTGAGATCAAGGGATTAGCCAAGACAAAACTAGAAAGACGAGAAATCCAAGAAGAAAGAGCAAATGCAGTAGTCCTGAGTTAAGGATGAACTTGGTCTATCTAAGAGCCAGAAAGGATGTAGGATACATTGGAGCAGAGTGAATGAGGGGAAGCTTGGTTAAGATGTAAGACAAAAGACAGTCAAGAGCTCGGTCACATACAGGACGCTTGAGAGAAGCGAAAGAGAGTTTGGAGGGCGGCAGATCAAAACAGTGTCTTCAGCTACACAGACTGCTGTGTTGTCAGGTTAACAATTGAACTTGAGTTTGAAACAAGGGAGAACAGTTAAAGGTGGAAATAGGAATCACAAGTCATCAGTTTGAATGGTGTTTAGAGCCCAGAAACTATATCATATCACCTTGGGAGACAATGTGAAATAGAAAGTTGTGAGTCGCTCAGTCATGACAGACTCTTAGCAACCCTATGGACTGTAGCCTGCCAGGTTCCCCTATTCTTGGAATTTTCCAGGCAACAATACTGGAGTGGGCTGCCATTCCCTCCTCCAAGGGATCTTCCTGACCCAGGGTTCAAACCCAGGTGCCCTACACTGCAGGCAGATCCTTTATCATCTGAGCCACAGGAAAGTCCAGGGAGACAATTAAGCCCAAGAAAAGAATAGAATCCAACACCAGACCCCAGAGCAGTCCATTTCTTGGGATCAGTCAGAGAGCGACGAAGAGGAGATGGGGAAGAAACAGTAGGAATAAAACCGAGAGAATACAGTGTCACAGGAAGAGGAAGATGCCCTTGAAGAAAGATGAGTACATCACAGGCTACTCCAAGGTCAAGGAAGAGGACAGAGAAAGGACCACTGGATTTGACAACGAGGAGATAGTTGGTGAGTCACACATAGACACACATGCAAAGATGGGATTCCATTAAAGACTTTATATAGCACAAGAAAATGAACATCTTGAATGTTTCCCATGACAACACACATCTGTATGTATTGCATCTGTATCTGTAAGATCTCTTCATTTTTGTTCTGTGTGTATAGTCATCCATTGACTAAATGTAATATTACTTAGTTAACTGATTCTCTACTGGTGGGTACTTGGTTTCCAGTTCTTGGCTATAGAATCCAGAGATTCATTTCATGCTTTTTTGCCTCCTTGAACAGAAACTACAAATATTTTCTCATGGGGGATTTGTGATCATAATTATGAATATCCACCATTCTGTGGCAGTACATAGGCTTTTCAGTCCATTTAGATATTTTTAGAGCATTGCACCCATTAAATACATTTAGACTGGTGTGCCTTTTTGAATTCCTGTGTCTGTTTTCTATATGACTCATTAAAGGTGAAACCTTTACATTAGCTGGCCTGTCACAACAGAATGTCACAATCAGAGTCAACACCAACCTAAGAGCCAACCAGTTTAACCCTTGGGAGTCACCTCTCAAGCAAACAAATGACAAATGTGGAAAAAATGGCACTTGGGGCCTCTAGAAATTATCTGAAGTTTCCAGTGCATTTATAATTTTGTCAAAATTAGAATGTTTTCAACATGCTAAGGGAGAAGTACATTCCCAAGTCCAAGAAAATGCTCTTACGCCTTGCCTTCCCCATCCCCTCTCAGCACACCATGAAGCTCCATTCACATATAACCTGGATTCCCTTTAGCCTCATCTGTTCCTCCTACTTCTTCTCTCACTGTCCCTCTTCTAGACAAAAAAGCCCAGGACACACAACCCCCCTTTTCTTCAGTGGGCTGAGGAAAAGCAGAGACACAGATGTCCATGTTCGTATTTTTCTTTGTGGTTTACATCTTCCCTCTAGGATGTCACTTCTTTCTACTGTCCTGTCCACACAAGGATCCGTCACACCCCTAACACGCTATCTCTAATCTGCCGAGTGGGGACTGAGATGCTCCTTATGTCATCACAACTATTCACGGGTTACAGGTAAATACCTGCAAGGTCTCCTGAGGAGTCAAGCACATTAAGTTTCAGGCTTGGGTGCCACGGCATCTCAGTGCGACTAGCGCAGTGATCAGAGTATCAGAAAATAAGCAAATGCCAGCTGAATTGGAAAGTCATTTACTTACTTTTTTATTCTCTGCTATGTTTCAAACTGTGAGTTTTTATTACAAGCACACACACACACATGCTGAGCATGTGTGTCCCGCATGGGCTCTGACTTATGGGGTTTCCACAGCAACAAGACAAAAAGTAAGTGCTCTGATGCAGAAAGGAGGATGTTTGAGCTGCCAGAAGGCCTAGCATGAACCAAGCTTATATAAACACTCTAATCCCCCTGTAGTCTATCAATTTCCTCTGTATTTATAGGGTAGTGAAGGGTCCACACTGATGTACAGAGGAAGAGCTGATTCTGAGCCTCACAAAACACAGAGCCCGAGTCCAACACCCCATCCCATGAACAGGGACATACAAAACTTGGGAACTCAAACTAGAGGAAGAGAAAGTAGAGAGAACTGCTCAAGCTATCTGCTTATGTAAGCTGATGGCATAACTGGTTCCTTCTATTGAGAAACGCTGTAAACACAGTTTACATATATGTGATTGTTCGAAATAAAATAAGCTGTCAGTATGGTTAAACAGTTGAGTCAAACCAGTCGTTTTCCTGAATTCACAACTAAGACTAATTCATCAGTGGAATGTGTGTGTATGTGTGTGAGCTTGCACGATCAGTCATGTCAAACTCTTTGTGACCCCTTGGACTGTAGCCTGACAGGCTTCTCTGTCCATGGAATTCTTCAGGCAAGACTACTAGAGTGAGTAGCCATTTCCACCTCCAGGAGATCTTCCCAACCCAGGGATCGAACCTGGGTCTCCTGCATTGCAGGCAGATTCTTTACAATATGAGCCACCAGGTAAGTGGCAAATCCAGGGCACAACCTCAGATCTTCTGAACAGAATTTAAGCATTCCTCTTTGATGGGCTTCCCAGGTGGTGCTAGTGGTAAAGAATTCACCTGCCAGTGTAGGAGGTGCAAGAGAATAGGGTTTGATCCTGGGTCTGGAAGATCCTGTGAAGTAGGAAATGACAACTCACTCCAGTAAAGAATACTGGCAAGAAGCCTAGAAAATTCCATGGATAGAGGGGCCTGGTGGGCTACAGTTCATTGGGTCACAAAGAGTCAGACACAACTGAGTGACTGAGTACACACACATTCCTCGTTTATAGCTCAGAACCTATGGGCGCCTGACTCCAGATTAAGGAAGAATAAGCACTCCACCTGCACATTCAAATGTAAAGTTGATTCATCAAACATGTTCTGAACACCAAGTGTGTGGAAGGCCCTGTTAGGGAATGAGGGAAAGCTGGATAGATGATTTAACAAACATTTCATTCATTCATGTTAACTTAGCACCCACTTGCTGTAAAGCACTTTTTAGGTGCTGGAGATACAGAGATAGGTAAGACAGGCAGGCTCAAGGGGACACAGGCAATTGACAGGAGAACAAACCCACTATTTGGTTTCTGATAAAGAAAGCATCATTTGTATGACCAGAAAAGGTCAGGCAGTGCATCAACATGTTGTGCCAAGATCCTCGCGTGCTTGCTCATGTAATCGACACTACTACATGGAATCAGACACAGTTGCCCCATTTATGGGTGGCTTCATGCTGTAATGTCCTGGTTCCAGTCCCAGCGCAGCCCCTGCCAGGCCTGTCACAGGGGAACTCCTGTTGCCCAAGGGAAAGACAGGTCTGAGGGCTAGAATTAGAGAAGTGGTTGGCTTCGCTTTTCAGTTTCACCTTCAGCTGAGCCTCTGGAGCTTATCCATGAAGCTCAACTGGAGAGAGATAAGAAGTGAGAACCATGGTCCCTTGGACCCGCTGGGCCCAACCAACCTCCCCGGAGGGTAAGGGAACTTGGGTAGAGAGAGAAAGGAGAAAGCAGCAGGGGAACGAGACAGAGAGAGAGAGAAAGAGGGAGGAAGGTAAGGAGGGCTGAGCCTTTTCCTACTTTTTACTTGTTATGAATTGTGCTGCTGCAAACATCCATATCCAATGTTTTGCATGAACATAGGTTTTAAAGGTCCTATATGAGGCTGAGCGCTGAAGAATTGATGCTTTCAAACTGTGGTGTTGGAGAAGATTCTTGAGGGTCCCTTGGGCTGCAAGGAGATCAAACTAGTCAATCCTAAAGGAAATCAACCCTGAATATTCATTGGAAGGACTGATGCTGAAGCTGAAGCTCCAATTCTTTGGCCACCTGATGGGAAGAGCTAACTCACTGGAAAAGACCCTGGGGAAGATGGAGGGCAGGAGGAGCAGGGGGTGGCAGAGGATGAGATGGTTGGATGGCATCACCAACTCAGTGGATGTGAGTTTGAGCAAACTCTGGGAGATGGTGAAGGACAGGGGAGCCTGGCAGTTCTTGGGGTCACAAAGAGTCAGAGATGACTTAGCGACTGAACAACACGGAGCTAAGAGTGGATTCGCTGGATCATATGGTGAGTATTGAACGTAAGGGTACTCATCAGTTAGCTACGTTAAACTGTAACTTGCTAAAGAAATAATAAACTTCATAGCAAGTTTGATTTAATTGTCCTGATACCTGCCTTCACTGATCAAGCTTGATTTTTCTGCCAAGGTTCATGGTTCAAGGTTCAAGATTGCCAAGAGAACACACTGGTCATAGCAAACACCCTCTTCCAACAATACAAGAGAAGACTCTACACATGGGCATCACCAGATGGTCAATACTGAAATCAGACTGATTACATTCTTTGCAGCCAAAGATGGAGAAGCTCTATACAGTCAGCAAAACCAAGACCAGGAGCTCACTGTGGCTCAGATTGCCAATTCCTTATAGCCTAATTCAACTTAAATTGAAGGAAGTAGGGAAAACAGTGCCAAATTCAACTTAAATTGAAGAAAGTAGGGAAAAAAAACTAGACCACTCAGGTATGACCTAAATCAAAACCCTTACAACTATACAATGGAAGTGAGAAATAGATTCAAGGGATTAGATCTGATAGAGTGCCTGAAGAACTACAGACGGAGGTTCATGACATTGTATAGGAGGCAGGGATTAAGATCATCCCCAAGAAAAAGAAGTGCAAAAAGGCAAAATGGTTGTCTTAGGAGGCCTTACAAATAGCTGTGAAAAAGAAGAGAAGGGCAAAAGAGGAAAAGAAAGATATACCCATTTGAATGCAGAGTTCCAAAGAATAGCAAGGAGAGATAAGAAAGCCTCCCTCAGTGATCAGTGCAAAGCAATGGAGGAAAACGATAGAATGGGAAAGACTACAGATTTCTTCAAGAAAATTAGAGATACCGAGGGAACATTTAATGCAAAGATGGGCACAATAAATGACAGAAATGATATGGACCTAACAGAAGTAGAAGGTATTAAGAAGAGGTGGCAAGAATACACAAAACTATCTCCATGACCCAGATAATCACGATGGTGTGATCACTCACCTAGAGCCAGACATCCTGGAATGCAAAGTCAAGTGGGCCTTAGGAAGCATCACTATGAACAAAGCTAGTGGAAGTGATGGAATTCCAGTTGAGCTATTTCAGACCCTTAAAGATGCTGTGAAAGTGCTGCACTCAATATGCCAGCAAACTGAAAACTCAGCAGTGGCCACAGGACTGGAAAAGGTCAGTTTTCATTCCAATCCCAAAGAAAGGTAATGCCAAAGAATGCTCAAACTATCTCACAATTGCACTTATCTCGCACGCTAGCTAAGTAATGCTCAAAATTCTTCAAGCCAGTCTTCAACAGTACGTGAACTGTGAACTTCCAGATGTTCAAGCTGGATTTAGAAAAGGCAGATGAACCAGAGACTGAATTGCCAACATTTGTTGGATTATCGAAAAAGCAAGAGAGTTCCAGAAAAACATCTACTTCTGCTTTATTGACTATGCCAAAGCCTTTGACTGTGTAGATCACAACAAACTGTGGAAAATTCTTAAAGAGATGGGAATACCAGACCACCTGACCTGCCTCCTGAGAAATCTGTATGCAGGTCAGGAAGCAACAGAACTGGACTTGGAACAACAGACTGGTTCCAAGTAGGGAAAGGAGTATGTCAAGGCTGAATATTGTCACCCTGCTTATTTAACTTATATGCAAAGTACATCATGAGAAATGCTGGGCTGGATGAAGCACAAGCTGGAATCAAGATTGCTGGGAGAAATATCAATAACCTCAGATATGCAGATGACACCACTCTTATGGCAGAGAGTGAGAAGGAACTAAAGAGCCTCTTGATGAAAGTGAAAGAGGAGAGTGAAAAAGCTGGCTTAAAACTCAACATTCAGAAAACTAAGATCATGGCATCCGGTCCCATCACTTCATGGCAAATAGACAGGGAAACAATGGAAACAGTGGCAGACTTTATTTTGGAGGGCTCCAAAAGCACTGTATATGGTGACTGCAGCCATGAAATTAAAAGACGCTTGTTCCTTGGAAGAAAAGTTATGACCAACCTAGACAGCATATTAAAAAGCCGAAACATTACTTTGCCGACTAAGATCCGTCTAGTCAAAGCTATGGTTTTTCCTGTGGTCATGTGTGGATGTGAGAGTTGGACTATAAAGAAAACTGAGCACCAAAGAATTGATGCATTTGAACTGTGGTGTTGGAAGAGACTCTCGAGAGTCCCTTGGACTGCAAGGAGATCCAACCAATCCATCCTAAAAGAAATCAGTCCTGAATATTCATTGGAAGGACTGATGCTAAAGCTGAAACTCCAGTACTGTGGCCACCTGATGTGAAGAACTGACTTATTGGAAAAGACCCTGATGCTGGGAAAGATTGAAGATGGGAGAAGGGGACAACAGAGGATCAGATGGTTGGATGGCATCACCAACTCAATGGAGATGAGTTTGAGTAAACTCCAGGAGTTGGTGACGAACTGAAGTTTCACGGTAGCCTAAACAAGAGGCTTGTGGGAGTTTTTTTTCCAGGAACGTGCATCCAGTTTGAGTTGGAGCCTATAATAAACTCTGGTTGGGACCACAGACCCTCCAACTGCACAGGCTCAAATGTCTGATCATGACCTTGTGACCTGAGATGGCCCAAAACATCAGAGCATCCCACGGAGAAGCAAGCAGCTCAGTTGTACCTGCACAACCAGGACAACTTCACCTTTTTCTTATCCTCAGTCACCTTTCCCCACCCTCCAAGGGTTATTCCATAAATAGCCCAAGCCCCTCCTCTCTGGGCAAGTGGGACTGAGATTTCCTGCATGTCTGTCTTGCAGTGCTTTCTTGCAGAAAGCACTTGAATAAGTGCTTTCTCTGAGGGCAAACCTCAGCGTCTCAGGATTTGGCTTGCTGCGAGCTGGGCGAACAAACCTGGTTCGGTAATACTGTGTTTTTAACTTTTTCGGACAAACTATTTTCCAAAGTGGCTGCACCACTGTACATTCCCACCAGCAAGGTAAGAGGGTTCCAATTTCTTTGTGTCGTTGTCAACTGTTACTTTTGTCTCCATATTATTAAGTACAGCCACCCTGGTTGGTGTGAAATAATACCTCATTCTGGGTTTGATTTGCGTTTCCCTAATGAGTAAAAATGTTTTTCTGTGATTATTGGCCCTTTGTAAATCTTTGGAACATGTATACTCAAACCGTTTGCTCATTTTTTTTACTCAGTATTCGTCTTTTTCTTGTTCACTTCTAAGAGTTCTTTTCATATTCTGGATGCTATACCCTTATCAGACATGATTTTCATACATTTCCTCCCATTCTGCTGATTGTCTTTTCACTTTCTTGATAATATCTTTGGATAAACAAAGGTGTTTAATTTTGTTGAAGTCCCATTTACCTATCTTTTAAAAAAATATTTATTTGGCTCTTCTGGGTCTTAGGTGCAGCACGTGGGATCTAGCTTCCTGACCAGGGTTTGAACCCAGACACCTGCACTGGGAGTGTGGAATCTTAGCGACTGGACCAACAGGGAAGCTGTACCTGTCTTTTTCTTGGTCACTTTGAGTGTCATATCTGAGAAGCATTCCAAATCCTAGACTTAAGGCTGTGTTTTCTCCTAAGAGTTATATGGTTTTAGCTCTTCTACATAGGCACTTGTAGGGAAAGGGCAAATCAGCCAAGTTGGCAGTGGTCACTCTCTCTCGTGCTGCAGCCTCCCACCCCACAGTCTGTAAATGGATGATTATGCAACAGCTGAGGTCACTGACAGCATTGCACATGCTTGTCACCATGTACCCGCTTGGCCTTGGGCCACTTTTGTTCGGTCGGCATACATGAGCTCCACCTGGAAAGCCCTTGAGGCTGCGCTGTGGCTGCCTCCACTGGATCAGCCATGAGGATATACAGCATGTCTGCTGCTACGGCTGCTGTGCCAGCCATTAGAGAACAAGCACGTCTGCAGTTCGTACGGCTCCTCCCATCATCTTCCAGCTTCTTCCTATCCACTTTCTAGCTCGTGCCTTGCCTACCCTGAATTCATCGAACCAGTAAGATACAGCAAGACAGTTTTTGATCCATTCTGTGTTATTTTTTCAATATGGTATGAGGTTGGGGAAAATCTCATGGACAGAGGAACCTGGTGGGCTGCAGTCCATGACTTCACGAAGAGTCGGGCATGACTGAGCGACTAACACTTACTTAACACTTACTATGAGGTTGAGGAAGTGTGGCATGCTGCAGTCCATGGGACTGCAAAGAGTCGGGCATGACTGAGCAACTGAAATGGGGATCCAACTTCACTCTCTTGTATGTGGATATTCAGTGTCCACCACCATTTGGGGAAGTGAATCTCTTGGCTTCCTTTTTGAAAACCAATTGACCATACAGTTAAGTGTTTATTTCTGAACTCCTTTTTTCCCTTGATCAGTAGGTTTATCCCTGGGCTTCCCAGGTGGAGCTCATGGTAAAGAATCCACCTGCCAGTGCAGGAGCGCAAGAGACAAGGGGTCTATCCCTGGGTTGGGAAGATCCCTTGGAGAAGGGAACAGCTACCCACTCCAGTATTCTTGCCTAGGAAATCCCATGGACAGAGGAGCCTGGTGGGTTTACAGCCCATGGGGTCGAAAAGAGCCGGACATGACTGAGCATGAGCCTATACATAGGTCTATCCCTATGCCAGGATCGAAGTCTTTTATTTAGTTCGTTAGCTATGCTGGGTCTTCATGTAGCATGCAGGATCTTTAGTTGCAGCATGTGGGATCTAGTTCCTTGACCAGGGATCATACTCCTGCATTGGGAGTGCTGAGTCTCAGTCGCTGGACCACCAGGGAAGTCCCAAGCACAATCTTGATTACTGTAGGCTGTACTCAGTTTTGAAATCAGGAAATGTTGACTCATTCCACTTTGTTCTTTTTAAAGATGTTTTGCCTATTCTGTGTCTTTTAAATTTGTATATGAATTTTAGAATGAAGTTGTAAATTTCTTCAAAAAAAAAAAAGAAAAAATCCTGGGATTTTGATAGGGAATGCATTCACTCTATCAAGTTAGAAAGTATTGTTATCTTACCAAAATTAAGTCTTCTGACCCATTAAATGGGTTATCTTCCCATTTATTTCCATCTTTAAATTTCTTTCAATGATGTTTTGCAGCTTTCAGTTTACAAATCTTGCACTCTTTTGTTAAATTTATTCCTAAGAGTACATCATGCAAAATGCCAGGCTGAATGAAGCACAAGCTGGAATCAAGATTGCCGGGAGAAATATCAATAATCTCAGATATGCAAATGACACCACCCTTATGGCAGAAAGTGAAGAGGAACTAAAGAGCCTCCTGATGAAAGTGAAAGAGGAGAGTGAAAAAGCTGGCTTAAAACTCAACATTCAAATAACGAAGATCATGGCATCGGGTCCCATCACTTCACGGCAAATAGATGGGGAAACAATGGAAACAATGACAGACTATTTTCTTGCGCTCCAAAATCACTGCATATGGTGACTAAAGCCATGAAATTAAAAGACGCTTGCTCCTTGGAAGAAAAGCTATGACCAGCCTAGACAGCATATTAAAAAGTAGAGACATTACTTTGCCGACAAATGTCCATCTAGTCAAAGCTATGGTTTTTCCAGTGGTCATGTATGGATGTGAGAGTTGGAGTATAAAGAAAGTTGAGTGCCGAAGAATTGATGCTTTTGAACTGTGGTGTTGGAGAAGACTCTTGAGAGTCTATTGGACAGCAACGAGATCCAACCAGTCAGTCCTAAAGGAAATCAGTCCTAAATATTCATTGGAAAGACTGATGTTGAAGCTGAAACTCCAGCTGATGTGACCACCTGATGCGAAGAACTAACTCATTGGAAAAGACCCTGATGCTGGAAAAGATTGAAGGCAGGAGGAGAAGGGGACGACAGAGGATGAGATGGTTGGATGACATCACTGAGTCAATAAACATGAGTTTAAGTAAACTCTGGGAGTTGGTGATGGACAGGGAGGCCTGGCGTGCTGCAGTCCATGGGGTCCAAAGAGTCAGACACAACTGAGTGACTGAACTGAAGTTATTTTATTCTTATTGATGCAATTTACAAGGAATTTTTTTCCCTCAATTTCATTTATAAATTGTTCATTGTTAATATATATAAAAAGCTGATTTAGCGGTGTTGGTTTCACATTTTCTGAACTTGTTTATTAGCACTCAGAGGTTTTTTTCGTGGATTCTTTAGGCTTTTCAGTGTATACAAGGGTATTGTTATTTTAGTCCATAAGTCATGTCCAACTCTTTTGCAACCCCATGGGCTATAGCCTGCCAGGCTCCTCTGTCCTTGAGATTTCCTAGGCAAGAATACTGGAGTGGGTTGCCATTTACTTCTCCAGTTGATCTTCCCGACCCAGGGATCAAACCTGTGTCTCCTACATTACAGGCAAGTTTTTTTTTTACCACTGAGTCACCAGGGAAATGTATACAAGATTATGTCTTTTGAAAAGAGAGAGTTTTCTGCTCAAATGTGTATGTCTTTCCTTTCTTTTTCTTGCCCAGCTGCTCTGTATGTAGCTTCCAGTTGGATGTTGAGTGGTAATGATCTCAGGTGAACTCAGCCCACTGCTGCTTGAAGCTGGAGGTTTCAGTTCCCAGCCAGAGATTAAGGTCGGGTAGAGGCGGTGAGGGCACCAAATCCTAGCCACTAGACCAGTGATCAGTGACAAGGCCCTGACCTTTTGGCTTTGCGGAAAAGAATTCCCACAAAGACAGAGTGAAACAAAAGAAGCGTTCATTAGAAGGAAAGAGTACATGTGGGTAGACACATGGGCCGGCTCAGAGGGAGAGTCTGCCCTCGTGGTGGTGTCAGTCAGGTTTATGGGTTTCCTTTGGCCAACCATTTTTATTTGCCTGGCACTGAGTCCATATTTCAAACATCTCAGGATCCTCCCTTGTATGCGTGCAAATCTCTCAGCCAAGATGTATTCCTGTGAAGAGGCCTATGGGTAGACTTCGCACCACGCCACTTCTGACCTCCAAGGAGTTTTCTAGTCAGGAAGTTTTCCTTGATTTTGAGAATGAGAAACGTGTGGTCTCATCTTTCAGCTGGCCAGGGTCCAGCCTCCTGGGCTCCACAGATATTTTGGAGTTCCTGTCCACATGGGAAGAACTCAAATTGCTTTCCCTGGGAGGAGTGGGGGGAATCTACTTCTAATTTCTTAAGACTTATTTTCTGGCCTAACATATATCTATCCTAGAGAATGTTGCACACGTACTTGAGGGCACTTTGTATTCTGTTGCTGCCGTGTGACCTGCCCTTTGTACATCTATCAAGTCTAGTTTGCTTACACCGCTGTTCAAGTCTTCTATCCTTGTTGGCCTCCTATCTCACTGTTCTATTATTGAAAATTAGGTATCAAAGGCTCTATAGTTGTTGAATTGCCTATTTCTCTCTCAGATTCTGTCAGTTTTGATTCATGTGTTTTGTAACTTTTAGGTGGATTTATACTTACAACTTTTTTCTAGATGGATTAACCCTTTTATCATCCTAGCAATACCATTCACCTTACATGTGCTTGATTTTTCCTCTATTAATGTGTATTTTTAAGAAATGTTAGACATGTTCCAACCATAGCACAAACCAAAAGGTAATATGAAAAATTAAATTCGTATTATTTAGTTCATTAATTTTTTCAGTAATGTATGCTTTCGCTAGAAATCTGTGGCCTCGTGTTTTAAAAACCTAATGCTTATATTGCCCTCTAGTGGAGAGCTATGTGCACTGACACTTCCTCTGTAGTTAAGGAAACCAGAAGCAACACTAACTCTCACCTGAGAGAACTCTGAACTAGAATTGTAGAAAGCACCGCATAAACCCAATTTACAGAAAGAGAGCCCAGTCTCACACCCCACATTTTGGAGCCGGCAAAACCTAGGCTTGGAGATCCTCCATTCTGTTGTTGTAAGCCAAGGCACTGGTATTCTCAAAAACAAGGTGGTAAGACCATGAAGGTGCAGGACTCTGGAGAAGCTCCAAACCCGGAGACGCCAGGACTAGTCCTCATGAGCTTCTCTGTCTCTGTAGCCTGTGGACAGAGATGAGAAATCCAGCAGTGCGTCAGCCTGCCAGTCACTCACGCTGATCAGCCTGTGGTCCTGGATCTCTGTGTGATGTGCTTTCCCCTCTGACTCAAGATTTTCCCTTTGAAACTTTGGTTCTCAGCATGTTTTTAGGGTTTTTTTCCTTCCTTGAGTTTGTGGCTTCTGTTATTTCACTGATTTTTGGAAAACTCTTGGCCGTTATATCTTCAAGTAGTCTTCTGCCCTCTCTCACTCTTTCTCTGGAATTCCAGTTACATGTATGTTAGCTTGTTAACCCATTTGTTGTTCAGTCACTCAGTCGTGTCCGACTCTTTCCAACCCCATGGACTGCAGCACACCAGGCTTCCCTGTCCTTCACCATCTCCCAGAGCTTGCTCAAACTTATGTCCATTGAGTCAGTGATGCAGCCCTGGAAGGTGGAAAAGGGAGAAGGGAAGAGGAGGGAGAGCTTTCTTTCCTGACAGGAGAGGGAGGCTCCGTGCTGCCCTGGTTGTGTTGTGGATGACGTCACTGTTGGCCTGTATGTATTTGTAGGGCTGTGGAAAGATTCCACTGAAGATAGTCACTATTCTTCTATGCGTGCATGCTAAGTCACTTCAGTCCTATCCAGCTCTTTTTGACCCCATGGACTGCAGCACGCCAGGCTTCCCCGTCCTTCACTATCTCCCAGAGCTTGCTCAAATCAATGTCCGTCGAGTCAGTGATGGCATCCAACCATCTTGTCTTCTGTTGTCCCCTTCTCCTCCTGCCTTCAATCTTTCCCAACGTCAGAGTCTTTGCTAATGAGTTGGCTCCTCTCATCAGGTGGCCAAAGTATTGGATCTTTGGCATCAGTCCTTCCAATAAATATTCAGGGTTGATTTCCTTTAGGATTGACTGATTTGATCTCCTTGCAATTCAAGGGACTTTTTATTGTTAACCCATAGTTAACAACAACGTTACCGTAACAAGAACATTTTATTGTTAACCCATAGTTGTTCCTTATTTTTTTCTCCTTATGTCTGTATGATCCCTACTGACTTATTTTCAAGTCCATTGATTTCCTTCTTCTCTAGTTTTCAGGCTGCCAGTAAGCTTATCGAAGAAATTCTTCATCTCTGACCTCATGTTTGTTTCTAGCATCTCCACTTGACTGTTTTATGGTTTCCGTCTTTCTAATGAAATTCCCCCTTTTCTAATGAAATTCCCCATCTGTTCATGTCTGCTGTCCTTTCATGCCTCTAGATCTGTTGACATTTCTTTCGTGGTTTGTAAGGCTTGGAGAACCGCACTCTGAAAAGGACACTCAGGGACAGCCTCTAGGGGACTGACAAAGTTTATTATCCAATTGTGTACTTTTATAATTTTCAGGGAATAGAGCATAAGGCTGACTTGCACGTAGCCATTCCAGATAAACATTAAAGCATTCAAGCATAAAATACAGTTCCTACCACCCAAGCCATAACATAGCTTTGGCGAAACTCTAAAGGGAGTCTTATCATGAAACAACAGTCCTTGCTCTCAGAAACAGGTGGTCAGAAGGAAGCCTTCGAACGCCTCAAGGCCGGGCGTATTGACCCTTCGTCATCCGTTCCCAGCTTTGGGCACTCAGTGAACGCTCATAACCCTTTGTTATGCTCGTCCCAGCTTCCAACCTTCGTCATGAGTGGAGCAAATACATTTTCAGTATTTGCTTAAAGCCTTCCAGCTCCTCCACATTTCCTCCCTTTCTTTCTCAAGAGCAAGGACTGCTGCAGCCATGGTTACTCCCGCTTTTTGGGCGGCGGTGGCTCAAGCACATAATGTTCGGAATCCTGTAAGAACAGTAACAAACAAACAGATCAGCGCATAAGCAGCCATCGTATGGGGTTCTCAATTTTTTGGATTCAAAAAGGAAGTACTAGCAGATAGTGTATTATAGAAGTCAGTGTTATATAACACAGGGGGAATGCTGCTGAAGGTAGACGTGATTTGTATTTGTTGATCTATCTGAGCTTCTTGGGCCAAGATCATGAGAATCCTTTTTCCAAGCAGTAATGAAATCATGATTTTGAATAGAATTATATAATGCCATTCTAGAAACGGTACCGACAGTTACAATTGAAATAATACCCACTATGGTAGCTATAATCCAGCCAATAAAACGTTTGCTTCTTTTCAGGGATTCTCTCAGAACAAAAGACAACAACATGGAATCTGACCAAGGTTCAGAAATCTTAACTGGAACCCACAAATCAGTTCTTTGCCGGACTAAAAAACACTGTCTTTAGTAACATTAATTGGCACATTAAGATTTAAACAAGTATACAAATGACAGTACAGGACAGAATTGAGCCATTACTCCTAAATTGTCCAATAGCAAAAAGATAGGGCGCATTTACACAAGCATGAACATAACTGGTATAATTATACTCAATAGTATAATCATGTGGAATGGAAACATGTGTGTAAGCATACGAGTCGCTAAACTGGGACAAGCCAGCAGGAATTTTCCAAAGATGCCAGTGTTCAGGCCCCAGGACTGGACTGATTATCCGGGGTCTGGGAGGTGAAAGACTTCCGTTGTACCAGTTCAAAAGTTCATCGCGTTGATGCTAGAGTCCTGTTTGTGTTCTCTTAAAATGTGGTGCTGAAACATTATACCATTGGCGGATGTTATTATTTTCTTGTGATTCTGAGCAATTCACAAAGAGTCCATGAGGCCTCCAGTCAACAAAGTCATGTTGGCGTGAACAGAGACTTTTTTAAACCTTCCTCTACAGGTGGACCAGTCCATCCCTGGCACAGATGATTTTTTCTTTCAGGATACGTTGTCATAAGGAGGCTCAGAAGGCATCTGTTGCAATTTCTGTTTTAGTGCTGTGACCGGTCAGGGGGTGTGGAGCAAGGTCTGTCCATCTTCTGACTCTTTTGAGTGGGACCCACTGCTCGGTTCCATCATCTAAAATGACAAGATAATATCCCTTGCCTAGGAACTTAAGTGTTCCTGGCCACCATTGATTAAGACATTTAACCCAAACAGCAGTTTTTTCAGGCATATGCGAGGGTGAAGCAGAAAAATGTCGCTCTGTTCGTGTTTCCTGACTGTGTAGAGACAAATTAAAACAATTGATTGAGGCAAATTAAAATAATTGATTGTTAGAAGAGCTATAGGCAAAATGGCTTTAGGTCCATAGGGGCCCCTTAGTGCGGTTCTTTTAAATTCCCTATCAGTGCCAACATCTTGGTCATCTCTGAGTCTGGATCTTTTGAACACTTTATTTCTTGAAGATGGTTGATATTCTTTTTCCTTTTTGTAGAATCTATTTATGATGAGATTTAAATTCATCCATGCTTGATAGCAGGAACTAAAAACTCACTGTGAGAAAGGAGAGAATCTGTACTGCGGATTGGGCTTCAGTAGGAAGGTTTGGATGTTTCTGGTCACGAGCTGACTCCGCTTGAATTTGTGGCTGAGGCAGAAAATGGAAAATTAGAATGGTGAGGAGCAACCAGAATTTCTCTCTGCAAGCTGAACCATGCAACCAAAGCATGTATGCCCAGGACCATTTTTTCCTGCCTTTTTCTAGGCATCCAATTGCATGTACATTAGTAACTGACCCTCAGAAAGCCGCATCCCAAGAGAAAGGACTAACAAAAAATTGTGCAGTTGCGCATTAAAAATTTTTTTTATTTTGTCTAGTATTTTAGGGGTTTTAGTGAAAATGAGAAATTCTTTAAGAGATCAGCAGTACAGTTTCTCTGATATTTTACTAAGTGCTCCCCAGATAATGGAAGAACGAGGAGGACATTTTCTTTCCTCACCTCAAACTAAACAAGAGGGTTTCAAAGAACTGCTCCAGGAGACTTCATGTGCCCCCTGGCATTGGGGGACACAGCTAAGAGACTTGCTGGAGCCAGGGGGCTGACAGAGAAGACAGCCTCACAGCAAGCAGCCTACACCTCCAGCATTGGGCAGAGAAAGTCTCCGGCTAAGTCACCTTGACAAGGACACGCCCAGAAGGATGGCCTCGAAGAGAGGAGAGGGACTCCAGAGGAAGGGTGCAAGTGGGTTGAGACTTCAGAAACAGGAGCTGAAGGTGGTTACCTGTTTTAGGGGCTTCCTGGTAGGAGATCCCCCCAGGAACAGGGGCCCTGAGATTAGACAAAGAACATCATCAGAAGTAAAGTGAAAGTCACTCAGTTGTGTCCAATTCTTTGCAACCCCCTGGACTGTAGCCCCCCAGCCTCCTCTGTCCTTGGGATTCTCCAGGCAAGAATACTGGAGTTGGTTGCCATTTCGTGTGGAGGCATGGAAATGAGCAGTGTGGAGGCATGGAAATGGACTTCAGGAGGTTGGGACACCAGATAACCACCATTCCAGTCTATAAAGTCCACCCACAACTCACCCTGCCTGGTCAGGGGTGGGGCGGGGGTGGGGTGGGGGCTGAACTAGCAACGAATATCCAGTGAGGGGGGTGGGGGTCAGGGAGGAGAAAGAAGACTGCCACTGCACCCCTCTTTTCCACTGCAGGTTTCCAAACTCAGGTCAGACATTTTCAGATGGAAGGGGAGAGGCTTAAATTGCCCACAAAAACGTCAAACTGAAATCTACAACTAAGAGAGGCACTGTGGGTCTACTGGCAGATGTCCGCTATTCAGGAACAAAAAAATGAGCTATTTTAAACTGCCACTCCTAATGTGTGCTTACTCGCTCAGGTGTGTCGCATGCTTTGCAAACCCATGGACTCAACCCCGCCAGGCTCCTCTATCCAAGGGGATTCTCTAGGCAAGAATACTGGAATGCGTTGCCATGCCCTCCTCCAGGGGATCTTCCCGACCCAGGAACTGAACCCATGTCTCTTTAGTCTTCTGCGCTGGCAGGCAGGTTCTTTATCACTAGTGGCACCTAGGAAGCCCTACTAGAAGACAGATTTCTTCAAGTTTCTAAAAGATGTGGTCCGAATCACCAAGCAAGTGTGAATTTTCATGACTTAGAGCATGCTATAATGACTCAGCAACACAACTCGTATTTTTTTTTTCCTCCTTTGCTATAATTTACATGAACTTCCTCTCAGGAAGGGAATAGTCTCAGATTGTGTGGAATTCAGATGGTAAATAATCTGCCTGCGATGTGGTAGACCTGGGTTCGATTCCTGGGTCAGGAAGATCCCCTGGAGAAGGAAATGACTACCCACTCCAGTATTCTTGCCTGGAGAAGTCCATGGACAGAGGAGCCTGGTAGGCTACAGTCCACGGGGTCACAAAGAGTCGGACAAGGCTGAGCAGCGACTCACACGCACTGCCCTCCTCAGTGACAGTTTATGTGTTCTACCTTTCTTCCCCAAATGAAGGAAGTACTGTGACTTGGCAGATCATCAAGAAACCTTAGCTAGTGAAGCGGTTTCTAAATATTCCTTATCTTAGTCTACTTTTCAGCATTTATTGATTGGAAATTGTCGGCTGTCTTTGGGGCATGATAAATCCTTGTATTTAGCCATTAGGCAAGACGAAGTGAAAGACAGCCATTATCTGGTTCAGCTGCAACAGTGAAATAATTATATGCAAGGGCAGGGCTGTCATGCATGGGTGGTTTACCCTGCTGCTTAAATATCACCATTTGAGTTTTAAAAACTGGTTACTAATAAGGCAATGTGTCCACCCTGTCTTTAGGTTTGTTTAATGAATAACTTTATGGACTCTCTATATTGTATTGACTTTTTATACAGCAGTAGATGACGTTATTTTATTTTGGTTTAAACTGATAAAGATGATCTACATTTTAAGCCAATGATCCCAGTGATATTATTTCTGGCTCTAATAGTGTTGATCCACATATCGAATTCTCCTTTCTAGGTGTCTGATTTTCCTTCAGCTATTCAGGGGGTATTTCCCATAGCTTCTCAGGCTATGATCTTCAAAGCAATTTTGATAATGATATTCATTGCTTTCATTAAGTCATCATTCCTTGTTCTTTGGATCAATTGTAAGACCTGCCCAGTAGTGGTATGATGTGGCCCCCACTGCCCCTTAGGCTTTCAGCAAGGCAGATATTTTTCAGACGTTGCATTGATAGAATGACAGGGTTCCCAAATTGAGCCAGTCAGATCTCCTGTAGGATTAGCTGTGAATCACCAGCAAAAGTCAAAAATCGAAGACCTCTTATTGCAGGGAGGAAGCCAGTTTTGACTCCGTGTTGGAACTGTTTCTTTGACTTGCTTTTCATTGCTTTTGTTATTATAATCATACAGAATGGTTTGCCTCAGAATCCTGCCCCTCTGCCTGACTGTTAAAGTGCCTTTCTTCAGAACTTTGTCCACCTGTGGACGGCAGGAAGGAAGAATTAACACATCCCCTGCCGGAGGCTTGCCATTCTAGGAGATATTTGCAAGATTAATAGGCTTTTACTTTGCTTCCTCACCTCCCGTCATCTCTAATATATAAAAGAACATGGTATTCAAACCCTGATAAAATAGTTATTTTGAGGCAATAGGCTGTCATCTTCTTGGTCTGCTGGTTCCCAGGTTAAAGTCTCTTCCTTGCCTTGACACCTCATCTCTCAGATTCATTGGCCTATCATGGGGCGAACAGAGCGAGCTTGGCCTCAGTCACACTCTGGTTAGAAGTAAAACAAAGGACTGATACTTCTAAGAGTGTGGAAAATTCATGGGCAGATCTCCGATCATTATATAGAATGGGTCTCTGATATCAGACCCTAGAACTGAGATAGTTTTCGTCTTTTAATTGTTGTTTAGTTATTAAGTCATGTCTGACTCTTTGCAACCTTGCCAAGGCTCCTCTGTCCATAGGATTTCCCAGGCAAGAATACTGGAGTGGGTTGACGTTTCCTTCTTCAGGGGATCTTCCTGACCAGGGATCGAACACATGTCTCCTGCATTGGCAGGCGGATTCTTACCACTGAGCCACCTGGGAAGTCCTGCTCTTGATTATCTGGCTTTTATCAGCGCTGCTTCCTTGTGACATGCATATTTAGCGTGCTGTGACTCACTATGACACACCACTGTCTAGTTCATCACTTCAGAGGTTCTTTGTACCTGGTCCACCACAGGTATTGATTGGGCACAGGTGTTACGCTGGACAACTTAACCCACACGGATAACTAAATACTGAAAACTCTGACTCACTGCATTGTGACCTTGTGCACAGCTGCAGCCCTGCCCAGAGATTTCCACAGTCCCCTCCCTACCCCTACTCCCCTTACCCCAGCCCTTCGCCAGCCCTGCATCCATTCCTACAGCCAAGTCAGAGTTTATTCCTTAGGCTTCCCTCATGGCTCAGCTGGTAAAGAATCCGCCGGCTATGCGGGAGACCTGGGTTGGGAAGATCCCTGCAGAAGGGAAAGGCTACCCACTCCACATTCTAGGCTGGAGATTCCATGGACGGTATAGTCCATGGGATCGTGAAGGACATGGCTGAGTGACTTTCACGTTCACACATTCTTATTCTGTTGTTTGTTTGCTTGTTTGTTTTACTGTGCTGGGTCTTCGTTGCTGCTCAGACTTTTCTCTAGTTGCAGCAAGCAGAGGCCCCTCTCCAGTTGTGGTGCACAGTTTGCTCATTCTGGTGGCTTCTCTCGTTTCGGGGCACAGCCTTAAGGAGAGGAGGCTTCAAAGTTGCAGCCCATGGGCTCGGTAGTAGTGGCTCCTGGGCTCTAGAGCACAGGCTCAGTAGCTGTGGTACATGGACTTAGTTGCTCCATGACGTGTGGAGTCTTCCCAGATCAGGGATCGAACCCACGTCTCCTGCATTTGCAGACAGATTCCTATCTACTACACCACCATGGGCATCCCCTGGTTCCAGTTTTGCATGTTTCCCTGGCCCACAGAATTTTTAAGGATTCAGTTCAGTTCAGTCACTCAGCCGTGTCCAACTCTTTGCTACTCCATGGACTGCAGAACACCAGGCTTCCCTGTCTATCACCAACTCCCAGAGCTTGCTCAAACTCATGTCCATTGAGTTGATGATGCCATCTGGCCATCTCATGCTCTGTCATCCCCTTCTTCTGCTTTCAGTCTTTCTCAGCATTGGGGTCTTTTCCACTGAGTCAGTTCTTCGCATCAGGTGGCCAAAATATTGGAGTTTCAGCTTCAGCATCAGTCCTTCCAATGAACACCCAGGACTGATCTCCTTTAGGATGGACTGGTTGGATCTCCTTGCAGTCCAAGGTACTCTCAAAAGTCTTCTCCAACACCACAGTTCAAAAACATCAATTCTTCAGCACTCAACTTTCTTTATAGTCCAACTCTCACATCCATACATGACTACTGGAAAAATGATAGCTTTGACTAGACGGACCTTTGTTGGCAAAATAATGTCTCTACTTTTTAGTATGCTGTCTAGGTTGGTCATAGCTTTTCTTCCAAGGCGCAAGCGTCTTTTAATTTCATGGCTTCAGTCACCATATGCAGTGATTTTGAAGCCCCCCAAAATAAAGTCTGTCACTGTTTCCATTGTTTCCCCATCTATTTGCCATGAAGTGATGGGACCAGATGCCATGATCTTCATTTTTTGAATGTTGAGTTTTAAGCTAGTTTTTTCACTCTCTTTCACTTTTATCAAGAGGCTCATTAGTTCTTCTTCACTTTCTGCCATAAGGGTAGTGTCACCTGTGTATCTGAGATTATTGGTATTTCTCCTGGCAGTCTTGATTCCAGGTTGTGCTTCATCCAACCTAGTATTTCTCATGATGTACTGAGCATATAAGTTAAAGAAGCAGGGTGACAATATACAGCCTTGATGTACTCCTTTCCCAATTTGGAACCAGTCTGTTGTTCCATGTCCAGTTCTAACTGTTGCTTCTTGACCTGCATACAGATTTCTCAGGAGGTAGGTAAGGTGGTCTGCTATTCCCATCTCTTTAAGAATTTTCCACAGTTTGTTGTGATCCACACAGTCAAGGGCTTTGGTGTAATCAATGAAGCAGAAGTAAATGTTTTTCTGGAATTCTCTTGGTTTTTTTATGATCCAACAGATGTAAGGAATTTGGTCTCTGGTTCCTCTGGCTTTTCTAAATCCAGCTTGAACATCTGGAAGTTCATGGTTCACATACTGTTGAAGCCTGGCTTGGAGAATTTTGAGCATTACTTCGCTAGCATGTGACAGGAATACAATTGTGTGGAAGTTTGAACACTCCTTGGCATTGCCTTTCTTTGGGATTGGAATGAAAACTGACCTTTTCCAGTCCTGTGGCCACTGCTGAGTTTTCCAAATTTGCTGGCATATTGAGTGCAGCACTTTCATAACATCATCTTCTAGGATTTGAAGTAGCTCAACTGGAATTCCACCACCTCCACTAGCTTTGTTCATAGTGATGCTTCCTAAGGCCCACTTGACTTTGCATTCCAGGATGTCTAGCTCTAGGTTCGTGATCACACCATCATGATTATCTGGATCATAGAGATCTTTTTTGTACAGTTCTTCTGTGTATTCTCGCCACCTCTTCTTAATATCTTCTGCTTCTGTTAGGTCCATACCCTTTCTGTCATTTATTGTGCCCATCTTTTCATGAAATGTTCCCTTGGTATCTCTGATTTTCTTGAAGAGGTCTCTAGTCTTTTGCATTTTATTGTTTTCCTCTATTTCTTTGCATTGATCACTGAGGAAGGCTTTCTTATCTCTCCTTGCTTGCCGGGGTCCAGCCCCGCAGGATCCAGGGGAACCTGAAGGAAAAATGGCGTCGGCGGATGACTTAGGGAGAGATAAGGAAAGACTATTGTAGATAAGAAAATAGAGGAGAGAAAGAGGCTGATATTCCTTGGTTTACACAGAAAGCCAATAAAACTTCGAGACAAGAAGTTTGCCCTGTTCAAGGAGGCCACAGGTGCCTTCCCGCTCTCCCAAGGGAGTGAAGACGCAAAACGTCTTCCCATTCAGGTCTTAGAAATCCAGGCAGATAAGTGAACGCAGGGAGCCTCTATGCTCCAAGAGATCAGCCTGAAAAAGAAAGTAAGAGAGAAAAAAAAAAAAAAGAGAAAAAAGGAAAACACGGGGTGACCAAGCTTCTTCAAGCGAGGCCCATTGTTTTTATTTTCAAAAGGGTCTTTTATAACTTTACCTGTACATAGAGGGAAATGAAGGATGCAAAGTCATACAGAGTCAGCCCAAACATTACATCTGTTTTGTCTTTATCGAAACCAGGATTTTTTCTGCAAACCTTTCCCGTAAACAATATTGTGTACATTATCTTCTGGCCTTGGAGGCCTGTGAACATTTTATGACCCTCTTTTGATAAAGGCTTCTCAACCAGAAAACTTATTTTCCCTTGAAATGTTTTTTTTTATATTTCTAATCTATGTCAGCCTCAAAAAGTATTAAATAGAGTTACATTCTCAGGAAGCAAAGGTGCAGTGAGTGACAAAAAAGAACCAATTAGCTCAAAAGTCTGATGTGGTTAATTTCAAGGCTACACTTGTTTTTCTTACTTTCCAACTATGTTAACTAATGCACTCCCAGGTGCACAGTGGATAAGAGATATGGGAACTTAGCAACAAGCATTGGCCCAATAATGAAATCCTACATTAGCACTACTCTAATAACTTTTAACTCTTTGAAAGGCTCTATGTTTTAGGCTTTCTGCACCTCTCACAGTTGGGAGGCTGTAAATAATCACATGCGTAGCTGCAAGAGTCTGAATATATCTGCCAAGCAAGCTAAAATGCTAACAGAGGGGTTTTGATTGGAAATATTCTTCTCATGTCCAAGAGACTTATTAGCTATAGCCCTAAGTTGATTTTCTCCAGAGAAAGGTGGTCAGGAATAGCCCCTGTTAATGTCAGAGGAGTTGGTGAAAGTCATGAAACAGTAAAACAGACAGATTCTGGTTTTGGGGTAGATGTTCAAGAAAGCCTAGGGAGCCTGTTGAGTTCTGAAGCCTTGCTTAACAGTTCTCTTCCACATGACCTTGTCATGGGTGGATCTCCCGTGGTGGCTCCCGGCACTTGCTCTTCTTTGAAACTCCTAATTAAAATGGATATAGCTTTCTTTTTCTCTTTTGCCTTTCACTTCTTTTCTTTTCTCAGTTGTTTGTAAGGCTTCCTCAGACAACCATTTTGCTTTTTGGCATTTCTTTTTCTTGGGGGTGGTCTTGATTCCTGCCTCCTGTACAATGTCATGAACCTCTGTCCATAGTTCTTCAGGCACTCTGTCTATCAGATCTAATCCCTTGACTCTATTCTCACTTCCACTGTATAATTGTAAGAGATTTGATTTAGTTCATACCTGAGTGGTCTAGTGGCTTTCTGTACTTTCTTCAATTTCAGTGTGAATTTGGCAATAAGGAGTTCATGATCTGAGCCACAGTCAGCCTCCGATCTTGTTTTTACTGACTGTATAGAGCTTCTCCATCTTTGGCTGCAAAGAATATAATCAATCTGATTTTGATATTGGCCATCTGATGATGTCCATATGTGGAGTCTTCTCTTGTGTTGTTGGAAGAGGGTGTTTGCTATGACCAGTACATTCTCTTGACAAAACTCTGTTAGCCTTGCCCGGCTTCATTTTGTACTCTAAGGCCAAATTTGCCCATTACCCCAGATGTTTCTCGACTTCCTACTTTTCCATTCCAGTCCCCTATGATGAAAACGATATCTTTTTAAAGGATTGGCTGCAATGAATTTACCTCTCCACATGAAAGTGAAAGTGGAGAGTGAAAAAGTTGGCTTAAAGCTCACCATTCAGAAAACTAAGATCATGGCATCTGGTCCCATCACTTCATGGCAAATAGATGGGGAAACAGTGGAAACAGTGTCAGACTTTATTTTTTTGGACTCCAAAATCACTGCAGATGGTGACTGCAGCCATGAAATTAAAAGACACTTACTCCTTGGAAGGAAAGTTATGACCAACCTAGATAGCATGTTGAAAAGCAGAGACATTACTTTGCCAACAAAGGTCCATCTAGTCAAGGCTATGGTTTTTCCAGTAGTCATGTCTGGATGTGAGAGTTGGACTGTGAAGAAAGTTGAGTGCCAAAGAATTGATGCTTTTGAAGTGTGGTGTTGGAGAAGACTTTTGAGAGTCCCTTGGACTGCAAGGAGATCCAACCAGTCCATTCTGAAGGAGATGAGCCCTGGGATTTCTTTGGAAGGAATGATGCTAAAGCTGAAACTCCAGTACTTTGGCCACCTCATGCGAAGAGTTAACTCATTGGAAAAAACTCTGATGCTGGGAGGGATTGGGAGCAGGAGGAGAAGGGGACGACAGAGGATGAGCTGGCTGGATGGCATCACTGACTCGATGGACGCGAGTCTGAGTGAACTCCGGGAGTTGGTGATGGACAGGGAGGTCTGGTGTGCTGCGATTCATGGGGTCGCAAAGAGTCAGATACGACTGAACAACTGAACTGAACTGAACTGGTGGTATCCCTGTTATACAGCACTAGTTTAAAGTTGAAAACTAATTTCTTTACAGATTCTATTACTCTGAGTTGTATTGGTAAACATTTAGCAAATAGTTTGCCTTGCTGGGAGAAATTTATTTATAGTCAAATATTGCTGGGTATATTCTGGTATACTTTCTCACTCTGTTCACACACCAGTCATCTAGACCTCACTTTAAAGCTGAATGTGTAGACACCAATTACCAATGTTACTTGTTTCAGTTCATTGATTCCTCTTATCAGTTACTTTGATCACTTCTCTGTAGGTGGGTTTGCTACCATACAGAAGAAGCTCAGCCTCTTCCCACCGGGAACCTCCTAAACGTATTTCCAGGCATTTTTAGTACATAATTGAGAGTCCTTGGTTGCTTCTCCACATAGAGGCCCCCCAGCGAGGGGAGACTGGTACAAACCCATGCCTCTTGGCAGGTTTCTCCTGCATTGACAGGCAGGTTCTTTAAACAGTAGTGCCTCCTGGGAAGCCTGGTAGAAACCCAGTCTTTTTTAAATATAAGGATTTAATCAGATAGTTATACTATAACTTATCAGTAAAGCAAAGAGTCTCTTCTAGATATAACACAGGAAGTCCAGCCTTGAAGAGGAGTTGCTATTATCAAATGCAAGAAGATTAGGAAAACATACTGAAAAAAGAAAGTAATATTAAAGGATCAACTTAAAAGATTGCCGGCTCTTGGGGATTCTGTGGCAGTCCAGTGGTTGGTGCTCTACAATTCCACTGCAGGGGGTGTGGGTTCCATTCTTTGCTGGGGCATGAAAATCCTGCAGGCTACTCTATGTGGCAAAAAAAATTTTTAATTGCCAAATCTTAAGATATGTTCACCATGCATTCTTTCTTCTTCTTATTCAGTATTGAGGCTGCTGCTGCTAAGTCACTTCAGTTGTGTCCAACTCTGTGCGGCCCCATAGACGGCAGCCTACCAGGCTCCCCCGTCCCTGGGATTCTTGACCATTAATTTTGCATTTTGGGGCATAGTTCCTAGATAATTCATTTGGACAAAGGTAAGTTTCCCTTTTTATCTAAATCTTTTTGGTACATAGTAAGTTGTGAACTTATATTTTGGTTTATTCAGTCAACTGCTATCAAATTGTTTCCCTGGTTTATGTAAACAAAAATGCACAAGGATTAAACAAAGTGATTTTAATCCAGATAATGAATAATAAAAATCAAGTCCATCAGCTTTGTTAAAAATAGTGTCTGTCAATGTTTGGAATGTGTTTTGTTTTTAAATTCAATTGATATAGAAAAAAATAACACACTAAGGTAATTTAAAATGCTTATTTCTATTTTTTTTTACCCAAGTGTTTCAGTTGACCATTGAATAACCAGAGTTTGAACAGCGTGGGTTCACTCATATGCAGATTCTTTTCAATAACTATACGGAAATATACATGGAGATGCTTCCCAGGTGCCTCAGTGGTAAAGAATCTGCCTACCAATGCAGAAGACATGAGTTTGATCCCTGGGTCAGGAAGATGCCCTGGAGGAGGAAATGGCAACCTACTCCAGTATTCTTGCCTGGAGAATCCCATGGAGAGAGGAGCCTGGTGGGCTACAGTTTGTGGGGTCCCAAAAGAGTCGGACATGATACAAGAGGTGAAAAATTATGTTATTCTATTTACAGGACATGCATAGTTTAGGCAAATTCATAGAGACAAAGTAGAGCAGTCGTTCCTAGAGACTGAAGAACAGAGATTATATATACTTATTGTTCAGTTGGGCTGATGAGAAAGTTCTGGAGATGGATGATGCTGCTTGCACAACACTGGGAATGCACTTAATCCCTCTGAATTGTATACACTAAAAAATGGTTAAAATGGTAATTCCATGTTATACATATCTTACTACAATAAAAACATTGAAGAAAAAAATTTGGACACAGCTTATCAACTAAACAACAAAAACAGTGTGCAAGACTTGAAGTGGATGGCCCATCCTTACAGAGGCATAAGGTAAGTGATGTTTAATATTTTATTACTGTTTTATAACTTTGTTTTCAAAGAATTCCATTACTATGCAGTATGCCTCGCTCTCATAATTGGAAGAACTGCATTTCAGCCTACCATCACAAGTGTTTTTTAAAGTGTAACATTTCCAGTGCTATATTATGAAATATGACTGTAATACTGGGAGATATGAAATTTTTATAACAATTCATTCATTAGTGTACAAGCTGAGCTACTGTGAAGCTTTCCTATTGAAGCAGTCATATTGGTGCTTCTTCCTTGAATCATTATGCTTGTCAAAAATGTGACAAAGAAACATTTATCTTTTATTTGTGACATCTAGTGTTCGTGATGCATATAACATACTGTGTTTTCTATCATATAAGACAGTGTTGATATAGATACTGGCAGTTGATTCATTTTCTAAGCATAGGACGTAAACTTACTGTACTGATAAATAGAGTGCAGGTACTTCCCTGGTGGTCCAGTGGTTAAGACTCTGCACTTCCACTACAGGGAGGGCTGGTTCAATCTCTGATCAGAGAACTAAGATCTTGAATGCCTCGAGGCACAAACAAAAAATATTTAAAAATAAATGTTAAAAAAATACAGTTCAGTTCAGTTGCTCAGTCATGTCTAACTCTTTGCGACCCCATGGACCTCTCTGTCCATCACCAACGCCTGGAGTTTACTCAAACTCATCTCCATTGAGTCAGTGATGCCATCCAACCATCATCCTCTGTCGTCCCCTTCTCCTCCTGCCTTCAATCTTTCCTAGCACCAGGGTCTTTTCAAATGAGTCAGCTCTTCACATCAGGTGACCAAAGTATTGGAGTTTTAGCTTCAACATCAGTCCTTCCAATGAACACTCAGGTCTGATCTCCTTTACGATGGACTGGTTGGATCTCCTTGCAGTCCAAGGGACTCTCAAGAGTCTTCTCCAACACCACAGTTCAAAACCATCAATTCTTCTGCACTCAGCTTTCTTTATAGTCTAACTCTCACATCCATACATGACTACTGGAAAAACCACAGCCTTGACGAGGTGGACCTTTGTTGGCAAAGTGATGTCTCTGCTTTTTAGTATGCTGTCTAGGTTGGTCATAGCTTTTCTTCCAAGGAGTAAGTGTCTTTTAATTTCATGGCTGCAGTCCCCATCTGCAGTGATTTTGGAGCCCAAAAAAATACAGTACAGCACTATAAGTGTGTTTTTCCTTCCTTATGATTTTCTTAGCATTGTCTCTAGCTTTATTGTAAGAGTACAATATATCAATATGTGACACATATAGAAGATAAAACATGTTCATCTACTGTTTATATTACTGGTAAGGCTCCCTGTCCGGAGAAGGCAATAGCACCCCACTCCAGTACTCTTGCCTGGAAAATCCCATGGACAGAGAAGCCTGGTAGGGGTCATGAAGAGTTGGACATGACTGAACGACTTCACTTTCACTTTTCACTTTCATGCATTGGAGAAGGAGATGGCAACCCACTCCTGTGTTCTTGCCTGGAGGATCCCAGGGATGGTGGAGCCTGGTGGGCTGCCGTCTATGGGGTCGCATAGAGTCGGACACAACTGAAGCGACTTAGCAGCAGCAGCAAGGCTCCCCGTCAATAGCAGGCTATTACTTGTTAAGTTTTGGGGGTGTCAAAAGTTATATGCAGATTTTTTAACTCAATGAGGACCCCCCAACATTGTTCAGAAGGTCAACTGTATTTATAAGGGTGATTGTAAAGTTTCAAATGAAGGAAGTGTGTTTGTTTTTATTATTATTCTGTTGTGAATTTCCACATTTTTGCATTCTGGTCAGAAAATGTGATCGTCTATGAACTCTGCTTTTAGGGCTCTTTTTGAAATTTTCAGTGTGACCTAATAATATATTATCAGTTTTTGGTGAGTACTTCATGTGGATTTCACAATTAAGTACTATATATTTTTACATGTTAAGAGTAGGTTTTGGTTTGACAGAAAAACACAAAATTCTGTAAAGCAATTATCCTTCAATTAAAAATAAATAAATTTATAAAAAATAATTTCTGTATCCCTTTTTAAGGAAGAATTATTACCTATACAAAATTTTTTTAATATCCTTTCTGTTCTTAGTTTGATATTTTCATTTCTGAGTTATAATAAACTTTCCTACTATGGTTGAGGATTTGTCAGTTTCTCCTCATGATTCTGTCAGTTTTTTCCTTTTCTTTGTTGTTCACTGTATGTTTGAGGTTGTGATGATAGGCATACACAGTTAGCCCTCAGTGTCTGTGGGATTTGCAGATACTGTAGAACCAACTAGCCTGGAATCAAAAATATTTGAAAAAAAAATTTCCAGAAAAGTTCCAAAAAGCAAAACTTGAGTTTGCATGCCTCATATCACTTAGATTGTATTTGCAACTATTTACATATGCAGATGACACCACCCTTATGGCAGAAAGTGAGGAGGAACTAAAAAGCCTCTTGATGAAAGTGAAAGTGGAGAGTGAAAAAGTTGACTTAAAGCTCAACATTCAGAAAACGAAGATCATGGCATCTGGTCCCATCACTTCATGGCAAATAGACAGGTAAACAGTGGAAACAGTGTCAGACTTTATTTCTGGGGGCTCCAAAATCACTGCAGATGGTGACTGCAGCCATGAAATTAAAAGACGCTTACTTCTTGGAAGGAAAGTTATGACCAACCTATATAGCATATTCAAAAGCAGGGACATTACTTTGCCAACTAAGGTCCCTCTAGTCAAGGCTATGGTTTTTCCTGTGGTCATGTATGGATGTGAGAGTTGGACTGTGAAGAAATCTGAGTGCCAAAGAATTGATGCTTTTGAACTGTGGTGTTGGAGAAGACTCTTGAGAGTCCCTTGGACTGCAAGGAGATCCAACCAGTCCATTCTGAAGGAGATCAGCTCTGGGATTTCTTCTGAAGGAATGATGCTAAAGCTGAAACTCCATTACTTTGGCCACCTCATGCGAAGAGTTGACTCATTGGAAAAGACTCTGATGCTGGGAGGGATTGGGGGCAGGAGGAGAAGGGGACCACCGAGGATGAGATGGCTGGATGGCATCACTGACTCGATGGACATGAGTCTGAGTGATCTCCGGGAGTTGGTGATGGACAGGGAGGCCTGGCGTGCTGCGATTCATGGGGTCGCAAAGAGTCGGACACGACTGAGCGACTGAACTGAACTGAACTGAACTGAACATAGCATTTATGTTGTATCAGGTATTATAAGTAATTTCGAGGTGATTATGACAACCCACTCTAGTACTTTTGCCTGGAAAATCCCATGGACCGAGGAGCCTGGTAGGCTACAGTCCATTGGGTCACAGAGAGTCAGAGACGACTAAGCGACTTCACTTTCTTTTCACTTTCGATAGTATATAAGGGGGCTTCCAGGTGGCACAGTGGTAAAGGAGTCCACCTGCCAATGCAGGAGATGAGGGTTTGATACCTGGGTTGGGGGTCCCTCCTCCCTAGAGAAGGAATGGGCAATCCACTCCAGCATTCTTGCCTGGGAAATCCCATGGACAGCGGAGCCTGGCAGGCTACAGTCCATGGTCTCGCCAAAAAGTCAGATACAGCTGAGCAACTGAGCACACACAAAGTATATTAGAGGAGGTATGTAGGTTATATGCAAATACTATGTCATTTATATGGGACTCGTCATTTTACATGGAATCTACCTCCAATGCAGGAGATCCGGGTTCAATCCCTGGGTGAGGAGTATCCTCTGGAGAAGGGAATGGCAACCCACTCCAGTATTCTTGCCTGGACTCCACTATTCTTGCATGGACAGAAGAGCCTGGTGGGCTACTGTCCATGGGGTTGCAAAGAGTCAGACACGACTGAGCAACTAAACCACCACATGTCATTTTATATGGGACTTGAGTATCCAAGGATTTGGGCATTTATGAGGGATCTTGGAACCTAGAGGGATAAATGAAGAGCTTCATGATTAAGGAATGACTCTCTCATTAATAAAGCCTTCTGCTGTGTAGTCTAATTAGTTTTATATTTATGTTGTTGTCTTCTATATGTTAGCATCTGTCTTGAATATCTTTTCCATTCTTGTAATTTAAAAATTTTTAGTGTGTAGTTTTTAAACACCAAAGAGCTGAAGTTGTTTTTTTTTTTTTTATTTCGGTATGAATACGTTTTTTTTTAATGGAATGAAATTATCCTTTTCATGTTTATTTTGCTTTCTTATATCTGTCCATCCTACTTTTTGTTTTCCAGTTATCATTTTCTTATTTCTTATTTCCTTCATACTTCTGTTGGCTTGAGGTTTCTTTCTCTCTATATTTAATTTTCATTCTCTTGTGGCATAGAAGATACACATGTATATGTGCACATGTATGTATTTGAAATTACATGTATTTGAAATAATGTATATATTATTCAAATTATATATAAGGAGAATATAGACATAGAAGCAAATCTTCTATGTCCTAATAGTTCTGTAGTCCAATTCTTATACCTAGAAATAACCTGCTCTCTCAGATAATCAGTTACATTCCAACAGCTAATATATATTAACTGTTAGGGATTAATGCTTCAGTGTCAGTGTGCTCTTTTGCTTCTTGTATTCACTTATTTGGACTTGGAGTTGCTGTGAAAATGAACTTGCCTTCTCATCTGCCTGTCTTCAGGGCTAACATCTCCTTCAGGGCTTTTTTTTCTGGTGGAGCAAAAATCCGCTTCAGCACCTGTGCACATTGTCTAAGTGCTTCTGAGTGGAGGGAGTTGTTCCCCTAGGATCCGCCTCAGTGAGCTCCCAGCAGCAGAGTTGCAAGCTGAATCCCATGAGGCCGTGGGGAGTGTGGTGTCCAAGGCAGGAAGCTAAACAATCTCTTGTTTCTTGAGGCCACGTGTACTAGGGTGGCGCAGTAGACAGAATAATGACCTCCCAAAGATGTCCATGTTCTAGTCCCCAGAACTCGAAAACATGTTGACTTACATGGCAAAAGGGACTTGGCAGGTGCAATTAACATTGATCATGAGATGCGAAGGCTGTCCCGTAATCCCAGAGTCCTTGTAAGAGGGAGGGGAAAAGTAGATGTGGTCCTGGATGCAGAGTTTAGAGGGATGCACTTTGGAGATGAAGGGTCCCTGGGCCAAGAGGAGGAAATGAACTCACCCCTAGAACCTCTAGGAGGGCCACAACTTTGCCAACACCTTGACTTCAGCCCATAAAACCCACTTGTGACTGCTGATCTCCAGAACAGCAAGATGATATATTTGTCCTGGGTAAAGTCACTAAGGGCTCCCCTGGCTCAGTGATAAAGAATCCACCTGCCAATGCAGGAGACATGGGTTTGATCCTGGGATTGGAAAGATCCCCTGGAAGAGGAAATGGCAACCCACTCCAGTATTCTTGCCTGGAGAATCCCATGGACAGAGGAGCCTGGTGGGCTACAGTCCACGGGGTCTCAGTCAGACACAACTTAGTGCCTGAACAGTAACAATAACAGTCACTAAGTTGTTCTACTTTGCTATAGCAGTAGTGGGGGAACAAAGGCAGGTGGTGTCTTTCCCCAGCAACAGTGACTGTCAGGTGTGGGTTTCCTTTTCTCCAAGCTATCTTCAGTGAAGGGCCGTCCCAGCCAAGCCCGCCAAAATTCTCTAGGTCTGCTTCCCGCTTCCCTGCCCAGACTCAAGAGAAGGGACAGGCACCAGTCACCTCACAGGTAGGGGGTGGGTGGGGGGGAGGTTTGCACTTCTGTGGCACAATGCTGTTGTGTTTTGTTGGCTTCTGGGAAGGCAAAATGGTCCAGGCGTGGAATGGAGACTGGTGAAAAGTGAAATATATATTGTTCAGAAACATGGCGGAAACACAGCAAGGAAAAGAAGGGTCCTCTACCCTGATGGAACTGCGCCTGCGAGCCAGGAGGAAGGCGTGGCTCTATGCCTCACCTCTCTGCTCCAGCTGCTCCCCTCGAGTCTCTTGGCTGTGGCTCTCAGGGGAAGGACATCTCTAGGATTATGATACTACAGTTCTGCACCCCAGCTCTTACATCTAGAAGCAACATGCTCTTTCAGATGTTTGAGTACCTCCCAAGCACAAGTTGTTGGCTGGAGACTGGGTGAATTCAGTCTCAGGACTCGAACCTCACCAGCCCCAGATACACTGTCCCTTCGCGTCTCTCTCTGACTCTGTATCCCAGCTGGTCCCCGTTCTAACTTTATAGTGACTCTCTTTGTGTGTGTTAGTCGCTCAGTCATGCCCGACTCTTTGCAACCCTATAGACTATAGCCCACCAGGCTCCTCTGTCCAAGGAATTCTCTAAGCAAAAATACTGAAGTGGGTTGCCATGCCTGCCTCCAGGGGATCTTCCCAACCCAAGAATCGAATCTGGGTCTTTTGTGTTACAGGCGGATTCTTTACTGTCTGAGCCACCAGGGAAGCCCTAACTATTTGGGTAGCCCCATTTTACATAGCTAGCCCTGAAATTTTATCTGCTTCATCCTTTTTGATTCTGGAAGATCTCCATAACTTCAAATCTTCGAGGACTAGACTATAGAGTCCTCTCTTCCAAGAAATCTGACTTCTTTAATCAGAACTGGTTCTTCCTCCTCCTTGTGTAAGAAAAATCTGCTTCTTCAAGATGAATTTGACATCCCTGGCTGTGACTGTAAAGCAAGTGGCAATGTCTCTGTGTGTAGTCGTTCAGTCTGACTCTTTGTGACCTCACAGATTTTTTACCATCTGAGCCAAAACTTAAACAAATATGGCTTTTGGTGGTGTACCCATATTTGGGCTTGAATCCTTGTCCTGTGACTTACTGTGAATTTATATCACTAAACTTACACATCATTCTTACTATCTCTACTGACAGAAATCAAGTTTTACTTACATTTGACAGTTTCTGGAGTACTAAAACTTCTCAATACATTTAAAATATTTTGAAATAGTACTGTGAAGAACGCTAATTGCCTGTCAGTATGCATTCTTCCTTCTTCTTTAATATTGAAACCCCAGGAATTGTGCATAGCTAAAGGATGCTATTTCTTGGACCCTTCTTCAACTAGATGTAGCCAATGAGATACAATTTAAGTGATCTCTGAAGCTTCTCAGAAGGTCTCCACTGGGTAAATGTGCCTCAATGGCATACTGACCATTTTGAATTAAAATTATTTAAGAAATGGCCAACACAAGAGGAACACTCTGACCCTCCCTTCTGTCTCCCCAAAAGCAAGAAATAGATCTCTCCTGTGAAAGATCCTCTCCCTACATCTGGAGATCGAAGGATACCCTTGTCCCCAGAGACTGGGAAGTTGGGGCCAAGAAGCCTGTGTGAACAAACCTCTTTACTTCTTCAATTCACTACTCGAAGCCTAGACCAGGTTTACAGGCTTCACAAATTGGGCACCCCGAATCAAGTCAACTCTTCACAGATTTGTTTCTTTGTCTAAAAAGTATAAAAGCTGCTTGCTTTGATGACTTCTTAGGTCCTATTTCTAGGAGGCCTCTGTGCAGATGATTAAAATATTTCTTTTTCTCCCATTAATCTGTCTTGCACCAATGTCATTATTGTGCCAAGTTCCAGCCACAAGAACTTGAAAGGGAAAGAAGGGGAAATATCCCCCTCCCCAGCACTTCATTTAAAAAAGGGGAGCTTTTTGGAGCATAGGCTGTTCCTCTTCTTGCTGTCTGGGATGGGGGTGTGATGGCTAAGTGCAGTAGGAATTTTGTGGTATGAGACACTCTTCTGAATTTCTTTTTTAATTTATTTTTTTACAACAAAAACATTTTGTATTGGGGTAAAGCAAATTAACAATGTTGTGGTAGTTTGAGGTGAACAGTGAAGGGACTCAGCCATACATATGTATGTATTCATTCTTGCCCCAACCTCCCTCCCATCCAGGCTGGCATATAACACTGAGCAGAGTTTCATGGGCTATACAGTAGGTCTTTGTTGGTTATCCATTTTAAATATAGGAGTGTGTATACAACCTACCCAGCTATCCCTTCTATCCATAACTATCTATTGATAGTTAGTCCCTAACTATCCCTTCCCCCTGGCAACCATAAGTTCATTTTCTAAAGTCTGTGAGTCTCTTTCTGTTTTGTAAGTTCATTTGTATCATTTCTTTTTAGATTCCACATATAAGGGATGTCAAATGATACTTCTCCTTCTCTGTCTGACTTACTTCGTTCAGTATGACGTTCTCCAGGTCCATCCATGTTGTTGCAAGTGGCATGATTTCCTTCATTTTAATGACTGAGTAATATTCCATGGTGTATATGTACCACATCTTTATCCATTCCCCTGTTGATAGATGTTCAGGTTGCTTCCATGTCTTGGCTGCTGTTTACAGTCTGCAATGAACATTGGGGTGCATGCATCTTTTCAGGCCAAGTTTTTCTCTGGATATATGCCCAGGAATGGGATTGCAGGGTTATATGGTAGCTCTATTTTTAGTTTTTTGTTTTTTTTTAAGGAGCCTCTATACTTTTCTCTATAGTGGCTGTACCAGTTTACATTCCCACCAACAGTGCAGGAGGGTTCCCCTTTCCTCACGCCCTCTCCAGCATTTGTTGTTTGTGGATTCTGGATTTCTTTTATGTGAGAAAAAATTTATGTCTGTCTTATTTAAGCTACTTTATTTTAGATTTCTTTTTACAGCTAAACACAACACTACTAAATCAAGACTATTTTTTCTTGCTTGTTAGAACAAAGAAGAAAAACATGGAGGATTGAGGAAACAGGGATGAAAAAAGCAAAACAACCTTAGGCTTTTAGGGGTGATGTTTTCCATAAAGTCTTTCAAAGAACAAAATGTTGTGCCATCACGTGTGTTTTGTGAATGGGAGTTAGGCCATGCACAGTTGATAAATGGGAGTGATGTCAGTGTAATGATGCTGATATGGGATTTCCAAGAGATTAGGAGCAAACTCTCTCCACAGTTAGAAAGCAAGCCATAGCAGTATACAGACTCCTTATAATATAAAGAAATCCTACTGCAGTACCTTTCTTTAGTGAAAGCGAGGACTGGGTTAGTGGCTTCAAGAACTGCTCTACATTTCCCAATATTAAGCTATCTGGTAAAACCATGAAGACAAACATGGAAGTTGCAAAAGAATTTTCCTTTGTGTTGCGGGAAAAAAAAAAAGATAGAGACTCCTAGATCAGATTTCCGATTTTGAGAAACTCGTCTCTTAGAAACACATGCCTCTATATCTCAAAGTGGAGAATGCAAGCCCCCAAGTTCAAAGGCTGCCTAAGGGGACTTCGTGGTGCTCGAGTGGTTAAGACTCTATGCTGCCAATACAGGAGGCACAGCTTTGGTCCCTGATTGTGTTAGGGGAAGCACACTGACTGAAACCGCCCACCCTGGCCAGGCACCATAGTAACCATTTGCATGAGTTGTTTTATGACACGAGATCCTGATAAGGCATACAGAACTAATATGCCACCACCAACCGGAAGAGTTCGGGAAAGGTCGAAAGGAGACACTGCGTGTCCGTCCACTTCCCAGAATCCCTCTCGCTAGCATCCATCTTGGCTGAGTGATGCGTGCGCCACTAGGAAAGTCTCTGAATTAGAATGATTGGCCAAAGACCACCTGGAAACTAATCCCATCACCAAAAAACCCAAGACTGCGAGCCATGCGGCAGAGCAGTTCTCCTGGGTTCCCTCACCCTACTGCCCTCATCAAACGGCACCCGGGTGCCCTTTCCCAATAAAATCTCTTGCTTTGTCAGCACATGTGTCTGCTTGGACAATTCATTTCCGAGTGTTAGACAAGAGCCCAGCTTCGGGCCCTGGAAGGGGTCCTCCTTCCTCCAACAATTGAGTAAGTAAGATCCTGATGCTGCATGCTGTGGTTAGTTGCTCAGCTGTGTCCGACTCTTTGCGACCCCATGGACTGTAGCCTGCCAGGCTCCTCTGTCCATGGGGATTCTCCAGGCAAGAATACTGGAGTGGGTTGCCATGCCCTCCTCCTGTGTCATACATAGTTCACCCAAAATTCACCTGTAATTGGGTAACTGGTAACATCTGTGTTAGCTAATTGCTTTTATCCAAAGGAGAAATAAGATATCTCATATCTCTGTGACAAGCATGTTGCTACAACTGGGGGCCCGGGGCCTAAGTGAAACTCCCAGAAGACCTGGAGATAGGGATGCTGCATTGGTGTGGCCAAAAATAAAAAACTACTAAGGAGGGGCGGGAATGCTGCATAGGGCAGGCTCTAGTGGAGGTTGACTGAGCATTTTTTTTTAATAGATGTTTATTGTTTTTCTTGTTGCTCCTGTTACAAAGTTGGGTGGTGTGTTCTGCCCTAAACCTATTTATTCCATGTGCCCTGTTATTTTTAGTGTATGGATTTGGAGAATGAAAAGCTTTAAGTGAATGCATATATGACTTTATAAAGAGCTGGTTGTTTAAAGGAAACAGTAAGAATAGCATCAGGGCAAACTAGAAGCAAAAATACACTCCTTTTTCACATCTTAACACCAATGCTTCAGTAAGGGTTGTCTTTCCAAACTGCCTCTTTGCATAATTTTATTTTCTTTTGTCATTGAGAATAAAATCTTGAAAAATGGAAAGCTTTGAATGTTTTTCCTTTTATGCTCTTCTTATCAGGAAGCTTCTCATGTAGCTCTTCCAAAGAGGAGCCTGAGGGGATACAGGAGCTGGGGGTACACGAGACCAAGCAGGTGAGGACTAGAGGATGGGGATGGAGAGCCCCCAGGCTGGCAGAGGAGCAGATTAGTCAGATGGAGCTCAGGAAGGGAGGTTCCAGGGGAAATGGGGTGGAGAGGAAATGATGCCTGTGGAAAAGTGACCTCAGTAGGTCTGTTGCAGCTCTGTTGGGGAAACCAGGAAGAATTAGCCGTAAGACCATGCAAAGCCAGTTCTAACTTGATTCAGAAACAAGAAACAAGACAGTTCTTGCACCTCCCACAAGGCAGAGCAGGTCACCTATCCTGCATCAGCTCGTGTTATTTAAGAATAAGAAAACAGCTGAGTAATATTCCATCGTGTATATGTAACACATCCTCTTTATCCATACCTCTGCTGATGGACATCTAGGTTGTTTGGCTATCATCAATAGCACTGCAATGAACACTGGGGTGCATATGTCTATTCGAATTGTAGTTTTCTCCAGGTTTATGGCCAGGAGTGGTACTGCTTGATCATATGGTAGGCTCTGGTTCTCGTTTTTTTTTTTTTTTTTTTCTTAAGGAACCTCCATACCGCTCTCCATAGTGACTGTATCAATTTACATTCCCACCAACTGAACTGAACTGAACAACAGCAAGAGGGTTCCACTTTCTCCACACTCTCTCCAGCATTTATTGTTTGTAGATTTTTTCGATGATGGCCATTCTGACTAGTGTGAAGTGATGCCTTACTGTAGTTTCGATTTGCAATTCTACAAACTAACACAACATTGTAAAGCAACTATGCTCCAATAAAATAGTATATTAATAATAAAAGAATAAGAAAATGGGATGTCATCCTCTTACTTTTCAAGAGTTCTAGTAACAACCCTGAACTTCAAATAAATTTACCTGCGGCATTATTGTTCAGTCACCCAGTCATGTCCGACTCTTTGAGACCCCATGGACTGCAGCATGTCAGGCCTCTCTGTCCCTCACCATCTCTTGGAGTGTGCCCAAGTTCATGTCCATTGAATTGGTGATGCCATCCACCCATCTCATCCTCTGATGCCCTCTTCTCCTTCTGCTCTCAGTCTTTCCCAGCATCAGGGACCTGTCCAGTGAGTCTGCTGTTTGTGTCAGATGACCAAAATACTGGAGTTTCAACTTCAGCATCAGTCCTTCCAGTGAGTATTCAGGATACTGAATTTCCCTTAGGATTGACTGCTTTGATCTCCTTGCTGTCCAAGGGACTCTCAGAAGTCTTCTCCAGCACCACAGTTTGAAGGCATCAATTCTTTGGCACTCTGCCTTCTTTACGGTCCAACTCTCACAACCGTACGTGACCACTGGGAAGAATTGACTGTGTGGACCTTTGTTGGCAGAGTAGTGTCCTGCTTTGTCATAGTGTTCCTGCCAAGAAGCAAACATCTGATTCCATGGCTGCAGTCACCATCCACAGTGATTTTAGAGGTCAAAAAGAGGAAATCTGTCACTATTGCCACCTTTTCCACCTCTATTTGCCATGATCTTAGTTTTTTTACTACTCAGTTTTAAGCCAGCTCTTTCACTCTCCTTCTTCACCCTCATTAGGAGGCTCTTTAGTTCCTCTTCCCTTTCTGCCATTAGCGTGGTATCATCCACATATCTGAAGTGGTTGTTTCTCCCGCCTATCTTGATTCTAGCTAGTAACTCATCCAGTGCAGCATTTCTGATGATGTGCTCAGTGTGTAGATTAAACAGATGACAGCAGACAGCTGTTCTTTCTCAATCTTGAACCAACCAGTTATTCCATATGGGATTCTAACTGTTGCTTCTTGACCCGCATACAGGTTTCTCTCAGGAGACAGGTAAGATGGTCTGGTATTCCCATCTCTTTAAGAGCTTCCCACAGTTTATTATGATCCACAGAGTCAAAGGGTTTGGCGTAGAGGATGAAACAGGGGTAGATTTTTTTTACCTGCAGTAAGCACATGAAATTCTTCCTGCTTTTTTGTTGGTGACCAAGCACAGAGGGCTGCTAGACCTCCCAAAATCCTGGTCAGAGAGCCTCATCATTGTACCTTCCTATGGGCGTAAAATTCCAATCGTTCATGTTGCTCATCTCAGTATCCTTATCCACACCTTTGGCTTCAGATAACAGCAGGAGCTTCCCTGGTGGCTCAGTGGTAAAGAATCTGCCGGCAATTCAGGAGACTCAGGTTCAGTCCCTGGGTCTGGAAGATCCCCGGAGAAGGGAATGGCAACCCACTCCAGTATTCTTGCCTGGAGAATCCCATGGACAGAGAAACCTGGTGGGCTACAGTCCATGAGGTCCTAAAGAGCTGGACACGACTGTGCAAACACACACAACAGCAGAGCACCTCTTTCTCCCAGTTTCCTATGTCAGGTCTGACACCTCAGAGTCCCCTGCTGATTTGATCTACCTCTCTTACAGATGCTAAGTCTACAATCATGTACCCACCTCCCCCTCACTCCACCGGCCCGAGAGGGTGGCCTGCTTAGAGTCAGTCTCTGGAGAAGAGGCTAGTTCTCAGGGAGGAAAGGAGAACTCTTGAAAACCAGGCAGGGCAATGATAAGAAATTCTGTCTCTCCCTGGCCTTGTGATTTTGCCTTTCATTGCACAAGCCATTTGTTTCCTCCCTCGTGGTTTTGAGTTCATTGCATAACTTTCTGAAAGCAGTTTTCAGTAACAACAAGGAATGCAAGCTTAAGATGAAAGTGTAACAGTTGGAGTGCAAATAAACCAGCTAGGTGACCTCTGTTCATGAGGTTGCTGGGGAGCTGAAAGGAACACTGAGCCTGCAAAGAAGACTGTCTCAACTTCCTCTTCTCCTGACAGCTGAAATATTCTACCAAGACCGATTATTATAGAAATCTTTAGTTCTGAGTTGTTAAAATGTGGACAACAACTTCGCTTCTAGAAATAGGAAACTACGGTACATTCTAGAATTTCATAATACTTTTCTGTTCCTTGGGCATTGTGCCAGGCATCAGAGACCATTTAAAGCATAGCTCCAGCCCTTAGGAAGTAATGATTAACACAGAAGAAACCACAGGGAAGAAAAGCAAAGGCCTCTTCTATAAAATACAGTAAGGTGCCTGTCCAAAGTTCAGATGAATACAATTGCCTATTATTCACACACTCCGGAAGCTAAAGGAGTGATAGAAACTCTGGTAATTTCCATAGGACCAGGCTTCAGAAGTTATCCATTTTCCTGGCTACGTAAACACAGCTAATTGGGTTGATTTGGATCATCTGGAACACTTTTGGCCACGTGTAACTTGGAACCGAGCATTTGGCATCCTTTCTAAGGGTGTGTGTATTCACAGCTTGGTGAGGAATCTCAAACAGAATTCCACAGTTACAATCAAATACATCTTTTAGCAAACTGAAAAAGTGCTGTCCTGTGTGGAAGAGAAACAGCCAGTGATCAGTGGAACCCAGGGCAACCCAAATGTCCACGTGGCACATCTCCTGTGGAATGTGGGTGTATTCAGAGACTTCAGTGATTTCATGTTCTTAACGCAACCTGATGTACCTAAGTACTCCAGATACTATTAAAAATTAAGCTGAATAGAAGTGGCCACAAAATATGGTAGTGTTCATATATTAGTTTTGAATACTGATGTGCAAAGAGCTGCATCCTTTCATCAGGATGATTCTTTCAAATCTCTTTAAGTTTTATGTATTATTGATCACTTTTTAATATTTTCTGTTATAAAAATCCTGTATCAATGGGGGTAAGATACATTTAAATTTCTTGCCTTGTAGTTATTAATAATATCATCATGGTCAGTGTAAGAAGGTAGAAAATAGAACCTTGAAAATAACCCAATGGACAATTGAAACTCCCTATTTTTAAAGTCACATGTGATTTTACCTTTGTTTTAAAGTTTTTTAGCAGCCCCACAAATTATTTTGTGGAGGAAAGAAATCTCTAAACATTGTAAAATGTGTTTTAATTTTTAGGAAAGCAGAACTCAACATACACCTTTGAAAGGGGGGCCGAATGCCATACTGTAAGTTAATTTAACTTACATTTGCAAGTTATATTTAACTCAGTGGCATGTCAACCAACTATGTTTTTATCAAATGTTAAGAGACATGGCTCGTGACTGTGATGGAATTTTTGTTACAGATAATCACTTAACTGTGGGCAAAAGAACCTCTGATGAAAGAACTGTAAAAATAGCTTTGTAAAAATGGTAAACACCTAGAGGAAGGTAATTTAGCATCATTTACGCAGGAATGTTCTATTATCAGATAACCACTTTCACTAAATGCAAATGTGAAGAGTAATATTTACCAAGGAATAATTATTCACATTTCACCAATGTTTAGGCTTAATTAAATGATTTCTTTCAATGTTCTTTTTATATATGAAGCCCCCCATAGGCATTTAAAAAATGATCAAGTTGACAAAGTAATCATTTACTTTTTTTTTTTTGCAAGGACATATTCCCTTTTAAAGTGAGATCGTCTAGAAGGTATATAGACAAATTTGTCCCAGGAAAGTCAGCTGGGGAGTGTGCTGAGTGGCAGTTTCACTCCTCAACAAAGCATTGTTCATAACCTTGTTGATATAATATAAAACCCTGCAGAGGGAAGCGTATCCGGAATGAAGGCTAATGTCACGAGTTTAGGACAGTCTGGTCTGTCATGTGGCTGGGATTTTTAAAAGGAAGAGGAAGTTACATAATTCAGTAGAGCAAGTGGCCTGCAAGGGTTTGACTATTTTTGGTCTTCAGGGTGAGGTTAAATCTTAAGAAATAACAATACTAATTATGATAGTACTATTCATATTTCAGGGACGTTTAAAAAGACAAAATTCTCAATGCTGAAAATTGAATAAAAATGCATAGTAATTATTTGCTTCCTTACTTCTTCCTATGAGCAACATTATCAACCAGAAAGATATCTAAGAGGCATCCTTTTAAGTCAGAGTACTCACTGTAATTTAGGTTTCCACTGTACATGGAATACAAAAGAGATTTTAATGTACAGTAATATCTTTGGGTAGTCAATTGGCCACATAGTGTTCCAGGACAGTTTCAGAGACAACATTAAAAAACAGAGACATTACTTTGCCAACAAAGGTCCGTCTAGTCAAGGCTATGGTTTTTCCAATGGTCATGTATGGATGTGAGAGTTGGACTGTGAAGAAAGCTGAGCACCAAAGAATTGCTGCTTTTGAACTGTGATGTTGGAGAAGACTCTTGAGAGTCCCTTGGACTGCAAGGAGATCCAACCAGTCCATCCTAAAGCTGAAACTCCAATACTTTGGCCACCTCATGTGAAGAGTTGACTCACTGGAAAAGACCCTGATGCTGGGAGGGATTGGGGGCAGGAGGAGAAGGGGATGACAGAGGATGAGATGGCTGGATGGCATCACCAACTCGATGGACACGAGTTTGAGTAAACTCTGGGAGTTAGTGATGGACAGGGAGGCCTGGTGTACTGCTATTCATGAGGTCGCAAAGAGTTGGACACGACTGAGAGACTGAACTGAACTGAACTGAATATCTTTGGGTAGTCATACCCTACCAAAGTAATTTTTAGCATATACTCATATTTGTGAATCTGTTTTTACATCAGACAACTGAAAGTTCTAAAAAAAAGTAACATGTTCTGGAAAATAGCTATCAATACATTCATGTTATAGCTAACGTATGATCATGGTTTAATCTTAAACCAATGATATTTTGATCTTACTATGCTTTTATAAATATCATTCAAAAAGATAAATCATGTAGAGTGATGTGATTACATTTCTTGGTTAATTTCCCTCACTTCTTTTGCAGTGATTTATACTCTAATTTCTTATCATTTTCACCTCCCCACCCCAGAAGCAAGAATTCTTCACTATGTTCAAATTACTACCTTTTGAGGAATTCCCTGTGAGGGCCAGTGGCTAAGATTCCACGCTTTCACTGCTGAAGGCATGGGTTCAGTCCTTGGTCAGGGAACTGAGATCCTGTAAGCCACATGGCTCAGCCAAAAAAAAAAAAAATAGATATGAAAATAAAGCAAGGCAAAACTCCACAGTTAACTATGACTTTTTGTGGAGATATTCATCCTAGAGTGTCTGTCACCCAGTTTTCTCTGGGACCGCATACCCCACATCCCAGCGTCTCCTGTCAACATCATCTGTCAGCTCTTTGGGACTCTCTGCAGTGCTGAAGCCTCTTTGTCATGGGAACCTTCTCATCCCATTTTCCTTTCTTCTTGTATTCCTGTTAAGTGCAGCACAGTGCGCATGTCCTCTGTCATTTACAGGGCTTCCTTGGGGGCTCAGATGGTAAAGAATCAGCCTACAATGCTGGAGACCTGGTTTCAATCCCTGGGTTGGGAAGATCCCTGGAGGAGGGCATGGCAGCCCACTCCAGTATTCTTGCCTGGAGAATCCCCATGGACAGAGGAGCCTGGCAGGCTATAGCCCAAGGGGTCGCAAAGTGTGGGACACAACTGAGTGACTAAGCACACAGCACATTTGTCATTTACTTCCTGACAAAGGCAGCTTGGGAGAGAAGCTTGTGGATTCTTGCTGGTGTCAGAAGGTCTTCATTCTGTCATACAGGAATGATCTAGTTTGGCCCAGTAAGATATCACTTTCCTTTATCATTTTGAAGGCATTGTTCCATTGCTTTCTAGCTTCAGGCATTTCTGTTGAGAAGTCAGTCTCTTCTGATTCTCAATCATGGGTATATGACCTGTTTCTTCTTCCTGGGAATTTATAGGATCTTATCTTTAATGTTTCAAAATATTGCATTGTGGTGTCTTTCTGATGATGAATTGTTCTGGGTTCCTAGGGGTGCTTGTGGTGGTTTTGTTGCTAAGTTGTGTCCAACTCTTCACAACCCCGTGGACTGTAGCCTGCCAGGCTCCTCTGTCTGTGGAATTCTTCTGGAAAGAATACTGGAGTTGCCATGCCCTCCTCCAGGGGACTTTCCCAACCCAGGGATCAGACTCGTGTCTCCTGCCTTGGCAGGTGGATTCTTTACCACTGAGCCATCAGCTGCTGCTGCTGCTAAGTCACTTCAGTCATGTCCGACTCTGTGCGACCCCATAGACGGCAGCCCACCAGGCTCCCCCATCCCTGGGATTCTCCAGGCAAGAACACTGGAGTAGGTTTCCATTTCCTTTTCCAATGCATGAAAGTGAAAAGTGAAAGTGAAGTTGCTCAGTCGTGTCCAACTCTTCACAACCCCATGGACTGTAGCTCACCAGGCTCCTCTGTCCATGGGATTTTCCAGGAAAGAGTACTGGAGTGGGGTGCCATCGCCTTCAGGAAGCCCCAAAACAAAGATGGGGCTTGTTAACTGAGGGCCTACATTACAGAGTAATTAGGTCAACTGTGGGTATTTTTAGATCTTTCCTCCTGAGTTTCTCCTGAGAGGAATCTCTCAATCAACTGCATACTGGAGGACAGGGATGGCTTCAAGTCTGACTGTGGGTGTTCTTGAAGCCAATGGGCAGATGGACAGGGGGCCTGGGGGTTTCACTAGTTGGTATATAGATTTCCATTCCCTCTCCCTTCATTCACTAGAGAGCAGGTCTTCAGTCTCTCCAGACTCAGGTAGTGGACACATCAAGATCTGTGTAATAAGATGTTGACAGGGCTGATTCCTTGTGGAGCCTCCAGGGGAGAATGTGTTCTTTATCTTTTCTGGAGTCTAGAGGCTACCCACATGAGTCCTCTGACCCACAACCACATAGTTTCAATCTTTACTCTCTTCCTTGTATCATCTACTGGCAACTTTGATCCTCTAGCCACTCCCTCACCCCACCAAAGGACCCTTGTGATTATAACAGACCCAAGTGGATAATAGAGAAAGATCTCCCTATCTCAAAATGCTTAACCTAATCTGCAAAGTCCCTTTACTTTATAAGGTAGCATATTTATAGGTGGGGGGTTAGGACATGGGCATCTTTTGGGAGGGGTCATTATTCAGCCTACCACCACTGGGAGCTCATGTCACTTCAACTTTAATAAGGGCAAAAACAGTCCTCCCATCTTCCCACCTTCTGAGTCCGCTCATCTTACTGTGCCACCTCAGCACATATTTGCTCATCCCACCAACAACTAAGTCTTCCTGATTTTCTTTATCCTAACATTTTTTGGGATTTCTCTGATTTTCTCCATCTCTTCTATAGTTGACATCAGGACTACTGCAATAGTGTCCTAGTGTGACTCTGCACATTCCAGACTTATCCACACATCCTGTCCCTCCTCAAGCAGTAAGCAGAGTAGTAGTCATTTAAAAGACCAAAGACCCTGATGCTGGGAAAGATTGAAGGCTGGAGAAGGGGATGACAGAGGACGAGATGGTTGGATGGCATAACCAACTCATTAGACATGAGTTTTAGCAAACTCCAGGAGATAGTGAAGGACAGGGAGGCATGGTGTGATGAAATCCATGGGGTTGCAAAGAGTCTGACATGGACACGACTGAACATCTGAACAACAACAACAAACAACAACAACAAAATCATTTAAATGCAAATCTAATCACCTCTTTTTCCGGAGCTTCTGAACATCCCTGCCTCCTTCTCCAGCTTCATCATAAGCCATCCTTCTCTTCCTGTTGTGTGATGGCCAAAATGGCCTTTCAGCTCCTGAAATGCATCAAGCTTCATTTTAACCAAAGTGCTTTTTTGATTGATCTTCCCTTTGCCTGAAACACTCCCTCCATTTGTCACTTGGCATACTCTTACTCTTCAGCTTAAGACACATCTTCAAAGATGGCTTCTTTGAACTCTTAAGACTAATTTTTGTTCCCTTATAATATATTTCCTTGACCTTTTTCTTTTCAAAATGTATTGATGCATAGATGATTTACAATGATGCATTAATTTCAAACCTACAGCAAAGTGATTCAGTTCAGTTCAGTTCAGTCACTCAGTCGTGTCTGACTCTGTGACCTCATGGACTGGAACACGCCAGGCCTCCCTGTCCATCACCAACTCCCTGAGCTTACTCAAACTCATGTCCATCAAGTCGGTGATGCCATCCAACCATCTCATCCTTATCCTCTTCTCCTCCTTCCTTCAATATTTCCCAACATCAGGGTCTTTTCCAATGAGTCAGTTTTTCACATCAAGTGGCCAAAGTATTGGAGTTTCAGCTTCATCATCAGTCCTTCCAATGAATATTCAGCACTGATTTCCTTTAGGATGGACTAGTTTGATCTCCTTGCAGTCCAAGGGACTCTCAAGAGTCTTCTCCAACACCACAGTTCAAAAGCATCAATTCTTTGGCTGGTTCCAAATCGAGAAAGGGGCACGTCAAGGCTGTACATTGTCACCCTGCTTATTTAACTTATATGCAGAGTACATCATGCAAAATACCAGGCTGGATGAAGCACAAGCTGGAATCAAGGTTGCCAGGAGAAACACCCAATAACCTCAGATATGCAGATGATACCACCCTTATGGCAGAAAGTAAAGAGGAACAAAAGAGCCTCTTGATAAAAGTGAGAGAGAAGAAGAAAAAGTTGGCTTAAAACTTAACATTCAAAAAACTAAGATCATGGCATGCAGTCCCATCACTTCATGGCAAATAGATGAAGAAACAATGGGAACAGTGAGAGACTTTATTTTGGGGGGCTCCAAAATCACTGCCAATGGTGACTGCAGCCATTAAATTAAAAGACACTTGCTTCTTGGAAGAAAAACTATGACCAACCTAGACAGCATACTAAAAAGCAGAGACATTACTTTGCCAATAAAGGTTCATCTAGTCAAAGCTATGGTTTTTCCAGTAGTCGTGGATGGATGTGAGAGTTGGACTGTAAAGAAAACTGAGAAAAGTGATTCAGTTGTACATAAATATATTTTTCATATTCTTTGCCTTTATCATAGGATATTGAATATACTTCCCTATGCCTATACAGTAGGACCTTGTTGTTTATCATTCTGTATAAACCCTTGAGCTTTTTCTTAAACACTCATCACCATTCTATTTGTGTAATTATTATATTTTAAATTAATTTTTTACAACAGTTTTAGGTTTGTGGAAAAATTGAGCAAATAGCACAGATTGTTTTCATGTACTTCCATCTCCCTAATCACAGTTTACCCTCTTCCTAACCTATAAAATTAGTGGTGACTGCAGCCATTAAATTAAAAGATGCTTGCTCCTTGGAAGAAAAGCTATGACCAACCTAGACAGCATATTAAAAAGCAGAGACAGAATTTTGTTGACAAAGTCCTGTCTAGTCAAAGCTTTGGTTTTTCCAGTAGTCATGTATGGATGTGAGAGTTGGACTATAAAGAAAGCTGAGCACTGAAGAATTGATACTTTTGAACTGTGGTGTTGGAGAAGACTCTTGAGAGTCCCTTGGACTGCAAGGAGATCCTACCAGTCTGTCCTAAAGGGAATCAGTCCTGAGTGTTCATTGGAAGGACTGATGTTGAAGCTGAAACTCCAATACTTTGGCCACCTGAAGAGAAAAACTGACTCACTGGAAAAGACCCTGATGCTGGGAAAGACTGGGTGGGAGGAGAAGGGGACGACAGAGGATGAGATAGTTGGATGGCATCACTGTCTCAATGGACATGAGTTTGCATAAGCTCTAGGAATTGGTGATGGACAGGGAAGCCTGGCATGCTGCAGTCCATGGGATCACAAAGAATTGGATGCAACTGAACTGAACTGAACTGAGTATGAGTATTGTACATCTGCCACAAATGATGGGCCAGTACTGATACATCACTGCACATCAGGGTTCTTGGCCATTGTACAGCGAGTTCCATTCCATCAACAATTATTTGACACCAACTGGGTGTCCTGTGGTTTCATCCAACCTGACACTAACTACCCAGAGTTATTGTTAGATCCTACAAGTCAAAGGAAAAGATCTCTAACAAGACTGCATTCACGTCACACAAGAGCCCAAATGGCATACGCAGGAGGTTGGCACTTCTGTCCAGCTGGTTACACATTCAGATTCCCGCAGTGCACCTTCAAGTTTGGTACTTAGCTACTAGTCACTGGAAGCACTGTACTTTGGATTGTGGTTTTATTATAAAGTACACAAATAAATTGCCAGGTAGAGAGATACATAGAGCAAGGTCTGGAAGAGTCCCCAGGGCAGGAGGCTCTAGCTGTAGACTTGGAGGTGCTTCACTCTCCTGGTACTTTGATATGTTCACTAACCAGGAAGCTCCATCAAGCCCTGGTGTTTAGGTTTTTTATTTGGGGTTTCGTTACATAGGTACGATGGATAATGTTACTGGCCCATAGATGAACTCACTCTTCAGCACCCTCCCCTTGCCAAAGGTTGGGGAGTGGTGCTGAAAGCACCAACCCTCTAATCTCAGGCTTGGTCTTTCAGGTGATCAGCTTCCACCATGAAGTTTTCCAGGGCCCCTTTTCACCGGAGCCCTGCTCCAATCAGGAGCCACCTTATTAGCATAACAATGACACATTAGTCACGCATGAAACTCCAAGGGTTCTTAATGTTCCAGTCACGGAACTGGGAATGAAGACTTAACATATACACATACATAATTATACTACCTGCTGTCCAGAATGTCATGGATCTACCATTATAGTAGCATACAGAATAGCTTCATCATCCTAAAAAAAAAAATTTCCCTCTGCTTCACATACCTCATCCTTCTCCTTATTTTCCAAACCGCTGGCAATTGCTGATATTTTTACTGCCTTTATCATTCTAGTTTTTTCCGCAACATCATATAGTTGGAATCACATAGGATGTAACCATTTTAGACTATCTTCTTGCACATACAATGTGTATTTAAGTGCTTCCCAGGTGGCTCAGAGGTAAAGAACCTGCCTGCCAATGCAGGAGACCTGGGTTTGATCCCTGGATCAGAAAGTTCCCCTGGAGAAGGAAATGGCAACATGCATTTAAGATTCCTCCCTGTTCTCCATGGCTTGGTAGTTCATTTTCATTTTATTGCTGAATAATATTTCATTTATGGATGTAGCATGGTTTATGTATTCCTTTACCTATCGAAGGATATCACACGTGCTTCTAATTTTGGATGATTATGAATAAAGCTGCTATGAATATTCCTGTGCAGAGTTTTGTGTGGTTTTAAGCTCATTTGAGCAAATATCCATGAGCATGATAATTGGCTGATATGTTGAGAATATGTTGAGCTTTGTGAGAACTTCCAAATTGCCTTCCAACGTGGTTGTACCATTTTGCATTTCCATCAGCAATTGATGAGAGGTCCTGTTGCTCCACATCCTCCTTGGGTTTTGGTGTTGTCAGTGTTGTGGATTGTAGCCATTCTAAAAAGGTGTGCAGTAGTGTATTTCAAAGTGTTGCTTTAATTTACAATTCCCTAATGTCATGCTGTGGACCCTCTTTTCATACACTCAGTTGCTATCTGTGTGTCATCTATGGTGAAGTGTCTGTTCAGCTCTTCTGCCCAGTTTTAAACTGGGCTCTTATTGTTGAAGTTTAGGTGTTCTTTAAATATTTTAGGTGCAAGTCTTTGATTAGATGTGTAATCAGATTTTTAATTTGCAAATATTTTCTCTGTTTGTGGTTTGTCTTTTCATTCTCTATAAGAGCTTCCTTGGTGATTCAGATGGTAAAGAATCTGCCTGCAATGCAGAAGACCTGGGTTCAATCCCTGGGTCAAGAAGATTCCCTGGAGAAGGAAATGGCAACCCACCCCAGTATTCTTGTCTGGAGAATTCCATGGACAGAGGAGCCTGGCACGCTACAGTCCATGGGATAGCATAGAGTTGGTCTTTTAATTCTCTAAACACTGTCTATCACAAAGAAGAATTTTTAAGTTTTAATGAAGTCTAACTTATTAATTTGTTCTGTCATGGATTGTGCTTTTGGTGTTGCATCTAAAAATGTATGACCAAACCAAATGTCACCTAGATTTTCTCTTATGTTACCTTACAGAAGTTTTATTGTTTTGAGTTATAAATGTAGATCTATGGTCTATTTCAAGCTAATTTTTGTGAATGGTGTAAACTCTCATCTAGATTAATTTTTTGTATGTGGAGGTCCAGTTGCCCCAGTACCATCTGTTGAAAAGACTACCCTTTGTCTGTTGAATACCTTTGCTCCTTTGTTAAAGATCCATTGAATGTACTTGTGTGAGTCTGTTTCTGGGTTCTGTATTCTGTTCCATTGATCTACATTTTTAGTCTTTTGCTGTTACCATACTGCCTTGATTGAGTGAGTGAATGAGTGAAGTCACTCAGTCGTGTCTGACTCTTTTCGACCCCATGGACTGTAGCCTACCAGGCTCCTCTGTCCATGGGATTTTCCAGGCAAGAGTACTGGAGTGGGTTGCCATTTCCTTCTCCAGGGGATCTTCCCGACCCAGGGATCGAACCCAGGTCTCCATTGTAGGCTTTACCCTCTGAGCCACCAGGGAAGTCACTGCCTTGATTACTGTTGTTGTTCAGTTGCTAAGTCAAGTCCAACTTTTTGTGACACTGTGGATGGCAGCATGCCAGGCTTCTCTGTCCTTCATGATCTCCTGGAGTTTGCTCAAATTCATGACCATTGAGTCAGTGATGCCATCTAACCATCTCTTCCTCTGTCGTCCCCTACTTCTCCTGCCCTCAATCTTCCCCAGCATTCAGGAACTTTTCCAGTGAGTCATCTCTTTGCATCAGGTGGAGAAAGTATTGGCGCTTCAGCATCAGTCCTTTCAATGAATATTTGGGGTTGATTTCCTTTAGGATTGACTGGTTTGATCTCCTTGTTGTCCAAGGGACTCTCAAGAGTCTTCTCCAGCACCGCAATATTAAAGCATCAATTTTTCGGTGCTCAGCCTTCTTTATGGTCCACCTCTCACATCCATACCTGACTACATGATTACTATAGCTTTATAAAACATTTTGATGTTGGCACACACAAGCCTGTGACTTTGTTGTTCTTCCATTTTGGGTTGGTTCTTCTGAGACTTTTGCCTTCCCAAAGAAACTTCTAGATCATTTTCTTGACATTCAAAAAATACCTTGTTGGGATTTTGACTGAGATTTTGTCAAATCTATCCAGTTGGGGAAAACTGATGTCTTGACAATAGGGATTCTTCATTAGAATTTTAGCTTTTTCCATATGGATTTTTTACACATTTTGTTAGTTATATCTAAGTATTGTTTCATTCTTTGTGTTGAGTGATATTGTGTCTTTAATTTCAAATTCCAGTTGTTTATTGCTGTCATATAGGAGAACAATTGGCTCTTGTATGTTAACCTTGAATCCTGCAACCCTGCTGTAATTGCTTATTAGTTTTAGGTTATTTTTGTGTGTGGGGGTCAGTTCTTTGAGAGTTTCTAAGTAACTATGTCACCTGTGAACAAAAGCAATTTTCTTTCTTTCTTTCTGTTGCAGTTGTTTTTACATGTCTATTACTCTCTGAAGTCTTAAGTTTTCATCTCATTGTCATCTCTTTTATGCTCAGATTTTTATTTAACCATAGGTTAAATTATCATTGCACTAAATAATTTAGCTAGAAATAAACTGCTTCTAAGTTAATGCTCTTTTTTCAAGTACTGCTACTCCATGGTAAGTATGGGAAACATAGGTAAAATGTGCCTCGGTGTCTTTGCCCCCTAAAGAAGATGGTGTTATCTACCTTTGATGTAAGCACCAAATTAAGACTGCCGCAATGACACGCCACTCCAGTACTCTTGCCTGGGAAATCCCATGGACGGAGGGGCCCGGTAGATTACAGTCCATGGGGTCGCTAAGAGTCGGACACGACTGAGCGACTTCACTTTCACCTTTCACTTTCATGCATTGGAGAAGGAAATGGCAACTCACTCGTGTTCTTGCCTGGAGAATCCCAAGGACAGAGGAGCCTGGTGGGCTGCCGTCTATGGGGTCGCACAGAATCGGACATGACTGACGCGACTTGGCAGCAGCAGCATACCTTATGTTCTTAGGACAGTTCCTAATAGTTTTTCAGTTTTTGATTAGGATACAGGTGTTACTTTTGTGCACTAGGACACATAACCTTCAACAACCAGCGAACTTAGATCAGATAGACGAAGAGTAATAAAAACCAAAGAGAAATGTTGTAGCGCCAAGAAGGCAGGAGTCCGGGAGGGTTAGTGGGAGGAATGTTTAACAGCCTGTGAGTGTGGTGGAAGTCTAAGGCTGGCCAGGAAATCGCCGAACGACAGGTTCTCAGGACTCTGTGTTGGAGGTGATGGGAACCAAGTGAGCATGTGCGGAGGTGAACAACAGTAGGCAGGTGGCACAGGGCCGAAGTGCAGGAGCAGTGGGGAGAGAAGAGCAGGTGGGCTAGAGCGGCAGGAGGTGAGAGCCGCCCCCCGCCCTGTTACCATAGGGACCGGGTCACCTGACCGGGCGCCGCGCGCCTGCGCGGGCGGAAGGCGGGGGCGGCGCGGTGACGCGCGGCGCGGGCGGTCCTCGGGAGCGCGCCGCCCTCCTCCCTTTGGGTTTCAGAAGTCCGAGCCAGTGACCGGCGGCGGAGAGCGGGTCTCAGCGGTCTCGGTGAGCAGCCCTGGGGGGCACCGGGGGACGCTCGCGCGGCCTCCCGGGCGCGGGGACGAGGAGCGGGAAACCTGGGGGACTCGGGGCCGCTGGGCGGAGGGCATTTCGGCGGCGGCCTTTCCTCAGTGGGCTCCGCTCCGCGCCCCTCGCGGCGCCCAGCCGGCCCGGGGGCGTAAGTTTGCGCGACGGCGCCCCTCTGCCCGCCCGCGGCCTTGCGGGATTCGGGGTCCCCGTCCGGAGAGAGGGGCGGGGAGGGAGCCTGAGGCCCGGCCGGGGACGATGCAGGCAGCCCCCCGTCCGCCGCGACTCTTTTTGTTCGTGTTGGGTGGGCCCGCGGCCGGTGCGGGGGCACCCTCCGGCTCTGGTCCCGGTGCCGCGATCCCTGTGTGCGGAGTCGCCCTCGGCGGCGGCGGCGGCGGCCGCGTCCGAACGTCCGGAGTTGGAGGGAGGTGTTCGGCAGGCGCAGCCTTGACTTTCTGGAAGGGGGGTGGGGGGGAGGCTGCTCGCGGCGCTAGTTTGTGGAGAAGTTGGAGGAAAGGGAGAAGAGCTCCCGGCTGGGTGAGCGCGGCAGGAAATGTTCCTAGAGGGCTCGCCTTTCAGAGCCTTCCGAGCTTTCCTTGCAGGATTTCCCTATAATCACGGGAAGGCGGAAACTTACAGCTACGGAAAGTTTCCCCTTTCACCAAAACGGGCTTATTTCATCGTGGAGTCTTGTATGATGCCGATTTTAAAAAGAAATGTCTAGGTTTATCTAGTCTGTGTTGTGTATGTGGTCCGCACACCCATTTACTGTTATTTTTAATATCATGTACATTTACTGTTATTTTTAATATCATGTACATTTACTGTTATTTTTAATATCATGTACATTTACTGTTATTTTAAATATCGTGTGCATTTCTTGGAAGTAGATTTGGTTTACCAAACTCATAACATCCAGTGTTTCGAAGAAAAAAAGTCCTGGCTAAAAAGGAAAATTACAGGGAAGAAGAGCCACAGGCTGGTTAGCTGTATCTCAAATGTATATAAATGGTCAGTTTTAAGTTTGTCTGTTCCTTTAAGTTTTTCTGTTTTAGGTTGAGGGCAAACAGTAAAAATGTGTGTTTTCATTTGCTGTGTTACCAACTTAATTCTACAAACTTTTGTTCTTTAAATGGTATGTAAACATTATAAATCAGATTGTGCTACAGAATTAAAATAAGGGAATGTCTTTTAATAGGTTCAGGAAATAGTCATCCTGTTATAGTACATATTTAACTTTGGCAGCATTAATTTTTCGTTATGTTTGGACATTTTAAGAAAGGATGTGAAAATCGTGACTAAAAGAGGAAGCGTTTACTAATAGTCGGCGGTTGAACCTACTTTTCAATAAACAGTTCCCTAAATTGAGCATGACTCAACTATATTTTTTCCTGTTTTTGCCGGATTTAGGTACTTTTAGATAGCAAATGCCAAAAGTCTCTAAAAAGATTCCCACCCCTGCAACTGTTATATGTAGTAATAGATATATTCACAATTATTAATGTTTCCAAGTGCTGCCAAGATTTTTTTTGTGTATTTATTTAGTCTTTGAGGAAGTAATCAGTTAACGTGACTCAACATTTAAGTAAAGAAAAACAGGGTACGTAGTGTGTACTGTTCCCTTCCTTCAAGGTCCTCTAGCCAGCCAAATTCTCTTACTGTAGGAAACAGCTGTTTTGCATTTCTTAGGTATCTTTATAGGGATATTTTATACCTTACAAATATATATTTTCCCCCTTCTGTTACTTCTCTTTTTTTAATTGCGGTAAGGGACACAACTTGGTGACTAAACAGCAGGCATCACAAGTGCATGTAACATTACCATCTTAACCATTTTAAAGTGTACAGTTCAGAGGTATTAAATATACTGACGTTGTCATGCAACCACCACCACTGTCCATTCCCTCAGCTCTTTTCATCTTGTTCTCATTAAACAGTAATGCCCCATTCTCTCCTCCTCCCAGCCCCTGGCAACCATTTTGGTACTTTGTGTCTCTTATGATTTTGACTAGTCCAGCAACCTCATGTAAGTGGGATCAGGGTGTTTGTCTTTTTTATATTTGGTTTATTTCACTTAGTGTAATGTTTTCAAAGTTCTTTCATGTTATATATTGCAGAATCTCCTTCCATTTTAAGGCAGGGTAAAATTCCGTTGTGTATGTGTGCGCGGGCATACATTTATACACACTGTTATACCACATTTTGCTATTCATTCATCTGTTGATGGACACTTGGGTTGCTTCCAAGGTTGAGCTAATTTGGGGGGATCTCCTATACTGTTTTTATAGCACCTGTGCCCAGGGGATGCAGTAGTAAAGAGTCTGCCTGCCAGTGCAGGAGACCTGGGTTCCATCCCTGGGTCGGAAGATCCCCTGGAGTAAGGAAGGGCAACCCACTCCAGTATTCTGGCCTGGAGAATCCCATGGACAGAGGAGCCTGGTGGGCTACAGTCCATGGGTTGCGAAGAGTCAGACACGACCGAGCAGCTGAACACGCACATGTGAACACACACCATTTTACATTCCCACAAACAGCAAATTAAGAGTTCTAAATTTTCCACATCCTCACCAAAACTTGTTTGGTTTTTTTGGGTAGTTGTCACTCTTGTGGATGTGAGGTGTATCTCATAGTTTTGATTTGCATTTCTGTAATGATTAGTCCATGGGAAATAGATGGAGAAACAATGGAAACAGTGTCAGACTTTATTTTTGGGGCTCCAAAAATCACTGCAGATGGTGATTGCAGCCATGAAATTAAAAGACGCTTACTCCTTGGAAGAAAAGTTATGACCAACCTAGATAGCATATTCAAAAGCAGAGACATTACTTTGCCGACTAAGGTCCGTCTAGTCAAGGCTATGGTTTTTCCAGTAGTCATGGATGGATGTGAGAGTTGGACTGTGAAGAAAGCTGAGCGCCGAAGAATTGATGCTTTTGAACTGTGGTGTTGGAGAAGACTCTTGAGAGTCCCTTGGACTGCAAGGAGATCCAACCAGTCCATTCTGAAGGAGATCAGCTCTGGGATTTCTTTGGAAGGAATGATGCTGAAGCTGAAACTCCAGTACTTTGGCCACCTCATGCGGAGAGTTGACTCATTGGAAAAGACTTTGATGCTGGGAGGGATTGGGGGCAGGAGGAGAAGGGGACGACCGAGGATGAGATGGCTGGATGGCATCACTGACTCAATGGATGTGAGTCTGAGTGAACTCCGGGAGTTGGTGATGGACAGGGAGGCCTGGCGTGCTAGATTCATGGGGTCGCAAAGAGTTGGACACGACTGAGCGACTGAATTGAACTGAGCTGAATGATTAGTGATGTTGAGCATCCTTTCTTGTGATTGTTGCCTTTTCCTCTATATTTGGAGGAATGATCATTCATGTTCTTTGCCAATTTTGTTTTTGTTGTTTTAGGACTTCTCTAAATATTCTGGGTATTAGTCCCTTATCAGATATTATTTATAAATATTTTTACCCATTCGATGAGTTACCTTTTTATGCTATTGATAACATTCTTTGACACAAAAAGTTTTTTAGTTTTCATGAAGTCCAGTATGTCAGTTTTTTCTTTTGTGACCTGTTCCTTTGGTGTCACGTCCAAGAAATCATTTTCAAATTGAATGTCAGGAATGGTTTGTCCCATGTTTTCTAAGAGTTCTATTGTTTTAGGTCTTAGGTGTAGATCTTTGATCCATTTTGAGTTTATATATATATGTATGCACACACATATATATTTATATGGTGTTAGATAAGGGTCCATCATCATTCTTCTGTGTGTGGCTTTCCAGTTTTCCCAGTGCCATTTGTTGTAAAGATTGTTTTTTTCCATTGAATGGTCTTTAGACCCTTGTCAGAGATCATTTGACCATGTATATGAGGGTTTATTTTAGGCTATCTCTTCCATTGGTCTGTGTTTGTCTTTGTGCCAATACTATACCATTTTGAATACCATAGCTTTATAGTAAGTTTTGAAATCAGGACATGCAAGTTCTCCAGTTTTATTTCTACAATTGGTTCTAATTTCTTTCAGCAGTATTTTGTGGTTTCCATTGTACAAGTTTTTTACTTCCTTGATTAAATAAATTCCTGAGTAGTTTATTATTTTTGATCCTCTTGAAAATGGAATTGTCTCTGTTTTTTCCTGATTGTTCACTATTTATGTGTAGAATTGCAATTGATTTTTGTACCCTGACTATCCTGTTTCAATGGTGAATTTATTAGTTCTAATGCTTTTTTATGGAGTTGTTAAGGTTTGCTAAACTCTAAGCATATAAGGTCATATCTGAAAATGTAGATAATTTTACTTCTTTTCAGAGAAGGAAATGGGAACCCACTCCAGTATCCTTGCCTGGAAAGTCTCATGGACACAGGAGCCTGGTGGGCTGCAGTCCATGGAGTCACAAAGAGTCGGGCACGATTGAGCGACTAACACTTAACACTTACTTCTTTTCTAATCTGGATATCTTTTATTTCTTTTTCTTACCTAATTGCTCTGGCTAGAACTTCCAGTACTATGTATGGAAGAGTAGTGTTGAAAGTGGGCATTCTTGCCTTGTTCATGATCCCAGAGGAAAAATAATTAATCTTTCACCTTTGAGTATAACATTTGCTGAGGGTTTTGCATTATATGGCTTTTATTATGTGGCCCTTGCTTTCTTCTATGCCTGTTGTGTCTTTATCATAAAAGGTGCTGAATTTTGCCAAGTGCTTTTTATGTATCAATGAGATGATTGTGTCTTTTTTCCACTTCATTATCTTGATATGATGTATTGCTTTGAACAGTTCTTATATGTTGAACTAACTTTCTCTCCCGATAATGAATCCTATTTGTTAAGAAGTGTCCAATCCGTTTAATATGCTGTTAAGTTCTGTCTGTTAGTATTTTGTTGAGGATTGCATCAGTGTTCATATTGCTTTGTAGTTGTCTGGCTTTGGTATCAGGGTAATACTGTCCTCATAGAATGAAAGTGTTCCTTCTTCAACGGTTAGCAACATTTTGAGGATTTATACCAGTCCTCTTTTATGTATTTAGTAGAGTTCACCAAAGACGTCATCAGATCCAGGGTTTTTCTTTGTTGAGAGACTTGACTGCTGATTCAGTCTCTTCACTAGTTGCTGGGTCTATTCCGATTTTCTGCTTCCCTGTGATTCTTAGTGGGTGTTGTGTTTCTAAGAATTGGCCCATTTCGGCTAGGTTCTTCAGTTTTTTAGTGTCCATTTGTTCATAGTGCACTCTTTATATAATCTGTTTTATTTCTGTAGAAACAGTTCATTTTAACATATATATTTTTTTCCTTAATCCATTTAGCTAAAGGTTTATCAATTTTGTTGATCCTTTTGTAGAACCAAATTTAGGTTTCAGTAATTTTAATTTATTTTTTCTGTTCTCTATTTCATTTATCTCTGTTCTCATCTCTGCTACTTACTTCTGCTAGCTTTGGGTTTAGTTTGTGTTTTCTTTTCTGGTTGTTTATTCCCCCTTATTTTATCACAAATTTGAGCGTGCTTTACATACTGGCCTAAATAGGGCTGTATTTTTTCCAGTTAGTGATAATATTTGGGATCTCTTTCACTATCTTGTCTGTTTAGTACTTCCTCCTTTGTTTCAAGAATTTTGCTATTACAGTTGGTGCTTCAATGAATAAAATTCTACACATGTTGCTTTTTGTATGTAGATATATTTGTAGACTAAAACCTGAAGTGGTATTTGTGGGTTGGAGAGTATCTGCATTTACAGTTTTGGTAGAGACTGCAAACTCACTCTTTATGGAAATTGTACTGCTTTATACTTTTACCAGTAATATATGTGTTTCTCAAAGCCTCATTACCAGAGAGCATTGTCAGACTTTGTATTTTTGTCTGTTCAGTGGGTGGGAAATGGGTAAAAAGGTTACTCTATTTAGAAGATATGTCATATGACCATATTTCTCAATGGCTTATCATAACAATCTCCCTGGATATTTATTGAAAGAATTCCTAAGTTCCTAAGCCCTTTCATAAAATCTGTGTCTGTATTTTTAACTAGTGCTCAAATACTTCTGATTTGGTCATTTGCCAGGTTTCGAAACATAGCTGTGGAAGACTTTGCATCAAACTGTGTTCCTTGACACCATCTGGAGTCATCTGGAATGTATGATTGTATGATTCATTGTATGAATCAACTTGAACATAAGAACCCCAAAATCTTATTCTAAATTTTTGTAGTGTTTAAAGGTATATGTAGATGAAATGGCATTGTCTTTGAGGACAACTAATTGCTCATCAGATGTCTTCCATAAAGTTGAGAGATAACACATTTTATAAATACTCTTCCAGATTTCAGTCATATTTTTAATACAGCTTATTAGTGCGTTTAGTTCTTCCTACAGTTGGTTATCAAAACACATTACTGGTTTTAGATTTCATATCCATTTCTAATAGGTTCTAACATTACTGTCTGGTAACTTTTGTACCTGCGTTGTCAAAAAGCAATATTTTTTGTGGGGATGACAATTTATATTTGCAGAGAATTTTTGTGTGTGGAATTTTGTGGGGATGACCGTCTATTTCTGTATTATCAGAGAATTTTCACTTATACTTTTATAAACACCAATTAAAATAGTCAGTGCAACAAAGTTTTAAAAATTTCTCTGCCTTGCTGTTGTAAGGCGCATGTGGAGAAAAAGTGAGCCGGGCAGTCAGGCAAGAGAAGGAAATTTATTAGAGGGAAAACGAGAGGGTGACTGGCCTTTAAGGAAGTCCAGTGTCCTCCCTTTCTAATGGGGTCTTTCCTACACCCTGCCAATGAAAAATTCTCTGAAGGGATGGTTAATTTTTAGCCTGTAGCTGAGTCCTGTGATCATGTAGCTGGAGGTCTGGCATCCAGTGGTCTTGTAGCCTTGAATAGGTAGGCACCAATTCCTTTCTCCTTCCCTTATTCCTAAGAAAGAATAAAAGTCTTGAAGTAGAACTTCTGAGAAAAAAAATCTTAATTTTAAATTGTATCCATTGGACCCTGATACAGAGGGTTAACGGAGAAGGCAGTGGCACCCCACTCCAGTACTCTTGCCTGGAAAATCCCATGGACGGAGGAGCCTGGTGGGCTGCGGTCCATTGGGTCGCAAAGAGTCAGACATGACTGAGCGACTTCACTTTCACTTTCCACTTTCATCCATTGGAGAAGGAAATGGAAACTCACTCCAGTGTTCTTGCCTGGAGAATCCTAGGGATGGGGGAGCCTGGTGGGCTGCCGTCTGTGGGGTCACACAGAGTCAGACATGACTGAAGTGACTTAGCAGCAGCACAGGAGGGTTAAAGGGCAGATTTCTGGACTCTGTTTCAGTTTCTGGGTCTAGGACTCAATCTCTGTTCTTAACAAGATTTCCAGATTATCCTTATGGACTTAGAAATTGAAGATGATGGGGCTCACATGGGGTCTCATTGATGAGATGGCTCATTATGTCTACCTCGCAAACAAAGAATAAAATCACGGTGATCCAGGAGACTGACCAAATTGCCCAGATGGCGTCTGTTTTCTCACTGGCACCTATCTTCTCAAAGCTGTGAGACCACCAGATTCCAGACCTTCAGCTACGTGACCACAGGACTCAACTACAGGCTAACAACCATCCCTTCAGAGAATTTTTCATTGGTGGGGTATAAGAAGGACCCCGTCAGAAAGGGAGGACTCTGGTTCTCCTTAAGAGCCAGTCACCCTCTCTTTTTCCTCTAATAAATTTCCCTTTTATTGCCTGACTGCTTGGCTTGCTCTTTCTTTTCTCTGCACTCGCCTTAAAGCAGACAAGATGTTTGAGGACCTTAAGCAGGTTTTTTACTATGATAGTACTTTGGGCTACTTTTCTATAGAGCATTTCAATTGTTTCCTGTGCTGTGAGGTGATACCTCTTTGTGGTTTTGATTTGCATTTCCGTGATGGTGTTGAACACCTTTTCATATATCTGTTGGCTGTCCTTGTGAAAATGTCTCTCCAGCTCCTCTGCCCAGTTTTTAATTGGATTCAGTGTACAGGTCTTTCAGCTTCTTATTTAAATTGATACCTTTGTTTGATGCAATTGTAAGTGGAATTGTTTTCTCAATTTCTCTTTCTGATAGTGTATTTTTAGTGTATAGAAATGCAGCAGTTTTGTGTATTGATTTTGTATCTTGCAGCTTTACTGATTTTATTAGTTCTAATAGTTTTTTGGTGAATCTTAGGTTTCCTTCATATTCATAATATAAATAGTAACAGTTTTACTTCTTCCCTTCCTTTTGGAAGGGTGTCTTTTCTAACTTTTGCTTGCCTAGTTGTTCTGGCTAGGACGTCTAGTAGTGTATTGAGTAAAAGTGGCAAGGTGGGATTCTTCTCACTGCATTTTACAGCCCCCCCCCCTCCCGTTTATGCTTTTGATGTCACAGTTTACATCCTTTTATCTGTGTTGCCCTTAACAAATGAGTGTAGTTATAGGTGTTTTGTGTGTGTGTGTCTTCAGTGGTTATTCTAGCTTTATAAGTAATTAGTCCACTATCTTTATAACTTTAGGCTATTCTGAATTTTCTATATTTACTTTTACCATTGGGATTTAAACTTTGTTTTCCTGTTACTAATTAGCATCTTTTTGTTTCAACTTAAATCTCTTTAAAATTTCTCTTGAGGCTGGTCTAGTGGTGATAAACTCCCTTATTTGCTTGTCTGGGAAATTCTTTACCTCACCTCCAAATCTGAAGGACTTTTCTGGGTGGAGTGTTCTTTCAGCTGTTAGTCCCTTCTGTCCTGGAGTTTCTGCTGATGAACTGCTTAGAGTCTTTAGGGGCTTCTCTTGTGCATAACAAGTTGTTCTTTTGTTAGTTTCTAAGAGTCTTTCCTCGTCTTGACGTTTGAGTTATAACATGTCATGGTGTGGGTGTCTTCATCTCTTTTTGGAACTCCCTGAGCTTCTGGATCTGAATGTCTGTTTCCTTCCTCAAGTTAGGAAAACTTTCAGCAATTATTTCTTCAAATTTTTTACCTCTTTTCCTTCTAAAACCCTTACGCTGCGAATGTTGGTGGCATGGTGGTGTCTCGTAAGTCCTCTCAGCTGTTTTCATCCTTTCTTCTTTCTGCTGCTCCGACCTGCACTGCCCTGTCCACAGGTTTGTTTCTTCTCTTCTTCAGGCTCGTTTCTTCTCTTCTTCAGGCTCGTTTCTTCTTTTCTTCAGGCTCGTTTCTTCCTGCATTCTGCTTCCTCTAGTCTGCTGGTGAACCCTCTGTCATATTTTTTCAGTTTTCATATTTTCTAGTTTTTAGATTTCTGCTTGCTTACATTTTCTGTATCTTTTGAAATTCTTTGTTCATATATTGTTCTCCTGATCTTAGCCTCTATTGTAACTTAAAACCGTATCGGGTAAATCGCTTGTGTGTACTAAGTCCCTTCAGTCATGTCTGACTCTTTGTGACTTCTGTCCATGGGATTCTCCAGGCAAGAATACTGAAGTGGGTTGCCATTCCCTCCTCCAGGGAATCTTCCTGACCCAGGGATCAAACCCGGGTTTCTTACGTCTCCTGCATTGGCAGGCAGGTTCTTTACCAGTAGTGCCATCTGGGAAGCCCAATTTTTTTATTGAGGCTTTATCTTGGTCTTTTGTTTGGATTCTGTTATTTTGTTTCTTCATTTTTCTTGACACCCTTTGTTTACATAAAACAGGCACCCCATCTGATCTTGAATGACTAGTCTCATAGAGGAGATGAGCTTTCTCATTTAGCCCTGCACTTATACCTTGTTGTATCTCATACCCTTTTAATTTTCCAGTCAGCCTACTTTATTGCCTTTGGCTCTCAGTAGCTGAGGCTGTGCCAGGGTCTGTCACTGGCCCAAAGGGGAGGATCCCAGTCAGCACCTAAATTCAGGTTGGTGCGAAGCCAGACCCAGGCCCTCAGGCAGTAGCTTTTAAAGTATACAAATGTTCCCTCTGCACTGAGCCTGGCAGGAGAGCCCGTTATCTGTGTCTTTGTTTGCTCCAGTCCTGTTGAGCTGAGGAAGACAAGCCCTGCTGACTTCCAGAGCGAGGCTGTCCAGGGATGTTCCCTGTGGGTGGCAGACAACTGCCTTGGCACTGGGTCCTTTCTCAGAGACACTGGCTACCTCGGATGGGGCAGAGGGAGATGCAGAGATGGGGCCTGCTGGCCCTTCCAGTCTTTGGAGAGAATTATAGCCCCTGGGTGTATATTTAATTAGCAGCCCGCTTGCTCTTCAGGCCACAGCTATGAAGATCAGGTAACAGATCTCTTCTGGAGAGTCTGGGGTGTGTTCAGTCTGCTGTCTTTACACTGTGCCCTGGAGAGAGCCTGTGAAGAACTGTTTTCTCAGGAGGCCAGCTGATGGAGCACCAACTTGAAATGGGTTTCACAGTTAGACCATCACGCGGTTGCACCTGGGTGCAGCCAGGACCAACTGAAAGCCCTGTTGTCCTCCTCATAGACACAGCCCACTCTTGGCTTGTCAGTGATGGGGCACTCAGTTAGGGTCTCCCTGGATACCTGAAGCTGCCTTTGGGGTGAGTGTGTCATGTGGGTTCCGTCCCTTCCGGGTGTCCATCATGACAGCCGCTCTCCAGCCCGGTTGCCTGCTCCTCGTCCGTAGGAGCACTTGCAGTCCTGTGGGACCCGTGAGCGGACGTCTTGCCACCAGAGCCTGGCTCTCGGGATGTCCCTGGTGGCAGCTGCAAAAACCGGGGGACCTGATGTGTTGTGCTGTTTGTTTGTTTTTTTTTTTTAAGATAAATGGTTCTGCAATCCTGAAATTTCATCATCCTAAGATTTCTTAAAAAACAACTTAAGACTAAACAAGTAAACAAGTATTGTTTTAACTTTTAAATGATCACAAAGTTTAAAAAATTTTATTTTTATTTATTTGGCTGTGCTGGGTCTTAGTTGCAGCACTCAGAATGTTTTAGTTGCTGCTTGTGGAATCTAGTGTCCTGACCAGGCATTGAACCCAGGCTGCCTGCATGGGAAGTCAAAGGGGAGACCAGTTATAGTGGGTGATTTGAGGGAAGGAGTGAGTCAGTAACTCAGAAAATGATGAGTACTGCCATTTTAGGCGATGCCAAATAGATGACTTTACCAGCGTGTTTCCTACTTCAAGAATCAAAGCATCGCAGCTAGAAAGATGATCACAGATAAACCGCTATGGTATTTGAGTCCTTGAGGTGTTTGGTCTGTGTACATATTTAAAGGAAGTTACTGCAACATTGCCCTGAGGAGGTAGAGGTCAGAAATCTTGATGCTGAGGCAGAATCGTCAAGTATTTTTTGTCTTTAGATGTTCTGGAAAAACCCTGAGACTGTTCCAAGCATTGAGAAGGTTCTTCATTTCAGTTGCTCAGTCGTGTCTGACTCTTTGCGACCCCATGAATCACAGCATGCCAGGCCTCCCTGTCCATCATCAACTCCCGGAGTTCACTCAGACTCACATCCATTGAGTCAGTGATGCCATCCAGCCATCTCATCCTCTGTCTTCCCCTTCTCCTCCTGCCCCCAATCCCTCCCAGCATCAAATTCTTTTCCAATGAGTCAACTCTTTGCATGAGGTGGCCAAAGTACTGGAGTTTCAGCTTTAGCATCATTCCTTCAAAGGAAATCCCAGGACTGATCTCCTTCAGAATGGACTGGTTGGATCTCCTTGCAGTCCAAGGGACTCTCAAGAGTCTTCTCCAGCACCACAGTTCAAAAGCTTCAATTCTTTGGCGCTCAGCTTTCTTCACAGTCCAACTCTCACATCCATACATGACTACTGGAAAAACCATAGCCTTGACTAGATGGACCTTAGTCGGCAAAGTAATGTCTCTGCTTTGGAATATGCTATCTAGGTTGGTCCTAACTTTTCTTCCAAGGAGTAAGTGTCTTTTAATTTCATGGCTGCAATCACCATCTGCAGTGATTTTGGAGCCCCCCAAAATAAAGTCTGTCACTGTTTCCACTGTTTCCCCATCTATTTGCCATGAAGTGATGGGACTGGATGCCATGATCTTCGTTTTCTGAATGTTGAGCTGTAAGCCAACTTATTCACTCTCATCAAGAGGCTTTTTAGTTCCTCTTCACTTTCTGCCATAAAGGTGGTGTCATCTGCATATCTGAAGTTATTGATATTTCTCCTGGCAATCTTGATTCCAGCTTGTGTTTCTTCCAGTCCAGCGTTTCTCATGATGTACTCTGCATATAAGTTAAATAAGCAGGGTGACAATATACAGCCTTGATGTACTCCTTTTCCTATTTGGAACCAGTCTTAGAATCCAAATTGGGGGCCAGTGCTTTAGAAGACTGTCTTGAGAGTCCCTTGGACAGCAAGAAGATCAAACTAGTCAATCCTAAAGGAAATCAACACTCAGTATTCATTGGAAGGGCTGATGCTGAAGCTCCAGTACTTTGGCCACCTGATGTGAAGAGCCAGCTCATTGGAAAAGACCTTGATGCTGGGAAAGATTGAAGGCAGGAGAAGAGGACGACAGAAGATGAGATGGTTGGATGGCATCACCGATTCAATGGACATGAGTTTGAGCAAGCTCTGGGAGATGGTGAAGGACAGGGAAGCCTGGGGTGCTGTAGTCCATGGGGTCGCAAAGAGTTGGACACGACGAACTATGACAGTGGGATGCACAGGGGTACAGAGGCCTTGAACACGGCATGGAGAGATTCAAAGCGGCTGCAGAAAGCACAGGGTGGGCCAGATCTGGGCTGGGGTCAGTGAGGAGCACCAGTTCTTCCAGGAGTTAGACTAGTGAAGCCATGTTGTCACAGCGAGGAATGTTGTGATGGCTGGAATAGATGCAGAGGGATGTGCCTGCTGATGCCTGGAGCAGTGAGAGCTTAGCTCCCCTCCTCCTGGTTCCCCAGGCAGCTGAAGGGAAGGCCTGGACCCAGACTCCTTTCTTCACTTGGTACAGTGTAGTGTTTATCTGATAGAGTCCTAAGTGAGAGTGAAGTGAGAATTTTGACACTGATGTAATGCAGGTATTTTCAGAATCCTCTTAAATCTCATTAGTGGTCATTCTGAAATTCCAATCATAATTGAAAGGATATACAGTAGCTTTGTGGTTCTTCACAGAGGTCTGAGTGTTTTTCACACTTCGCATTAGGTCAAAGGTTTAAATACACCATACAAGTGATTCAGAGAAATAATGCAAGAATTTATTGTTCTCATGGAAAGCTGTTAATAGTATTGTTCAAAATAGTGGACTTGTTGGGAATTCCCTGCTGGCCTGGTGGTTGGGATCCTGGATATTCATGGCCATGGCCCAGGTGCAGTCCCTGGTTGGGGAACTGAGATCCTATAAGCTGCATAGCAAAAAAAAAAAACACAAACCCAATGAAGGAGTAGACTTATAAGACAGTTATTTTGCTCTCCCTTATTTTGATGATATTGTCTAAAATATTTAATAAACATTTGTTTTTTGTCAGAAGAAGGCATTGTGTTAGACAAATGTGGTCCTTGATCTCAAGTAGCCAGAGTTAAACATAAAAATAGCTATACTGAAAGGCAGAGGGAAACTGCTGAACTGAGAGAAATGTCAGACTTAGGTCATCAAAGGTGACCTCACAGAAGAGGCTCTTGACTAAGACTGTGATGGAAAAGCCCTGGAAGGACATTCCAGGGAGAAGACAAAGCTTTTACAAAGATACCGAGGCACAGAAGCACGTGACCAGGGTGGGAAATGGAGCGTAGTGTGGGACTGGAACATTGTAATGCTTGGAATGAAATTGGATGAGATGAGACCACAAAAATCGTTTCAGGTAAAATGATTGAGGAATCCTTTGTATTTTATCAGAATAGTGAGATTTAAGGTCAGCTTACTTAAACTGACTACTTACAGAGTGTAAGTTGGGGTGATACTTGCTGCTTTTTTTAAAGATGCTGTATCTTTTCTAGGCTTGACTGTGTGTGTTGATGGGAGGGGGGGGTAATGAGTGACCTCCGAGCTGTTCAAACGTCAGTTAATATTTGAAGAAAGGCTTCTATGGGGAAAAAAATTTTAGAAAACTACTCTGAGTTTTAAACCATTCATCCAGTTCATTTTTCATGGAAAAAAAAAAAAAAAATGGGATCTTGTAGGTGACCAGTGGCAGAACCAAGAATAGAACTAACGCCTGGATTGCTAGTTAACATTAGTTTCAGTAAACTTAGAATGATTTTGTTTATGATGTTGATACAATGGTTGAAAGTGTCAATAAAATGTGATTAAGGAGAAAACTTCTAGAGAACTGATCTTTGGAGACAAAAAAGATAACTGTTTTGTTTTCCTGGATTAATAGAGTTAAGACATATTTGATTGTGCTTTTTCAAGAATTTGCATTTTATTCACAAACCGAGGCCCTATTCTCCTCTTCAAAACTGTATCGTGCTACTTCTCATCAGCGTTTTATTAGAGGTTCTATTCCAGGGCGGCTAGGCAAGAAAAAGGAATACATAGGCAAAGGATTTAAATAGATGTTTCTTCAGAGAAGATATACAGATTGGCCATCTAGGTTCATGAAAGATGCTCAGTATCCTTAGTTATTAATTAAGGAATTAGGAATCAAATCTACAATGAAGTGCTGCTGCACATCCACCCAGATGGCTGTAATTGGAAAGAACGACAATAGCAAGTGTGTATGAGCCCTTTTATATAAAGGGACTTGAGCATCCAAAGAGTTCCGTGTATGCAGGGGAGACTCTTAGAACCAGTGCCCTGCAGAAACTGAGGGACAACGGTATTGTATTGGCCAAGTTAGGGAAAAATTGGAACCCTCACACGTGTTGGTGGGAATGTAAAATAGTGCAGTCACTTCAGAAACCAGTTCCTCAAAAAGTTAAATACAGAGTCACCATATAACCTAGCAGTTCTACTCTTAGCTGTGTATGAAGACAGTTGAACATTATGTGTTTATATAAAAACTGGGGTGTAAATGCTTGTTAGCATTATTAGCAGCATTATTCATAAGTTAGAAAGTGAACAGTCACCCAAAACATCATCGACTGAGTGGATCCCAGAAGTGAATGGGGAAGGGCTTGGGGAGTGCTGTTGGTGCCCCCGTACTGGGAGCCTGCTCAGCAGTGCTGGGGACTGTCGCTGCTGCTCCCTGCAGTGGCCTGGCTGGAGGAGGACACTGGAAGCTGGGAGAAAGCACCCTTTCTCCTCACTGTACCTCCAGCTTCCCCATTGACAAAGCTTAGCATCTTCCCAGCTGGAGAAGAGCAGCATTTAAAGGGCCTGTCTCCATCTTCACAGAGCAGCCAATTGTGGGTGGGTTTTCATTGGGAGGCAGTAAGAGTATCAACCCCTATACCAATTTAGAATATGTTCTGTTTTGTTGGGCTTCAAGGACGTATTCATCTCAAAATACTTAAACAAAGTTTTGGAGTATATATGCCTGTAATACTTTGAGACTTCTGTTTTAAATCACTACAAAAAGCAATTCATGGTCACTAAAAGTCACTGAATATGTTTATAAAAATTCCTTTCCCTTTTACTCCTCCTATATTTCATTCACGTCTCCTATGGTGTGTATTATTTTATATATATACTTACATAATGTGTGTGTATATATATATTTTTTGTAATAATGAGGTTTTGTACATAGATAACATGTATCAGCTGTTGCATATTTTTGTTAGAAGGATATAATTCTCGCTCAGTTGCTAAGCCCTTGTTTGTGTAAACTAGATGAGCCACATAATTGTTCTTTGATTTTCTAAACTATAGAAATGAAGGGATTTTTTATTCGGGGAAGTTTAACATTTGTAATGGATGTAGCTCGAGAGAAAGGTAGTTGGCAACCATCAGTCAGCAATTTTTAGTATAGCTAGATGGTCGTATTTATTGTTTTGCAATTTAAATCTTGTGTTAAACGACTTACACACGTTTATGTGTATGCTGCTGGCTCCATGTACTCTTTAATTTCAATGAACTTAATCATAGACATTTGTTGTTGTTTTTCTTTAGAAAAATCCTGCAAAAATGTCTCTGTACCCATCTCTTGAAGACCTGAAAGTAGACAAGGTGATTAAGGTATGTTTTAAACACCTTTTTCCTTCCATGTCCTCTGCCATACATTCTGCTTATAGGTGAAGTGAAGCAAGAAACTTAAATAGCAGATGTATTTGTTCAACTTTACACTGTATAAACTCAGTGTTTCTAACTAGAACGTTAGAAAACTAGAGATTTCTTCATTTCACTGTGAATTAATGGGCGCGAGATATTTTTTCTTTGAAATGGGACTTTAACACACTTTGGAAATAACTTGGTTTCATGACTGGTTTTAATTTAAGTACATTTTAAAGTTGGGAATATATACTCCAAATTCTTAGATGTTCATTGTCTTAAAATTCCTGTGTGCTGTTGGGTTTTCAGGGATGACCAGTCTTTGAAGTAATTGTCTTCTCCAAAGTTAAACATTATTGAAACAGGGGGGCGCACACTGCTTTAGGAGAAGGAGGAGTGTAAGAAGAGCTCAGTGAAAGCTGAGCAGTGTGTCTTCTTTTAAACGTAAGCAGCAGACAGTCTCTGCTACAGCAACAGAGTCCTGCTCCAAGTGGCTGTGTAAGAGAAGTGATTCTAACACTTTGATTAAGTCAGGCATTTTTGTACTCCTTTGAGTATCAGCTTTGAAGATAGTTGCTTCTGCTTAAGAAAGTTTGGGAGTGGGATCAAGTCTTGCTGTTTTGTAAATTTTTGTTATTGGTTTTAACTGGAGATAATTGTAGTGTTTAGTGAACCATCCTGTTTCCAGTTTACTTTCAACTTGGTCTTTTATAAACTGTTTTTATTTCTGAACTTCTTCAGCTGTTATTTGTTTTTCTAACTTGACAAGATAAACTCCGTTACACTTTATTCCAGAAATCTTTTTGATATGATAAATGTGATGAAATTCTTTTCTGTTACAAGTTGCTAAAGTACTTCAAAGCTTCTTACCCTAAAGATGATTTTGTTAGAGGTCTTGGCCTCAGTTTACTCTACATGAGATTGACTTCCTAATTAATTAGCATAAAATGTTTATTACAAACTTGTGAGAAGAACACAAGAATACAAGTGTTTTTTAGACAAAATGTTCAAGGGTAGAAAAAAAAGTCAGCAAAAATAGTGGCAAATGTGTGGCTGTAGTTGTTAGCCTCATGGCAGTGATTGGCTGATTGTGGGGGAGATCATGAGCGTGTATTTCTCATCCTTTCTCTGTGGCTATTCATGGGTGGTTTGTAAAATCTCTGCAATCTGTTCAGTTGCCTAGGCTTTGATGCCTGACAGTTTTAAGTGGTTTATTCAGTCATCTCAAATCTGTTTTTTCTTTGCTATTTTGTCATTATTTTTCTCATGTGGTTTTTATTTCCACAGGTCATCTGAACAAGTATACTTTCTTTTTTAAAAAAGCTTTTATTTGAAATATTTACCTTGAAGTATAACAGCTAAGCCATTACTATGACATCAGAGCACTAAGTGATAGGATCTGCAGATGGGTTTGAGAGAATGACTCATTTCCTTTTTGGCCTTTTTTGTTAGTTTTTATGAAATTGAACCTAAACCACCGTAGACTTTCAACAGAGCTTTTTTCATCTTGAAAGCAGCATAAAAAGAAGGAAAGAGTTGATATTGGCAAATATTGGATCAGAAAATGAAGAAGGCTGCAGTCCACCTCAGGCTGAGCTCTTCAAGGAGCAACTCGTTGTATGGATATTTCCATTTCAAAGCCTTTTATGTTCTGACCACAAAGCTAGCTGCCTGGAGATGTGACAGAGAGTAAGGAGGGGGGAACACGGATTTTAAATTCTCACTGGATTTAAGAAGATTCCCAGCCTAGCCACTAACATCTTGGACTGCTTCTGTTTTATTTTTTGTTCATTTTCTGTGGTAGTGTTACTTGGGTGTTTGTTTTTGAGGCGCCTCTGTAAAGGTAGTCATTTTCTAATCTCACCTTTCACACCGCAGCAGTGACTTGGCAGCTCATATTCTGTAAACTGCTTCACAGGAACCATTAGGCTGTGGCTTTGAGCATCGTGCAGCCCCTGCGCCTCTCTGTCCACCGTGAGTTTCAGACAGGAGCCACACCTGTGCATAGTAGACAGAGCAACAGTCGTCAGCGTCCCGACACAGTGAGCAGAGATTGACTCTGCTGGTTCCATGAGTACGGTGTCTTCTCATGCTTTCTGTAATGGTAGAAACAACATGCCCCCCCCCCTTTTTTTTTTTACTAGTTTGAGATTTCAAGTGAGTGTGGAATATTTTGCTGCATTTAAATGGCTTATAGTCCTTAAGCCTTTGTTGTACCATCTTTCTTTTATTTTTACTACAAACTATATAGTAATTAAATATGTAACTTTGTGTTCAGAGAGCTTACTTGAGTATTCCTTGGATAAGAACAAGAGCAATGAATGAAAGAATAGAAATAATAGACCGGTATTAAAAGGATACATTTTTTAAAGTTAGTAAATCCTGTTTTTCAGAGTGGTTTTAGGTTCACAGCAGAAGTGATGCAGGGCAGTTTCCATCGCAGTGGCCCTTCCCTGTGCGCCCTCCCCCACCTGACCTGCACACCACACACCTCTCGCCCGACAGCAGTAGCATCTTCGCCAGAGCGGTACACCTGGGACAGGCACTGAGCTGCGCGGACACGCTGCTGCCGCCCCGCGTCCGTCCACAGCTGCACTTGTGTTCGCTCTGTGGGCTTGGACGAGTGTGTGGTGATGGGGAGCCACCATTCGGTGTCATGCAGAGCACTCTCACTCTCTCACAGTCCTCACTCTCTGTCCAGGTCTCCCTCCTCCTCTAGAATCTCAGGGGTGGACTCATACCGTAATTTGCCTTTTCAGATTGCCTCGCTCTCTTAGTAACGTGCATTTTAGGCTCCTCCGTGTCTTTCCGTGGTTTTGATAGCTCCTTTCTTTTTAGTGAGGGACAGCATTTTTTTTTTCCTTAGAGTTTATCCAGGAAGCAATCCACTGTCCTTTCAGTTGATAGTTGGTGAGAGAATTTTCAAAATTCAGCATATTTTGAGTTTATGGATATATTTAAAATGATACAGATTTGCGTGCTGCATTTTATTTGAATTTAGATTGTGACATTATGAAACAGTAATAAAGAATGACTCAATAACAGTCATATCAGAACATTTGGAGTCCAAATGAGTGATTTACTTGCAGTGCTTATGTGGACTTCCTTATTTAATTAATCTTCCATCTCTCCAGGCATCTTTGGGACTGCTCTTAGCATCAGTTTCAGAGCTTGATGATAAAGAATATAGGTGTAAACTCCTATCACTTAATCAGTATATTTTTGATTAAGTAAAAAATCTTACATCTGGATCTTACAGCTGAACTGCCAACAGAGACATATGTCTGCTTGAGGAGCTCAGATGTGTCTGTAAGGGAAAAAGGAACACTCCATACTACATGGGCTGTGAAGGCAGCCCTGAGGGGAGCTCCTGGCATACCTGCCCCTGACTAGTATTAAGTATATATGTTTTGAAAGTTTTGGCAAGTTTTAACACATAAATTACATTACTTTACCATGATTGTTATGTCAGTGATTAAGTATGCATTTTGCATACTTTGTAATATTTTTGTACTTAGTATAACGTAACACCCTCTTCCATGTTGGGCATCACCAGATGGTCAACTGAAATCAGATTGATTATATTCTTTGCAGCCAAAGATGGAGAAACTATTACAGTCAGCAGAAACAAGACTGGGACCTGACTGTGGCTCAGATCATGAACTGTTTATTGCCACATTCAGCCTTAAATTGAAGAAAGTAGGGAAAACCATGAGACTATTCAGGTATCACCTAAATCAAATCCCTTATGTTTATACAGTGGAAGTGACAAACAGATTCAAGGGATTAGATCTGATAGAATGCCTGAAGAACTATGGATGGAGGTTCGTGACATTATATAGGAGGCAGTGATCAAGAGCATCCCCAAGGGAAAAAGTGCAGAAAGGCAAGATGGTTGTCTGAGGAGACCTTACAAATAGCTGAGGAAAGAAATGAAGCTAAAGGCACAGAAGAAAAGGAATGATACACCCATTGGAACGCAGAGTTCCAAAGAATAGCACTGAGAGATAAGAAAGCCTTCCTCAGTGATCAATGCAAAGAAATAGAGGAAAACAATAGAATGGGAAAGACTAGCGACCTCTTCAAGAAATTTTGAGTTACCAAGGGAACATTTCATGCAAAGATGGGCACAATAAATGACAGAAATGGTATGGACCTAACAGAAACAGAAAATATTAAGAAAAGGTGGCAAGAATACACAGAAGAACTACATAAAAAAGATCCCCATGACCCAGATAACCAGGATGGTGTGATCACTCACTTAGAGCCAGATATCCTGCAATGCGAAGTCAAGTGAGCCTTAGGAAGCATCGTTATGAACAAAGCTAGTAGAGATGATGGAATTCCAGGTGAGCTGTTTCAAATCCTAAAAGATGATGCTGTGAAAGTGCTGCCCTCAATAAGCCAGCAAATTTGGAAAACTGAGCAGTGGCCACAGGACTGGAAAAGGTCAGTTTTCTTTCCAATCCCAAAGAAAGGCCATGCCAAAGAATGCTCAAACTACCACACAGTTGCACTAATGCTAGCAACGTAATGTTCAAAATTCTTCAAGCCAGGCTTCAACAGTATGTGAGTCGTGAACTTCCAGATGTTCAAGCTGGATTTAGAAAAGACAGAGGAACCAGGGATCAAATTTCCAGCACCTGTTGGATCATCGAATAAGCAACAGAATTCCAGAAAAATGTCTCTTCCTGCTTTATTGACTATGCCAAAGCCTTTGACTGTGTGAATCACAACAAACTGGAAAATTCTTAAAGAGATAAGAATAACAGACCACCTGACCTGCCTCCTGAGAAATCTCTATGCAAGTCAAGAAGCAACAGTTAGAACAGTTAGAACATGGAATAACAGACTGGTTCCAAATTGAGAAAGGAGTACAGCAAAACTGTATATTGTCACCCTGCTTATTGAACTTCTATGCAGAGTACATCATGAGAAATACTGGACTGGATGAAGCACAAGCTGGAATCAAGATTGCTGGGAGAAATACCAATAACCTCAGATATGCTGATGACACCACCCTTATGGCAGAAAGTGAAGAAGAACTAAAGAGCCTCTTGATGAAAGTGAAAGAGGAGAGTGTGAAAGTTGGCTTAAAGTCAACATTCAGAAAACTAAGATCATGGCATCTGGTCCCATCACTTCATGGCAAATAGGTGGGGAAACAATGGAAACCGTGACAGACTTTATTTTGAGGGGCTCCAAAATCACTGCAGATGGTGACTGTAGCCTTGAAATTAAAAGACACTTGCTCCTGGGAAAAAAAAACCTATGACCAACCTATATAGCATATTAAAAAGCAGAGAAATTACTTTGCCAGCAAAAGTCTGTCTAGTTGCAGCTATGGTTTTTCCAGTAGTCAGTTATGGATGTGAGAGTTGTAATATAAAGAAAGCTGAGCACCGAAGAATTGAAGCTTTTGAACTGTGGTGTTGGAGAAGACTCTTGAGAGTCCCTTGGATTGCAAGGAGATCAAACCAGTCCATCCTAAAGGAAATTAGTCCTGAATATTCATTGGAAGGACTGATGTTGAAGCTGAAACACCTATACTTTGGCCACTTGATGCGAAGAACTGACTCATTGGAAAAGACCCTGGTGTTAGGAAAGATTAAAGGTGGGAGGAGAAGGGGACGACAGGATGAGATGGTTGGATGGCATCACCGACTCAATGGACATGAGTTTGAGAAAACTCCTGGAGTTGGTGATGGACAGGGAAGCCTGGTGTGCTGCAGTCCATGGGGTCACAAAGAGTCGGACACAACCGAGCAACTGAATTGACTGACTGAACACCTTATACTTGGTAAAACGTAGATGAACATTTCATTGGGATATGCTGAAATGGCAAAATAAATATTAGCAACTTAAGTATTTAAATTTTTAAGTGTTCTCCTGATATATACTTAGGTAAATATGGTTAAGCTTTTTTCTTTAGGTAAAGAAGGTACTTTTACTTAGACTAAAGTGTAACTATCATTTCTTAATGCATTGTGAAAATATTTGCAGTAGCACTATGAAATATTAGTTATATGGAGAATGGTGTTTAGTTTTTTAAATAGTGTTAAATATTTATATTTTTTATTTTTCTTTCAAAATGTATTGCTAAAGTGTTTGCAATTAGAATTTCCTAATAAAAGTAAAGGGTTTTAGGGTTTTTTTTAATTACTGGATTTAAGTTATATGAGAAGTCTTTTTAAGTGAGTCTCTATAGAGTATTGTTAGAATTCTTTCTTTTTTTTTTTTTTCCTTAGGCTCAGACTGCCTTTTCTGCAAACCCTGCCAACCCAGCGATTTTATCTGAAGCCTCTGCCCCCGTCTCTCAAGATGGAAGTAGGTTTATTCTTTGGGTTCCTTCTCCTTGAACAGAGATACCTGTTAAGCCGCCTTTTACTAAAATAGAGAATCCAGAATATATATATTTTTTAACATATACAGCATGAAATTGGCTGTTAAAGCTCTAGTAGTAAGTTTATTTCAAAACAACCTTTTAATCAAGAAAGTGAACTGTGACTATGAAAGTATGTTTATGACTTTATGAAAATTGTTACTTAAATTTCACCCTTTGCAAGTCCTTGACTCACTGAACTGTCCCCTGCCTTAGGGCTGTGGGGACTGATAGCGTTCTCCTTTAGGGGAACTTTCCAAATCCTGGAGTCTCTACTCTGACTCCATACCCTTCTCCTTTGTTCCTTTTCCTTCTAAATTCATAGGAATTCAGGACAGAACTCTTAAATAATATGACTTCAGATACAAAAGGTGTGGCAGTCTCAGTGGGAGGGGAGTTGGCAGAGAATGGATGCATGTATGTGTATGGCTGAGTCCCTTTGCTGTCCACTGCAACCACTACAACATTGTTAATCAGCTCTACTCCAGTATAAAGTGAAAAAAAAAAAATGTTTTTTTTAAATACAAGAGGAGTGTTAAATAGGTTTTTATGGCCTGTCGTCTTATAACATTGTTTCCTTTGGAAAATCCATAACTCACATAAAGAGCTTTTGGAAATAGTATCTAACTCTACTGTTCAGTTAAATACTGTTAATATTTAAATGTACTGTTTCAAAGATTTCATTGCTGTGTATTCTTAAACTGATATGATAATAAATTTACAAGCTTTTTTTTCCCTCACAGTTCATTTTTTTGGGTACATTTTATAGCTGTGTTTACTGAATGAATTAAAATGTAGCTGATTTGAAGTGTACATTTTGGTCAGTTGTTCTTAAGTGGAGAATCAGTGGTATGTGTAGAAAATTCCTAATAGGTTTAAGAGAAAGAAAAGGCAAGATAACTTAGAAAAATTATTTCTTAGTCTTGAGTATTTAGAAGTCTGAGGTTTCAGTTAAAATGTCTTCATACTTTCACTTTTATTTTTCTGTTTTCCATTTCTAATTGTCATTACAGAGAAAGGGGTTTTCCAGATTACTAATTTAAATTCATCCTAGATTTTATAAAATAAATGTGATTTTTAAAAATACAAGTAAAAGTCCATAATAACAATGTTTTTTTTAAATATTCTACTAATTTTTTTTCTCTACTCATTCATTTGTTATTAGATCTCTATCCTAAGCTATATCCTGAGCTCTCTCAGTACATGGGCCTGAGTTTAAATGAAGAAGAAATTCGTGCAAATATGGCCTTGGTCCCTGGAGCACCAAGTCATGGGGTATGTATAATGTAATTCGTTCTGAATTATATAAAATCATACTTTACACAGAGATATAAGCTAACTCGTCTTTGTGGCAAACTCACTAATTTATAGCCTTAGCATTGATCTCTTCTCAGGATTGCCTTCTAGGTGTTGCTTTTTACACAGTCTGCTTCCTTCTGTGCTGTTACCACTTTTCTGATTTATTAGGAGTTAAAGATTCAGGTGCCTTTAACTGGTACATTCTCCTTTGTCTTCTGCATTTAGTTACAGACCTAGTGACTCTGCTTCTGGTGTGTTTCTTGTATTCATGTTATTCACTGTAGGCTTGCTGTAGCCCTGTCCATGATTTATACCTCTAACCTAGATGTTACACTTGGCTCTTCTTCCAGTAACTCCTCTAGTAACTTGTTATATCAATGAATGCTGAGCTACTGCTAACTTTATCATTCTGAAATTCAGGTCTGTTATCGTTTTTTTGCTCATAATCTTTTTAAGTTTAAAGCTTCTTACAGTTTGACCCCAAATTCTTGGCTTAAATATAGTGTGTCTCAGTCTTTTGTTAAGATTGTTGCTATAAGACTGTAATACCTTACAGTACTTGTCATAGGTAAATATATAACTTCATGAAGACAGCTTTTATGTCTCTGTTGTTGCCATGACTCCCATGCTTAGTACAGTACCTGGCTTTCAATTTATTCACCAAATATTTATTGAAAACTTGCTTACATCAGTCAGGGTCCAGGTGGAACAACAGAAATCACAAAGAATTTTAACAGAGATAACAAGAAATCAGAGAGGTGGAAGAATTGAAAAAAGCAAAAGCGGAACCCAGAAAGCTGCTTCTCCTAGAACTGGGGCATACAGGATGGGGGTTACAGTTCGCAGAGTCGACAGTGTTGGTGGAGGAGCCCCGTGAGCTGGGCCTCAGGGGAGGGGCCCCTGTGATGGGTGCTGGTACCTCTGGGGGCTGCAGGGAGGCTGTTCTGCCAGTGTCTGGAATCTGGAGACTGGAGTCACCTGCTGCCAGCAGCATGAAGGGCTGGCCCCAGGCAGTACTGGCAGGAGCAGGAAGCAGACAGGAAGGGGCAGGCCCTGGCACCTCCCCCTCGAGAGGGGTCCTGACCAGAAAGCCATGGCAGAAGAGGGCTCACCACAGAGGGTGGGCTTGGAAGGCACGGACAGTCTGTGACGCTTGCTGGCCTCTCTTCTCTTCAGTGTGCCCACAGGCTTCTTTCTTCACATTTCTTCACATTTGTTGATGCGCAACAAATATTTTCTGGTAAGGGAACCATAGTAAGTACGTTCAGCTTTACTAGCCAGTATATACAGAGACCTTGAGAGGCTTTCGGGCAGAAATGAGCTTGAGAGGCCTGAGAGACAGGACCTCGGTGAGGGCAGGTAAGACAATGTGGCGGCAGATGCACTGGGGGGTGACACTGGCAGGGCTGTCAGGCCAGGTAGTCTGCGGCCTTGTGGACAGGGTAAGGGGTTGGGGGTCTGAGTTGTGGGATTAACAAAAGGGTTTCAAGTGCTTGCTGTGTGGAGGGCAAATAGAAGGGCAAGAGTAGATGGTGGTCATAGTAGCCTTAGCAGGAGGGAGCAGTGGTCATGTGTTGGTCATATGGATCATGGTAAGAACACCGAGTAAGCACTTAACTGTACTTGCTGGGAAAAAATTCTTTTCCAAAAGTTATACTCCAAAGCTCCTCCCTTTTGTCCTGTGTTTCAGCTAAACTAAATTCATTTGCTCAATTTTTTCTATCCCATTGCCTGATTTTTATGCTTTTATAGCTGTAATCATTGAATTTTTGTAATTCTTCAAAAGTTGTATTTTCTGGTATTGTGCTTGATTTGTGGTATGGCTCTTTGTGTGTGTGTGGTGTCCTGGTGACTGTGATTCTGAACGGAGACATTGGCAGCCTGTGTGTGTGCGGCTGAGGTTTCTCTCCCCCATCATGCCTGCTCTGAGCATCACGGTGTCAGACCAGAGCTTTTCATGACAGGTTCCGGTTAAGGCGCCTTGGTAACAAATATGCTCTTCCCTCATTTTCTTTGGTAGAGGAAAGGGTCCACTTAAAACACTAAACTCATTTTGGTCAAGAAAAAAAAACAAGGAATGTGAGGCCTGGCACCTAACAGAGTCCCTAGTACAGCTATTCTCCGTACAGTTGGTTAATCCACAGATGTTTACTAAAGGGACGAAAAATAACATTTGTCTTGTGTGTGTCAGCACTTGAACAATAGGTGCTTGTAGTCCTCGTAGTGGAGCTGTGAGGTGAGAAGTTTGCCTCTGTAATAAAAACTCTGAAAGGGTAAGTACATTGTTGAAGGCCATATAAAAGAACCCTCAGGAAGATGCTGTGTGAATTTAAAAGTAAAGTACAGCCTTTATAAAGTTAAAGGATAATATATTTGAGTTGAAAACAAGCCAGGGTACACATAAAACAAATGCCAGTGAATTCATCGGGCAACAGAGTCATTGAGTCTGCTGGAGATGGTGTCTGAGGGGGTAAGTTACCTGCAGAATTAGTTTTAAAAAACAAAATAGGGTCATTTTTGCAAAACTCATATCTGAAGGAAATAATTGGCAGATTACATTTTAGGAAACCACAACAGAATATGTTCAGTTTTGGATTTTCTCAGGGCGCGTGTTTGCGAATACTGACGTGTTACATGTGTCTTTGTCAGCAGTTGGTGGCACGGCCTTCCAGCATGGACCACATGGTGGCCCCTGTCACTGGTGGCGACACTGGGATCCGCAGAGCGGAGATCAAGCAAGGGATCCGAGAAGTCATCTTGTGTAAGGACCAAGACGGGAAGATCGGGCTCAGGCTGAAATCCATAGACAATGTAAGCGCTTTCATTACTCTTGTCTGATTAGCTGTTATGTGACCCAGTTACAATTTAAAATGTAAATCCTTTAATGAAGTGTAATGGTGCTCTCTGATCAAGACTACTTTTAATCTGCTTTTCCACGTGAGATGCTACCCTGTTCTGAAGAGGCAGAGCTGGGACTTGAGCATTACCCAAGATGAATTTTTTCTGAGTCCTTTTTCTGGAATAAAGTTCACTAGTCTGCGTGTATTATAACATAGTTCATACAAGGAGAATGCTGGCATTGAAATAGGGTAACGTGTGGAAGTTAAGACTGATAGGTGAGGGTCAGTGGTCTTGTGTATTTTTAAACTAAAAGAGGATCATGTGACTTGTAATGTGGTTTTGGGTTTGTTATTTCCATCCTTGAATTTGACTTTCATGGGGCATTTTCCAGGCAACAGTGACTTTCTAAAGTACATTACTTTACCTCTCACCTTTCCAGATGGAAGAAACGAAACCTGGTTACTCTGTGGGGAAGCACTTAGGATCACTAAGGAGGTGCTGAGTCTTTACCCTGATTTGTGGGTTTCCAAGTTAATTTATTGGGCTTCTTTTCAGTCTTTGGTCTCATAGCTCAGCGCATCCAGCTTTTGCATGTAGAAGATGTGGCGCCTGGCGGAAGATGTTTGAGGCCAGTCCCGGGCCCCACCTGCCTCCCCAGAGGCTGAGGGCATTGTGTCTTTGCACACTTGTGGCTTGTGTGAGACCCTCATTGAGTGTGCTGCTCTGGGATGCTCGCACTTCACTGCCCTCTCTACATCCTAGAGAGAGACCACACTCTCCCCAGCTCCACCCCTGCAGCAGTTATCCTTGCAGTGGTTTGTCCAGTGGCCGAAGCTTGTAGGTGTGGCCACTCTGCTGGGTGCTGCCCTCAAGTACAGGATACGCAGCACCGAATCTGAGGCAGCTCAGGACGGAGAAGGGGTGCAACCTGTGGTTGCTTTCATCTCTTACCTGGCACATGCCTTTTATACTTGGCTTGTTTATAGTGTTCAGCATCTGAAATTTAGTTTACATGAGTAAAAATATCCTGTGGGTTTAGTTCTCAGTTACCTGTACTTGAGTTCTCTGTATTTACCTCGTAGATTTTTAAGAACGGGGGTTGTATTCCGTGTACCCACCTTTTTAGGCTGTTTAATAGTAGTGATTATGTGTAATTTAGCAAGCGGGTAAAGGAATTCTTCACTCAAAAGGTAAGCTTCTGACCTTAACCTATCACTTTTCTTAAATGAAACTTCCAACACTTTACTGTCTTTCCCCCTAAATAATGACCAGGTGCAGTAATACCTGTTTGGTATTCTATCAGACTCATGGAACCTTACATTTCTTACAGTAATCTGACTTTATTTTCCTTAGTTTTTTTATTCCAAGGTAGAGGGGGTGATGGAAGTTGGTCAGGTGAGTCATGATGTGAGCTAGAAATTACCACTCAGATCTTCCTGTTGCCTTGATAGCATTTTCAGTTTCCTTCTTGGGAGTAATGAAACACACTTGTGTAGTTTTCCCTTTTTTAAAAAAAAATTACCAGAGTAGCTGCCTAAACAGTTGGTTCCTGATTTTCCAGCACTTACTTAGTGATTTCCATCCTCCAGGGTATATTTGTTCAGCTTGTCCAGGCCAATTCTCCATCCTCCCTGGTGGGCCTGCGGTTTGGGGACCAGGTACTGCAGATAAACGGCGAGAACTGTGCTGGCTGGAGCTCGGACCGGGCGCACAAGGTGCTCAAACAGGCTTTCGGAGAGAAGATCACCATGACCATTCGGGACAGGTGAGCCAACTAAACGCCACATGTGGACATTCAGGACTAGTTTTCCATTTTCTTAGGGTTTTGAGATTCTGGAAATACAGCATTTTGTTGCAGAAAATAATCAAATGTTATTGATTAGTTTTATATTTATACTGTTGTAGTTCTGTGTTGCTTTCACTTTCTTACATAGTTTGACTTTTTAAAAACAGTATTCTGGTTTTGCATACACCTTATTTCAGAGCTTACAGAAGTTTGTCCTTTGAGAAGTTCCTTTCCTGTCTTAATCAGTTTCTCTGGAAAATGAAAGGTAACAGCAACAAGTGTCTGGACTTTGCCCCTGGTTTCCTGCTCAGAGTGGATACATGGGGGCCTAGCAGTTCCCAAAACCCAGCCTGGCCTTCTGGGTGGCTGAGGCTCGAGTGCTTGGTGGGAGCATCATCTTTAGCTCGTTTATAATGGAACTTGTGGTACCTGTGCTGTGGACACCACCACCTTCTTGGCCACGCAGGGGTTGAGGGGCAGACCTTGCAACACATTTTTAGCTTTGGCATTTTTGTTCAGATCGGTTCAACTGGCTTTTATCTACCTTTGTGTTTTCGCTTTGAATAATACATGGTAGGTATTAAGTAAACATTTTGCAGACAAATGGCACTTTTGCTCTTATGTGAGCAAAGTTTCAAAAAGTAACTTGGATCACCAGGAAGACATGGCTGCTGTGAACTTTATAATGTAAAATTCGTATTTATTTTGCACATGAAACATGTGCAGTAACAGGTTGTCAGTGCTCAGAGTGGATGCCATCTTTCTGAAGCTCCTCCCTTTCTAAGGGACTGGGAGCTTCCGTCTTACTGCTGCAGCAGCAAAAATACCTTTGTAAAGTTTTCAAAATCAAGATGTGAGAAATATTACAAAGGTTCTAAGTATTTCCTAAGAAAAATTAAGCTCCAGGAAATACTAAAAAGTTAATTCATTTTTAACACTGATTTTTGTTCAAATGTAATGTTAATGTAAAGGAAAAAGCACATTGATAAACTGCATGAAGCATTGTGTTAATTCTTTGATTCTTAAAAGAAGGAAATCTTGATTAGTCCAGCCATAATGGAGAGAATTTTTAAACTTTTACACAAGATGTACATACCAAGTCAAATAGTTTTGAAATAATTTATGGTAACAAAGTATCCAGTACAACATAATGGAAATCCATTGACATGTTTACCTTGGAATTACAATTTTAATTGAAACTGTTATGCTCACAGGCCCTTTGAACGGACAATTACCATGCATAAGGACAGTACTGGACACGTTGGCTTTGTTTTTAAAAATGGAAAAATCACATCCATTGTGAAAGACAGTTCTGCAGCTAGAAACGGTCTTCTCACGGAACATAACATCTGTGAGGTCAACGGACAGAACGTCATCGGACTGAAGGTCAGAGCAGAACTTACGTCATGTTGTTTAGTTTTGGAAGTCTCTTTTTCATTTGTCTGTTGGGGTGGTGCTGTTAGTGACCAAAATGGAGACATTCTTTGTCGCGCTGGCTGTGCCCTCATGTTACATCTAGAATTGTGGCCTCTGTACCGGGGGTTAGGGTGAGATCTCTGAAGTCCCTTGAACTAGAATTCTGTGAATACCTGGGCAGTGAAGATGTTGATGAGATCCTGAATGAATGGTTGCTTTTTTGTCCAATTGCTTTTTTCAGTCCAGGGGTTGTAGGAAAAATATGAGTAATAGTTTATGGCCAAATTAGTACTTCATTTTTATGGTTTATGCCCTCTACAAATTCCTAAATAGAACTATTTTGAGGTCTAAAGGTTTTCATTAAGAATTAATGTTAGCAGAGGGGATGTGGTAATATTGTATATGGGGGCAATTATTTAATCTCTAGAAAAAGAATGCTATGTTGGCTAATATATTCAACGTAGTTTACTTAGTTTTGTTGCCACTGATGAAGTTGTGATTCTAATGAATTAAAACTTGCTAAAGAAACTGGAAAAAATTTAAATAGTAGGAGTCAGGATTTTAGAGACATTAGCAAAACCTCAGAACATATATATTTCTTTACCAAGAATAACTTAGTTTTATATTTAATAGAGCCTCTCAGAATTTTCATTGTTTTCCACAGGACTCTCAAATTGCAGACATATTGTCCACAGCTGGAAATATAGTGACTATTACAATCATGCCTGCTTTTATCTTTGAACACATTATTAAACGGTAAGTAGAGAATTCTTTGACTTCATTCTGTGCGCATGTGATTTCATAGAGGCTCTGTACTTTAATTCTCAAGCTTCTCAAACCTTTGGTTCTTTAGTGGATGACATTGGCATTATTCAGAAATTTGAAGTATTTAAATTATTTACATTTTGGAAGTCCTCAGGAGTGAGGGCTGGAAGCTGAGGAGAAAGATAAAAACAGGGGTGGCTGGGGCTGTCTGCACGGTAGCATCTTATATTCTGTCCTGGCTCAGCCAGCACAGTCCTTTCAGTATCTACATGAAAGATAAATGATATTTAAAACATTAAAAGATGTAACTCCTGTAATGGAATGTTTGTTTACCCAGAAGCTGGAATAGAATGCAGCTAGCTCCTTTTGGGGGTTGTTGTGGGGAGAATTGTCAGGACTAATCCATGAAGAGCTCACTTGTCTTAAATCAGTGATAGCCTCCCCACCCCATCCCACCCCCACCAAAAAAAAAAAAAACCCACACATATTTCCCTCTAGTTCATAGCATTAATAGCATTGTCTTTTTTAACCATTCAGCCTTAACATACAAGGATTGAAGGACTTACCTGTATCTTACTGGCCAGGATAGATAGCTTATTTGCAATCAGCTAGATTACCTGAGACCCTTAGAGCTGAACTCATTAAAAAACCTGCTCTATTCCCACTTGATGCTAACAGTACTGAGTTTGAATTAGAGTTTTCTTGAATCATTGTAGCAATTTTGAAAAAAGAAACCCAACCCTCAGTATCTAATAAAAGTAACTGTCTTGTAGGATGGCGCCAAGCATTATGAAAAGCTTGATGGATCACACCATTCCTGAGGTTTAGAAGTCACGGCACAGTGGAAACTTCCCGGAAGTTCTTCCGTTTACGTCTTGGGCAACTGACCTTTCTATTATGCACATGAAGCTTTCTAGGAGCCAGCGAGCATATGCTGCATGAGGACTTCCTGTCTTACAGTAGGGCTGGGGATCTTACTGTTCGATCCAGTGTATCTTGTTCAGACATCAAGATAGTTGTAGCCTTACCCTGGTTTTACAGTTGAAAAGACTTTTACAGACTAGCTTCTTTACTGGAAACCTGATGCTTTCACAAGCCTTGTGAGTAGGATGACTGCGACAGGCTCAGCTCTGTTAGAAGCGTCACCTTGATAGAGAGCAGTGCTTAGTTCTGTGCTGTGTTTGCATTTTTACTGTGTCACCATAGTGCATTTAGAATTATTTTCCTTCAGTTCTGTAACACCAGCTAAGTAACACTGGTTTCATTCCATGTAAGCATTATTAGACAGTGTGTAGCTGCAAGAGACTTATTGATTGTCATTACATTTTATCTACCTTCACTTAATACGCTTAAACTGTCGCCTTAACTAAGTTAAGCATCTAGAATAAAAGCCAAAATGTAATGATTGCTGCCTTCCTAAACCCAGACGCAGTTCTGCATTCACCTGAGATGTACACTAGCCCTGCGCAGTCTTGACAGTACATCCCAAGCTAGCACAGCTGCTGACTTGCATTTGAGATTTTCTAGTCTTTCCTTGTGTAAAATGGGAACTTCTTTCTTCTAAAAGTAACTGATATCACTTTTTGAGAAATGAAGCACTATATATTTAATGTAAAAATTCTTGTACTAAATAGAATGAACCTTGACTCCTCTTTTCATGTGTAGATTAAGTGGGCTAAGACCTGATTGTGGCATTTACACAGTATGTAACCTAGCTGCCCCAGGACGGTCTTAGGACACTGTCCTGGTCATATGTTCCATTTCCTGCCTCTTCCCTGCTCACAGAATGACACATTATCCTGATTTTTTTCCATCTCTTTGGCTTATGCCTATTCTATTTTAATTAAAAATGTATAAATAAAGTTAAGTTCTAGTCTGTCTGTCATTGCATCATTTGAAAATGTCAGGCTTGTAGGAGGGTCCTCTCCCAGAGTGGCCAACACCCAGGAGCCTGGGGCAAGCCTTCTATGCTGAGACGCCCTGCGTGTCCAGAGAAGTACCTTCAGCCTGGAAGCCCAGACACACTGGAGGCCGAGCAGTGGGGCCTCAACGAGCCTATCGATTCTCCTGGCGACACCCAAGCCATGTTTAACATTCAGGATACACCAGTGGTTTTTAAATAACAGAAAAATCTTACCTCGCATGCTTTCTGTGGTTCAGAGGTTGAATACAAAATAATTAGTGCTACTGATTCATGGCTTATCTTGTGTGGAATTCAGAAAAGCCAACCAACTCAGCTTTTTCAGCGATGTTCTTCCTCGTTATCTGTCTGGACTTGGCTCTGAAGATAGTTCCAGAAGTACAGGGTTACATAGTACTAAGGATGGTTTTCTAGAAGGATCGACATTTGAAGTACCTAGTAGTTTGTGCTAAGTCATTTAAATAAAGAAAATGAGAATTTCATTACAGAAAAATATTTTTAATGTCATAGAAAAGATGAGCATTTAACAGCCATAATGAAATAAACCGTTCCTATACACAGTAAACTGTTATAAGAACTGCTAATCCTTGCCCAGGTTCTCAGAATCTGGGGCCAGCAGGTTATAGAAAGTGACCACTCCATGAAAACACACATCCCCAATCCAGCAGGCATGCCGCAAGTGTGTCAATTAGATAGGGTGACTTGGCAACAGCGGAGAATACTCAGGTTTTCTTGCAAAGTCCTTAAACTGTTCAGTGCTTTCGGGAGGTCGCCCCCAGCTGGTTTAGTTATCTTTCAGCTGCTCGCTCTCACCCAGACTTGCTTTCTGATCGTCAGCACCCTGGGACAACCGCCTGCCTCACAGATGTTCCTTCCCCAAATCTCCCACGTCTTCATCCGCCTTAGAGGATGACAACTAACAGCTTTCAATGAAGTCACCATGATTTATAAAGTCTAAAACCACAAATTTCTCATGTGGTGAAATTTGTAATTACTATAATTGCACATTCACCAATTCCTTTAAAAGTTTGGTTTAAAAGTACATTAAATAGAGTTCAAAAACATTCAAGGAAAAGGCACTTAATACTGCAACTTCCAGAACATAATTTGTCTGTCTTCCCCTCCTGTGATGACGTTGCTACACTGTTCGTTCATCCACATACATGTCACGGCACCTGCGAGGAGAGAGACGCGGTTAGGGGTGAGCTGCCCAGCTGGCACCACGTCGTCTTGTCCTATGAAGCAATCTTTGCCTGAACTCAAGTGCTTAGGACAAGGAACTTGGGAAGACTAGGAAACCATGTAGATGTAATGCTACAGCCAAAACAGCTGGGAATCACAGATGTGTAACGGTACAAATACTACACCTACAGCAAGTTAGGAATCAGATGAGAGGGACGAGTGGGGAACTGGTGTGAGAGTGCTGATTTCCGTTTCTATCAGGTGAGCGGAGGAAGGCAGGCATAGACCTCACTTGAATGTACAATGTTGAAATAACCACACACAACAGTGACAATGGGAAGAGGGTGGAGGTGGGCTGTCAACAGTTACTTGTAAACATCTACACAACAATTCACTGTCCTCCAAATGCTCAAAGGGAAAACATGGAAATGTAAGAAAACTTAAGAAGCCAACAGGCAGAAGGACACAGACATACACAAGAACACATCCTTGGGTAATAGACACCAGGTCACCAGCTGGAGAAGTCCTCCAAGGAGGGGACCTGGGAGGTGGAAGCCACTGGGAGCAAGACTGTTTTCTCTGTAATTTGTTACTTTCTTTTTCTTGGTGACAAGGCATGCAGGATCTTGGTTCAATGCCTGGACCAGGCATTGAACCTGTGCCCCATGTGGCAGAACCACCAAGTCCTAACCACTGGACGCCAGGGAAGTTGCCTGTTTTTTAAAAACTTTTGGGTCTTAGTTGCAGCATGTGGGCTCTAATTCCCTGACCAGGAATCGAACCTGGGCCCTCTGCGTTCTCTTAGCCACCGAACCACTAAGAAAGTTGCTTTTTTATATATATAATACAATAAAAACTGTATGCATGTGTTAAAATCTACACCTTTTACTTTTTTGTCCTCTCTATGTAGAAGTTAATGTAAAAACTTTCCATTTTGGAGTCAAATGTCTGCCACCACAGATCTAAATCCTGAAAGAACCAAGAGATTCAGGTGGCCAGGCTGGCCAGGATCTGGAGGGGAATGTTCACAGCACAGAGGCCCCGGGGGCTTGTAACCTGAGAAGAGCGTGGCCACTGGTGGGAAAGGAGGGGCTGGAGCACGTAGGGAGAAGAGGCAGGTCAGCAGCAGACAGCTTACCCGCGTGGCCCTGGATCCTCTTGCTGACCCTTCCCCCGAGGAGGTCCCAGACGAGCAGCTCCCCAGACTGACTGCCAGATACGACGGAGCTTCCATCCCAGAGAATGCACCTGCAAGAAGGATTTGGAAGTCATCCCTCGTCAGGAAGGAAGGACTAGACCAGGCCCAGTGTGGTGACTGTGAGCCTGTCTGTAGAAGTCTTCATCGTGAGTAACCCGAGTACCTCTGGGGCTCGTCCGCAGTCAGAGATGAGATGAGCATTCCTGTCTGTACGTCGATGACGTTCAGACGGCTGTCGGCTCCTGTGCTCAGGACGTGGCGACTGTCTGCAACGTGGGGCGGGACAGGGTGCAGGTTACAGCTTTAGATCATCTGAGATTTCATTTCTGAGTCCAGGAGCCCAATGTTCACATGAGTTACTTGCATTAACCAATGAGGACCATCCTCTCTGTGAAAAGCTTCTGTGTTTAAGGCACTGGCCTGATGACCCTTTGGTGTGAATTCATAAATTAATTTCTCCAGTGATTTGAGCAACTAACAAGAATATGATACAGCTTTTCTAATAGGAACACATGCCATATGCACTGTGTTCTCCCATGAAGCAGCCTTAACCCACAGGCAAAACCCCTTTTATCAGCAAATAGCATTTTTGTCGTTTAGTTGCTCAGTCATGTCTAACTATTTGTGACCCCATGGACTGTAGCCAGCCAGGCTCCTCTGTCCATGGGATTCTCCAGGCAAGAATACTGGAGTGGGTGGCCATTTCCTTCTCCAGTGGAATCTTCCTGACCCAGGGATCAAACCTGCATCTCCTGCATTGGCAGGCTGATTCTTTACCACTGAGCCTCCGGGAAAACTGTTTTTACATTCTTATTTATTTCAAAGTAGTAATTCCAGTTCCCCTGGTATCTGTATTAAAAAAGGATGCTACCTGGGCTGAAAGCACTGTCGCCTACAGTCCCCTCATGACATGGAATCTGGTGTAACAGGGTGGCCGTGGTGAGGTCCCAGATGGTCACTGTGCCTTCCTTGGTGCCTGAGGCCAGCAGTGTGCCGGCAGCGTTCAAACTGATCGTATCCACCTGGAGAAGGAAGCACATGCGGTATTCTGTCAGAACCACGGTCATGAAGCTGTGTTTCTCAGCCCGTTCTTTCAGCACCACCTATTGCGCGATGGTTCATTTACAAGTGAAATCTTCATAGGCCAGTGACTACAATGAAGTGTTAACTGGAAAACGCTGTTTGACAAAGAGCCTAAAATCGACGGACTCAGAATAGTGACTCCATGTGCGACAAGTGGCAGGGCATGCCAGGCTGCCTGAAGCACAGGGGCTCTGTGAGGATGTGGGGGGCTTGGGGGAACTGGGGGATCTCAAGGTTGGCTAAACTACATCCTGTATAAATATTCCTCAACCCTGGTTATTCTGCTGACCGTGAAGATCAGGCAACAGTTCACAGCCTAGAGGGAAGACAATACCACAGGCACAGTGCCAGAGGCAGCCGTGCCCGCGAGGAGACAGACTGAGTGAAGAGGACATGGTGCCAGCTGAGTTCTGCCCCTGCTGTGAGCACCGGGCCGTGTAGACACGTCAGTGTCCTCACACTAGACAGAATGCTCCTTCCACTTAAGGTGTCAGAAAACACATCCAGCTGCCCAAATAGTTTGAGGGTACCCATATATTCAATGTCATGCTCAGAAATTGGTCTTGTGGAAACCTGGCTGGAGGGCAGCCAATTCTCAAACAGCAAAACAGGGAAAAAGAGGCACAGTGGACTAGGAAACCCAAAGGGTCAACTTGAAGAACTGACAGCCCCCATGCTCTCCTGCAATGAGCAAAATAAAAGATGAGCAAGCCAAGAACGTGCTTCCCCCGGTGGTTTCTGCTGCGCCCAGGTACTCACGCTGACATCGTGCTCCAGCTCAGCCAGCAGCTCAAAGTGCTGTTTCCTGGCACACGGCATCTCTGCGGGGACCCCGGACCACACCTGGGATGGGACGCATTGCAGAACACTTCCTTTAAGAGCACTGCTAACACACGCAGCAAACACTCTTCTGACTGACCAACTCCCACTTAACAGCTCCCAGCAGAACGAAGCGTCTTAAGGCTGTTTCTCTGCCCCGTGCCTGCACTCTTAATTCTGCCACCCATGCTTCCTAAGGGTCCGCTGTGCCCGGGTCTGCTCCACCCCTTGCACTTACTGTTGTGACTTAAGTTCTCTGTGAACTAAAACTGAAGTGCAGAAGTGCAGTCATGTCTATTAAGGTTTCAAGTGCTCAGTCGTGTCTGACTCTTTGCAACCCCGTGGACTGCAGCCCGCCAGGCTCCTCTGTCCATGGGATTCTCCAGGCAAGAATGCTGGAGTGGGTTGCCATGCCCTTCTCCAGGGAATCTTCTCGACCCAGGGATGGAACCCACGTCTCTCATGTCTCCTGCATTGGCAGGTGTATTCTTTACCACTAGCACCACCTAGGAAGCTCCATTAAGGTTTTGAGAAAACTCAAAAAGGCAAGTTGCCAAAAAAATTTACTGACATTACATGTAGGCAAGAAAATTTACCAACAAAAGTGCCCCCTCTGGGGGAAGCAGAAATGATGAAAAACTTGAAGGAATTCTAATGGCTTGAGATTCTTGCTTTCTGTTTACATAAAAGCAGACTGGAAACCAAGGATGATGAATGTGTTGTGGTTCATGCAGCAAAGTTGTGCAAGATTTCAGAGAAAAGGCCAAGTGTGGTCCTGCGTCAGTAATGGTGACAAGTGTGTCTGTATTTTTCAACGATTCTCCACTTATTTTGATATTTTCTGATTCACTGGTCAACTGCTAGTTCCACAGTTGCATGAGCTCAGATGGGCCGCTGAGTGTTTCTCTAATGAACCACTCGACCCCTAGTGGAGCACATAGGGCAAGCTCAGGAAAACATCTTCCCACACTGCACACTAAACACACGAAGGTAATAACCTCCCGTATCCTTCCATATCACTCTCACTTTATGAAAGGCAGTGAAAAAGTGACTGAACACATCAACAGCAGGGAGGTGAATGGCTTATACTATTTATATTATCCAAACATTTTAATCTAGAAATTATATATAAACCTTCACAGTAGAGTCCCACGATGCAGAATACAGCCTGTTGTCATGCCAACAGATCTTACTAACAGCATCATCATGTCCCATTAATGTGTCCTGGCGTCTTCCAAATGCTATGGAATAAAAATAGCTAAAAGATAATGAGAATTATTAAGACAGCATTCCAGCTCAACGTTAAGATTCTTAAATACATTTTCAAGAAGCATTAGATTGTTTAATTCTACGCTCACTAAGGCCCACTGGAATTACAAATCATTTGTTCTCATGTTATCAAAACAAATACTTAAAAAGGGAATTTAAAACTAGAAATTTCTAGGTCTGGCTCATCTGTGTTTTCACCTCAATTTAAAAACTTACAGAAAGATAGAATCCAACTGGAGGAATTATTAGATTCAAACAATGTCTCACTCTTTTGTGACCCCTTAGACTATCCCACCAGACTCCTCTGTCCATGGGATTCTCCAGGCAAGAATACTGGAGTGGGTTGCCATTCCCTTCTCCAGGGGATCCTCCTGGACCAGGGACTGAACTCACATCTCCTGCATTGCAGGCGGATTCTTTGCCACTGAGCTGCCAAATAATCACATTCAAATCCAACCATCCTCATCCGTTCCCTTTTGAAAACAGTTAGGGAGTCCGCGCTCCCCTCCAGAGGTAGCTACGCGGCGTGAGGAGTTAGGGAGGGCCCGCAGATACATACATGTTATTATCCCAGGAAGAGCTTATGACAGTGGCGTCTCCTGGTAAAAGTAAACAGGATGATAAAGCCTGAAATACAAGTGACTCACCATTAATAATTTACAAAAATTAAATGACTCCTTAATGTGATAAAACTATCTGACAAGTTCCCCCCAAATTTAATCCCCAATTCTGGTTATGTTGGCCTTCCTCATATTCATGAAGTTTCTCTTCATTTGGCTAATTCCAGATGCCTCATTTCCTCCCAAAGGTAGAAAAGTGAAAGTGTGTTGAGTGTGCAAGGACCTAGCGTGATGGTTCTCAGGGGTTCCAGGCGCCCTCACTGCCCTGGGCTGAGGGACCCCTACTTACATCAGAGTCTGTGGGGTGCAGGTAGGGACTGTCTTCAAGAATCCCAACACCCACTTTGGGTTACAGACTCAGGTGGGGAAGGAAAACTTCCAAAATCTTTAGGGAATTTCAAAATCTTTTGGATGCTTTACATCAACAATAAAAAGTGTGTGTGCCTTTTTTTTTTTCAGAAGAACTGACTTTCTAGTATTAAATATCAACTTAGAAATGCATTAAAAGTTATATAAGTAGCACATATACATTTAGTCTGACAGTTCCAAAAAAGGCATGATCTGTAGAGAATTCTACTGGATAGCAATGTAAGCTTTCTAGGCTACAAATAAAACCACAATAACATGAGAAAGAGGTAACCTGAAAAAATTCCTAATTTACAAGGCATCTACCTAAGGCATTCTGTAGCTACCACACAGAAATAAACCCAATTATCTGGGAAGAAACAAATGTCACGTGTGTGTGTGTGTATAGCAAACTGCTCCATGAATTTCCACCATAACACTGATGCAAAATGGAAATGAACTCAACTCACCATATTTGAGAATGATATGCTTCTCTGTAGCATCCTGGATTCCTTGGAAAACATCTTCAAGGTGGAATCTAATTTAACAACAACAAAACAAATGCATCAGAAAGGTTTCCTGACCCTTAGACAGGACCAGCACACGTCAAGGTAATGGGCAAGGTGACCAAGGGCTGGGTCCCACGAGGACTCTCTAGTCTGTGAAGTTCTATGACCTATGGCGCCATGACAAGGAGGTCAACTCAGAGCCATGACCAAAGGCAGAGTTAAACCTAATAACTGATAAGACTCTAAAGTTACACATGAGGAAAAGAGGAAAATATTAAAGAAAACCAAAAGATCTTGGCAATGTAAGGTTTGTTTTTGTTTTTTTTAAGTAGCCACATTATAGAGTGATGTACTGCTGGCTTCCCAGGTGGCTCAGTGGTAAAGAATCTGCCTGCCAATGCAGGAGACCCCAGTTTGATCCCTGGGTTGGGAAGATCCTCTGGAGGAGGAAATGGCAACCCACTCCAGTATCCTTGTCTGGAGAATTTCATGGACAGAAGGGTCTGGCGGGCTACAGTCCATGGGGGTCACAAGGAGTCAGACACGACCGACCGACTAAACAGCAAGCCTAGTGCTGCATTAGCATTTACGGAGGAGAAACACTAACTTTCTAAATAATAAACTGGGGATTAAAATGCCCAAGCTTTTTAATCTTCTTGCTTAACAGAAGCTTTAGAAGTGCATCAAGGTGACCTCTTAAATAAGATTGCAAATTGCAACGTGCTCCAAACACCCATATTTGAAATATGCAACAATATGTTTTCTAACTTGAAAACATACAACAGAATAAATAAAAGGTGAGATGAGCTTTAAATCATTTCTTCTTTATAGCACAATCTAATATTTCAACCTACTTTTTGCCAACACCAACATGCAGAAGTGTGCTGGGTATCAGACAGAAAACTGTCAGCTAGCCTGGCACGTAAAGATGCTTTCTCAACATCAGAGGATCCCCCTCGTACTGGGGGTTACCACGCCAGAGGCTGCTGCAAGTGGGTCTCCCAGATAATGGGATCGCCCATGGGGTCACCCACATGCACACACACTGTACCTCTGAGGAAGAGCTGCAACTACGGGGTGACCATCAGGGTACATGTAAGTCAGTAATACACGCGGAAATATAAATGCACACAGATCAGCAATATAAGCTATTAACAGTGAAGAAACAAACAGAAAATAACAAAAGCTTTTGATTAGAAAGAATGTTGGCAGGTTCACAAAGAAGCCATAGGCTTCATAAGCCTCAGAGGTTTAAAGCCTTGAGGCCTGTAAAACTCACGGTTTACAAGGTCAGACAAGTACGAGGAACTGAAGGATTTAACAAACCAACCCAGCTAAGAATGCAGGCTTTCCTATGAGATAAGGGTTTTTGTCTGGTGTAATGACGGCGGACATGGGGCACGGGAACCCTGGCCGGGCGTGCCGGCTTCCTCCCATGAGTATCACCGTCTGGCTGCCCCCAGCGTGGGCCGTGCACACTGCAGGCGCACTCCCTCTGGTCCACCGTAGGGTCCTGTTCTGGGCTTTGTGGAAATCCTGTTTTATGAAATCCAAGGTCGTATTTGACAGAAAACGGAATGACATGCCAAGGAATGAAAGCCATGGTCCCAGGATCTCAGACCAGCAGCTCTGACCTACTGGAGCGCAGCATCTGGCCTCAGCTTAATGGATGAAAAACAGAATTTCCTATGATGAAGAATGAAGCACAGGTAGGCGGTCACTTACAACCACGAGCTCTGTCCAAACCAGGCGTCTCAAAGTCCAGGCAGGGCAGCTAAGCTCTTCCCCTCTCATCTCCTATCCCTCCTGAGCACCTGCCACACTTCAAATGGGATGCAGACGAGACATGTGTCAGTTAATGGCATGTCGTGTAGACTGCCAAGAAAAGCAATGCTGTGGCTAGCAGGAAAAGCCCAAGGCTGAGCCCCTTTTTAGGATGGAAACAGTGAAGTTCTAGTGTGTCATTAAGATATAGTTACAAGACTATATCAGCCAGCCAGTGCAGGGCTTCTGCAGGATTTTGACAATGTACAAGCACATTAACAGTGTTTGAATTAGATTTTTGAACTCAACCCTACAATCAACACCTAATCAAAAAATCGAATTCATACACTATACCCCGAGTGACCGAGTGGAAAACAATCGCACGTTTGCCTTCTCATGTGCTGCTGTGCTGCCTCTGGTCAAGCCCTCGCCCCCCAGGGAAGGACAGGCCCACCACACACACTCTTGCTGCCCTGCCCCTGAAAATTCTAGGAACCTTATCAGCAATAGAAAGGCGTTTTCCACTGTTGTTTTTGGGAAATTAACAATGAAATTTTATGTATTATACCACAAACTAACTGCCCTTTTACATGCAGGTGACACAAGCAGGCACAGCCTTGGACTGAGAGACGACGGGACAATGGGATGCTTGATGACTCAAGACAACCCACCTTTCAGGTAGGAAAACACACCTTGTGAGGTTGTGAAGATAGACGACCCATTGCGGGACACGGCTATTCCAGTGACTGCCCTGTCGGAAAACAAAGTGTCGTGAATTACCATCAACCATGTGCTTGGATGCCGGCGTCCTACAAAAGGCCCTGATTTGAATCCAAATTCCTGTGACTTTTCTTCACAGCATGTCTGCTGGACCCATCCCACCTTCCACAAAGCATTAGCAAGTCATGGCTCGGCAATTTCTAATTCTGTTCTGGCAAAGCCTATGGCTGGAAAACACCCCCACTCATAGCTCCCAGGCCACCCTGCGCGAAGGCTGCCCCACGACTGCCCACTAGACAACCAGTGACGCTCGCTGACCACCACGGAAATGCTTCCGTGCAGTCACTTCACTTGCTTGGTCACTTAGCATCTGTCCCATGATGATGCTGTTGTCTGGTCCTGAGAAGGGCTGGGACCCGGGACCCTCTGCTGCAATGCCCGCACCTGGACAAACGTCTCCTCCAACAACAAAATGCAAAGAAACTATAAAGGACTGAAAATAACTGCGTGCCTGGGCAGCTGGAGCAAATTATGGACAAGAAGATAGAAAAAGATTTTTTTTTTAATGTGATGCTAGTTCTGAAGAGCTGGGAGCAAAAGCAGGGGACTGCACATGTGCCCTGCACACAGCACCCAAGGGGTGGACCAACCACCACATGTGCCACCCCTCTGGCCCGACCCCTGGATCCACCCCTACCCTCACCCCAGTCGAGGAACCAGCTCGCCCCTCCTCGTGGAGCGGGCAAGGGAACGGGGCTGTTTGTTCCTGCTCCCTCTGCTGCAGCCGGAGCCCCAGCAAAGCCTCGCCAGAATTTCCTGTCTGGCCTCTGATCAACGTCTACAGATCAAGGGGGTCAAGAAGCCAGGTCAGTATCAGTGCCAGCAGGTCCTCTTCAAGGTTCCCTCTTCATGGCCTCAGGTGTCGAGGCCCCTTTCTACCTGCTGTTTAGAGAGGGTGGTGAGGAACAGCCAGTGTTACAAGGAATAAGGGGGAACACAGGTTTCTTTGCAGGAGGCCATGCTCTGATTGGGGGCTGTGGATTGGACGGGGACAGGCCTGTTCCATTCCACCCATAACCAGGTGTACATGGCATCAAATGTCAGACAGGGCATCGGGGCCCCTGGAGCAAGACGTGGGGCCTCCTCCCAGCCTGAGTTTTCTTCTCTGGAGCAGGACGGGTCAGCGAGGTCAGTGCTTCCCAACCTTCCCACCGAGTCCATCACCACCCCTGCAGACAGGGGCCTCGGATACTCATGACCCCTCTGGGGCCAAAGCAAGCCTGATTTGAGGGAGGGCATTAAAAAAAAATTCTTATGAACTTTGCAACGCTCTCTCTCTCCATGAATGCACACACGTTTTTCATTTTTTAAAAAGGACACATTTTCCCAGATGATAACAGTAAATGTGCCACATGGGGGAGATATATCCCGTTTCTCAAGAACTTCACACCATCAGACTCGAGGGCTGTGAGCCTGTCTGAGGAGCGCCCAGCCACCTGCCATCAGCAGATCCACCTGTGCTCTAGAACAATCGATGGCCGAAACGACACACACCCACCTTCCGTGCCACACTGACCCCGGGTGGCTGGTCCCTGTGGATGGTGTAGGGGGATAAAACCCAACCAAGACAACTTTGAATGACGACGGCCCCCCGTGACTCAGCGTAACCCGGCTTCACCCCAGGCTGAGACCCCACCGTGCGCCCGGCCAGTGCAGAGATGTTCTTACTCCTTGTGGATTCTGTGTTGCTCCTGGGGCTCTAGCCGGGTGATGTTACTCCAAGCCAGGGTTCTGCTCTCTTCTGTCAGGTCTTCAAAAGACTCTTCGCCTGGAGAGACTACATTAAATTGCAACTCAGTTGGTCAACTAAGCTTCTAACCAGCACTGGAGACAAGCGTCAGAGTCTTAAAAATTTCCATTAAAATCAAACAACTAAGAGAGCAAAACACCCACTGAAAAAGAACTACTTTGAAATGCACTTGTTAGATAGCTCCATGTTAGCCAAGGGAAAAAGAATAAGGTGTATAATCTAAATAAAACATCATCTGAAGATTACGAAGTGTCTTTGACTGCTAAAGTCTTTGTGCACTTTTAGCAATGTCTGCAGAGTTTTCACTCAACCCTGAAGCTGGGAACTTCAGGAAACATGGCACTGAATAACCATTTCCTTGTCAGCAATCTTTTCAAAAACCTGCCAGTTCCCTAACAACACTGCATGGTTTTGGTTTTGGTTTTGAGCAGGAGAAAGAAGAGATGAAACCAGCCACTACCACTCTCCTGGGCTGGACTAGCTAAGCCATCCCTTTGCTTCTGTTTTGAGAAGGGCTGGAACAATTTTGCTTTTGAGAAAAATCCCCATGGATGGGTCTGGTGATTAAGCTGAGCATGGGTTCAAGGGCATCACGAGATAATCCCATGGTCTTCATGACTCAGCCCGTGGAGCTTTCTCTCTCGGGTCACAAGACTGCGGGCAGCTGGACCACCGAGCTGAGCAGGTCCCAAGTGTATGGCCTGAGGAGCCTGGACGTGCCAGGCTGTAGAACTGTGCCAGGCTGTGCCAGAATGTGGAACTGGGAGATGACAAGCAGTCCAACCACTCGGCTTCCAAGGTCCACGCAGGGTCGGATTCCTGGGAACCTGGGGGTCTGAGGCCGCTTTATGTGAAATGTACAACGTGGATAACTGGATGAAGGAACTCATTCTTTCTTCCCTTTCTAAATACCAGTCGTGAAAACAGGGTCAAGTTCATTTTACCACCTGGCACAGATGCTCTGTAAATGTCTGTCAAATAACTGAATAAAAAACCAGAATCGAATAAACAGAGCACCCTGCACTGAAGATCTGTACGTGGGAGTGGAAAAATAGGGATGTTGGAAGTCATTCCTGGGACAGGGCTAGGTGACACTGTTAACAACAGCCACAGCCAGGACGGATCAACATGAAAACATGAATGGCTAGGAATCAGAGACCAACTTGGAAAACAACAGAAAAGAAAGAACATAACCGCAACAAATGCTCCCAGGCTGCATTAAATGACCAGAAACTACAAGTGAGTTAATTTCCTTTACACAGTTAAACAAAACAACACAAAGAGGTCTGTTTGTAGGAGCAACTCAGTGAGACAGTAAAACAGAATCATCTCTAAGCTGTTCAGGGTTCATAACTCGTCTCTTCTCTAGAACCTGCAGAAAACGGCTTAATCAAGAAAGAAACAGAAGGTGCTCATGTTGTTTCTTCTCTTTACAAGATTTACCTGGAGAATCTGCCGTGGAGGCATTGTAACTGGAGGGCTGGGACAAGCTTTTAAACTTTGGGGTGATCCTTCGAGGATGGGGTGTCACAAAGAGCTGTCTGGGTGTCTGTCCAAACTCTAAGATCTGGGTGAGCATGGCAACCTTCTCGTCAGGATCCTCGATGCTTTAGGACAGAACACAAACCCTGTGGTGACCACTGGGGTCAAGCTCCCTGAATGCATGCATTTCAAATAATTCAGATCAACAGGAGAGAGATTAACCCTCAAACAGTAACAGCAACTATATGCTAGAACTGTCTAGACTGTATTGTTTATTTGTTGTTTAGTTGCTAAGCCGTGTCTGACTCTCTGTGACCCCATGACTGTAGCCCACCAGGCTCCTCTGTCCATGGAATTCTCCAGGCAAGAATACTGGAGTGGGTAGCCATCCCCTCCCCTCCAGGGGATTTTCCCATTCCAGAGACGGAACCTGCATCTCCTGTGCTGGTAGGTGGGTTCTTTACCACTGAGCCACCAGGGAAGGCCCCCAGACCATATGACATGTCTTTAATTTCTGAGGCTCAGTATTTTATATAATGGTAAAAGCGGGCTATATAATTCACTGTAACATTCCCATGCCTTTATATCCTCAGAGAACTGCATTCATCATTTAGACACAGAGCTCATTTGTGGCTCAAGTAGAAAATTCCTTAAGTGAAGTCGCTCAGTCGTGTCCGACTCTTTGCGACCCCATGGACTGTAGCCTACCAGGCTCCTCTGTCCATGGAATTTTCCAGGCAAGAGTACTAAAGTGGGGTGCCACTTCCTTCTCCAGAGGATCTTCCCAACCCAGGGACTGAACCTGGGTCTCCTGCATTGCAGGCAGACACTTTACTGTCTGAGCCACCAGGGAAGCCCAAGAAAATTCCTTACAGACACGTAAATAAATACCTGTTCAAGTCCACACCTCCTTCATAGGTCAGCGGATGAAACACTGGAAAAAGAGACACAAAAACACTATTGAAAGCTGTGTTGTTTTCTTCCAATTCACAATGCTCAGAATTTTAAAACAACAAATTTTAACTTGTATTCAAAGAAACTGATTTTCACTTTGCGAAATAGCCTCATACTACCCAGCCTGGGCCAACATCAAAGAGGACTGTTAGTTTTCTGAGCTTCAGTCTAACTGGCGGTGAGACACTCTTATCTGGGTGTGTGTCTCGGTCAGCGCCTTCTCCTGGGCTGAGTACAGAGCGCCATGTGTGGAGGACAAGCGAGGGGTCAGACCACCTCCCGCCACGGGTGCCGAGGAGCCTGGAGGAGACGAGAGCTGACCATGAAGAGGAGGGCTGCAGCCGGCTCCTGTCTGCTCAGTAACAGGGACGCTCCAGGGCCCTTGTAGGAGCTGTCCAATCCTATCCTGACTGAGTTGCAGCAGAAATTACTGGCTGGGATGGCGTGGACATGCTGAAGGTAGGAGTCTTCGGCATAGACCCCTCGGGTCACAGAGAAGTGGGTGTTTTTAGACAAAAGCACTTCCTCCTCCTTCACTCAGGATCGAATCCGGGGCCTCTGAGCCAGGAGACCCCATATGCTGAGACCAGATGCTTTGGCCAAGGAAACAAGCTGGGCTGTGCTGAGCCCGTTGTGGGGGGTTTGCTTTTGCTTCCGTCAAATGCCAAATGGAGTTTCCATGGCTGCTGCTGCTAAGTCGATTCAGTCGTGTCCGACTCTGTGCGACCCCACAGATGGCAGCCCACGAGGCTCCCCCACCCCTGGGATTCTCCAGGCAAGAACACTGGAGTGGGTTGCCATTTCCTTCTCCAATGCATGAAAGTGAAAAGTGAAAGTGAAGTCGCTCAATTGTGTCCAACTCTTAGCGACCCCATGGACTGCGGCCCACCAGGCTCCTCCGTCCACGGGACTCTCCAGGCAAGAGTGCTGGAGTGGGGTGCCATTGCCTTTTCCATGGCTACTACACACCATTATGGGCTCCGACGGCATCCCGGCCCTGCTGCTTGTAGCCAAACACCAGGTCGATCCACTCGTGCAGGTGCTCGGACACGTGCTCACTCTCCAGCGCGGCTCTGCTCTTCTGGAGAAAGTCCTCGGGACCTAGGAGGAAGCCACGGTCAAAACACCCGGGGGTGCCACCTGACTTCCTCCCATGCCTTTTTTCCTTTTGGCCACGCTGCAGGGCTTGTGGGATCTAGTTCCCCAAGCAGGAACTGAACCCCGACCCCCTGGCCTTGGGAGTGTGCAGTCTTAACCACTGGACCACAGGGACGCCTCTCCCATTCCTTCTGTCTGTCCACATGTCGACAGACATTGGGGCTTCCCAGGCACACTGGCAGTAATGAACCCGGAGATGCAGGTTCGATCCCTGGGTGAGAAAGATCCCCTGGAGGAGGAAATGGCAATGCACTCCAGTATTCTTGCCTGGAGAATTCCATGGACAGAGGAGCCTGGCGGACTACAGTGCATGGGGTCGCAAACTAAGCAACTAAGCATGCACTCAGGCATGCAGGCAGGGCTTCTGGGACAGGCCAGAGGGACATGTTCCTTAATGAGGCTCACCCACCCCCTCCATCATATAAAATATAAATCTGAGGTGGAGGAAGAGGCAAAAATTATTTTTATCTTTAGCTCTCTCAAGTACATAATAATGTTTTTACATGACAGTCTCACAGAATACTTACAATTTGGAGTAAGATTTTTACCATCTCCTCTAGACAGAGAATTCTACTGTTTTAAAAAATCTAAGCAACTAAATAACAATACTGAAACTGCACGACTAAGTGGAAGGTTTCTGAGATTCAACACTTCCCAGGTGGTACTCACTCCGTGCCCAAGGGGGGAGCTCTACGTCGTTAACCAGCTGCCCTCCTTGTCTCTTCCCCAAATCCAACTTCAGACTGTTGACTAAAAAGCTGACATCATCACCGTAGAATTCCGGGATCAGCTGAAAGTTTTGTGGAAGAAAGAAAAGAACAGTAGCAAACATTTTTAAAGCAGTTAGAAGCCACAAGCCCAGTGAATCATTAGCTTGGTAACTGCTTACCTCTTTAAAATCAGTTGCACCATCCAAACAATTTTTCCAAGTTTCTGCAATACTAAATATGAAAAAAAAATTCAACTGATTTTAAATTGAGGGTATGGAAATAGCAAGAGCAGCACTTCTAGGTGCCAGGGCGCTATTCTACACTTTACCTAAGTCAGATCATTTCTCTTATTAATTCATAATTCCCAACATTCACATGAGTCCCTCCCCCTCCCCTTTTACAGACAAGAAAACTCTGGGTCCACACAGAGTGTGAGCACAGGGTCAGGACATGGACCTGGGATGGGGACATCTGCAAGTCTAAGACAGGAGCCTCCCCCACACATGGCCTCATTGAAGGGCCACTCGGGGCAGGTGCTTAAACATGAAAAACGAGCACAAAAAAAATGAGCTTTTAATAGCTCATTTCAAAAAGGGATCATAAATAGACATGTGCAGAGCTTAGAAAAAGACTGGAAAAGACAGACCAAAAGATGAACGATGAGCTCTATCTCAGTGTGGTCAGATGCCAAGTGAAGTTACTTTCTTCTTTATACTCTGCTTTTCATGGTAAGAAAATATTACTTTTGTAACTAAAAAATATTTAGACACTCAGAGGGAATTGTATTCAATTCATAGCAGGCTTATTTAGAATAATGAAATGTTGGAAACAGCCTAAATGTCCAACAAAGAAACAGTTAAAATAAATTATGTCATACATTAGGAAGAGATACACGCATTTAAAAAAAACAATCACCGTTTTGCAGAACATCTAACAATATGGGGAAAATTTTAAGATCTAATACAAGGCTGCAAAGGGCAGGACAAAACACTGTTTCAGATATGTTCTCATATTTACATACACACACACAACTACAAAGCCTAAGAGGTATAGATACAACATTACTGCATGTATATGTCAGTCGCTCAGTTGTGTTCCACTCTTTGTGATCCCTTGGACTGTAACTTATCAGGTTCCTTTGTCCACTGAATTCCCCAGGCAAGAATACTGGAGTGGGTTGCCATTTCCTTCTCCAGGGATCTTCCCAAGCCACGGATCAAACCCAAGTCTCCCTATCTGTGGACAGATTCTTTACCGCCTGAGCTACCTGGGAAGTCCAACCATAAATGTATATATAGAAAACGAAAATCTTTTACATACTGGATAAAAGTTTATGGGATAAACGGAAGTGTTTTTAAACTTACACTATATGTGTTTTCTTACATGTCCTTCCATTTTTGTTTATATCTAGTTTTCCAGGTAAACACACTGTGCCTGTATAAATGAGAAAGTTTAAAAAGCTGAATGGGAGGCACAGATGTCTACCTGTTGAACATTCTGTCTGCGTTGTCGAACCTTCCATTCTGCAGGCACAGCATGTACTCCGGTGCTGGAGGGGGGGAAACCAGAGTTCATAAGCTCACGGAACCACTGCAGAGCCCACGTGCACATGCGTGTCCCCGGGAGTGACGACGAAGCTCACCGATCCGGACCAGGTAGAAGAGCACGTAGCCCGGGGAGGAGTAGTGGCTGCCGTACATGAACCTGGGCTCCGGCATCTCCCGGTAGCGGGTCTGCAGGAGGGAGAGGGGGCCTGTGAGGGCCGGCTGGGGACAGTAACCGATCCGGGAGCAAAGCCGAGGGAAACCATGGCCTGGTCACATCCTAGCCCCCAGTTTCTCTCTTAAATAGGAAAAGGAGCAGATAAACAGAGGGGGGAAACTGAAGAAACACCACATTCTTGCAACAAGCATCTTGGTTTTCTTGGCTCAGTGGTAACAATGTCTGCTGGGGTGGGATTGAGAAGAAGAAATTTTACCTATCTTTTGTGCCATTCGCCAAAGGGTAATTTCGTCGTGAAAATAAATTGGCAAACCTGTGATGAGCTCAGCTCCCACCCACTGAATTGTAAGCAAATGCTAAGCAGCTAAATTCCTGGGGGAAGGAAGGCAGAAGGCAGAGGGAGGGTAAAGAATATGCTCAGAACCTTTGGTCTCTTCGGATACACCTCCACCAAGTTTTGGGGAAACGAGTGTCAGGAGCTATAAAAACACAGGCCATGGCACCTGGGTTGCTTAGAAACCAGGAATCCCCAGGTCCACGTACCAGCAGCCTCTCCAGACGCTCCTGGTTGAGGGCCCCTACTGGCTTACTGAGATCCCGGAAGGTCTCTGGATTTGACAGATCTGCAACAGAAACAGATTGTCAAAAACTAATTAAAATGAAGGACGCAACTAGAGATGATCATACTAAATGAAGTAAGTCAGGAAGAAAAAGACAGATACAGTCTATTCTATCACTCATACGTGGAATCTAAAATGTGGCACAAATGAGCCCCTCTACAAAATAGAAACAGACTCACGGGCACAGAGAACAGGCTCGTGGTTGCCAAGGGGATGGCGGAGGCGAGAGGGATGAGCGGCTGTTGGGGGTTAGCAGATGCCAACTGTCACGTTTAGAATGGGAAAACAACAAGGTCCTACTGCATAATGCAGGGAGCTATATTCAAAGTCCTGTGATAAACCATAACGGGAAAGAATATAAAAAAATACTGTCTATATGTGTAAACTGAGTCACTTTGCTGTACAGCAGAGATCTGGTACAACACTGTGAACCAATGATAATTCTACAGAGATTGGCATAGCACTGTGAACCAATGATAATTCAAGAAGAAAGAAAGCTGGCAAGCTTATACTTAATAACATTACCCCCGAACTGATTGACATGCACACATTTATTTCCAAATAATAAACAGCTTTCTAAAAGTTAGGACAGCTCCATTAGAATTACAGTATTTCTGGTGTGTGTTTATACAGCTGTAAAGGTTAGAACTTTTGAGTGTTTAGTTAGCTACAGCCACTCAAGAATAAAATCTAATTTGAAAATGTTCAGAATATTTTTTTAAAAAGACCTACTGATTAAGAAAAATTATATTCCAAGTAAAATGACAGAAAAAAGTAAACAAATTTCAAAACCCATTATTCTATCAAAATTTACTTTTTAGGTTTGAGTTACTGTGAATATTATCAATGATAATAGCATAATTGAAGAACTGGGGACCTTAAAATTATCAGATAAATAATATTCCTAGAAAATCTGTCACCTCTTTTAAGTAAAAGGGAGCAATCAGTGAACTGTCAAAAGTAATTTAATCTTCATAATATCTAATTTTAAGCCATTATAAAATTACAATGCAATCACAATAATTTTGGTAAAATAATTTGAGAGAAAGAAATATACTCTCTCGGTAATGTGATCATTGATGATTCTTATTTCCTTGAGTATTTCAGTAGTTTCTAAGTGCTCTACATGAGTCTGAGTAAATTCTGGGAGCTGGTGATGGACACGGAGGCCTGGCGTGCTGCAGTCCATGGGTTCGCAAAGAGTCGGACAGGACTGAGCGCCTGAACTGAACTAAGTGCTCTATAATTAATAGTTATTACTTTTGATAATCACATTTTTGAATATGAATTGACAGTTAATATGATAACCTGAGGTGTGATTTTCCAAGTGAACTCTTCAGTATTTGAAAACAATACTTGTTGGTAATTACAGTAACACTGGCTAAAGATCACATGCATGTTTTCTGGGTATGGCTTTTAAGACGTATGCGAGTAGTTTCTTTAGGATTAAAAAAAATTCAGAGACAGTAGAGAGAACATACAGAACACATGTAATTCACGTGACACATGTTATCCAGCATCATGGCGCAGAAACTGGCCACCTAGAGTCACGAGGTGGAGCGGGTTTTATCCTGCTCACGAATCACAACGTGGTCCTAGAACGGAGCGAGCTCTTTGCTCTGAAAGCCCGGCCCACACACGCACCCAGCTCGGAGCTGCTGTAGTCGCCAATGACCCAGGGGAACACGGGGTACTGTGAGAGGTCGCTGCAGCTGCGGTCGGCCAGCGAGTTGAGGTGCAGCAGGTACTGGTAGTTGGACAGGAGGCCGCGCTGCCACTGCAGCGTGTAGCCCTCGGCCGTGCGCTCAGGCACGTGGTGCTCTGCAGGGACAGGGGGACAGGCCCGGGTCACACCACGCTCAGCGCACGCGGGCCACGGCCACTCAGCACGTGACGGTCCTACAGGGGCTTGCAGTGTAGACCCTTCAACCCACTGTTGAAAAGCACATTTCAAAAAAAGAAAAGTAGGCTAATCTGTTTTCACAAAAGAGTTGTCTGGTCAAGGATGAGCATCCCTAAGATCCAGGAGGGAAAATGATCAAATATGTGATATGAAACATCATGTCTATGAGATATATGACAGAAAACATACTGTATCTATTAAATACATAAAACATCATATCTGTGAGATATGACATAGACATATCACATCTATAAAATATAGGATATTAAATATCACATCTGTTAAATAGATATGACATAAACATGAAAATATAAAGCAAATACATCAACATTACATGGCAATATATAATGTTTACTATATTTATCTGTAGTCCACAATATGTATTTACTAACAAAGAATCGTTCCCAATGTGCTTGAATTTCAATGCCTTTAAGAAGCCATTACCATTTGAAAAAGCTCATTTCCTCCATTTCCTACGAAATCAAAACAAAACCATCTTTTCTTTCTCTTTTAGATCTGGAAGACAGGCACACGGCTGATTTGTCAATGACTATGTATTATTTATGCAAGTGAGGAATACAGAAAAGAACAGAAACTGCTGAAGGAGAAATCAGGTGTCTGTCAGGAGGATGTGATTTCTCAACTAGAAGGCCCAGAGAGACCACCCGGAAATAACCTCAGAAAAGAAGGAAAACACAGATTGTGTGACACCAGTGAAAACCTTCCTGTGAAATGAGTCCACTTTTCTATTATGTTTAGAAAATTCTGCTTTCAACTTTTTATTGGCAGCATAAAACAACTTTCCTCATTTGCCGATTCAATATTTATTCTTAAGTACTTTGCCAAGTTTCTTCTCTAACTGGCTACCTGGAAAGGGCTTAAAAAAAAAAAAAAAAAGACCAGAACACTTCTCCCCTGATTTTCCATTCTTAGAACATCACAGAGGAAGTCTGAACAATCTCAGGAATAAACTTGGAAAGGACACTTCACAGAAGCGACCTTCTAGACCATGGTGGGATTAAGATTTTAGGACTCACTATGAGAGTTGAGTTTTTTGTTGCAATCTTGTTACAGTTAGAAAAATTAAATTGGGAGGCAGGAGATAACAGTAAACCTGTAGCGGAGCTATAGTTATGGACTGAGTTAAACTGAATAGCTTAATGTGAGAATAAACAAATGTGAACTTTAGTAAAGTTCACTTATAAACTTTAAAATATAAAGTTCTTCACGTGAAAACAAACTATTCCTCCTTGAGAGAAAATTTCTTTTCTAAGGGAATTAACTCGCTACTTCATAAATGGGTTCACTGCACCCTGGAACAGCAAACAAAACTGAGATGGTATTAACACAATTCTAACATGTACTTAAACCCATCCCATTCTAGTCATCTGACAACTCTGAAAACAAGAAAAACTTAACTCAATCACACAACTTAATATGTTTGTGCTCAGAAAGGAAAATACAGGTGTCCTTTCTGAAAAAAGTGGGAAAATTCGCATTTCCCGTGGAAGACTGAGGAAGTAGTAGTTAGAGGCAAACTGCGCTCCATGGTACCATAAGAGCATAGAAGGTTCACGCGTCCCTTTTGCACCGTCTCCCAGTTTTGTGATTAGGACCACAATTAATGATCACAAACACATGACTGCATACCCCACTGTCTCATATGAGGGAGCCCAGTCCTGGCATTCATAAACTAACATAAGACAGGATTGAACATAAAAAATGACCATGTGTATTCTTTATAACCCATTCAACTGGGGTGTCGTTAAGATACAGAAAAACATATAGATACATTCACCAAGAGTTTTTAAAATACAGAATTTGAGTGAACTACTACCAAATTTCATTTACATTTCCCTTTGTTTCTAAAATGCCACTCTGCTAATGATGGTTACCGATGAGAACAGATAAAGGGGACCCGGAGAGGCGACAGTGGACACGGCAACTGTTCCACTGCTGAGCCACCTCCACGTGAGCATACAGGACGGGTGAGCGCCAAACCTAGATATGTAGCGATGTAAAAATAGAGGTCGTCTCGGTCCTGACGTTCATAGAACTTCAGGTAGATGTCAGAACACAGGTCATCTTCTGTGCAAAACACTTCCAAGCCCTACAGATCCAGGGAGGATAGAACAAATGGCACCTCAATGTGAGTGACTCAAGTATAAAAGCCTTTCAATTCAACACTTGCATTTTTTTATTTGTAGGTCTTGTATGCATATTCCCCAGCTATTCATTTAATTTATAAACATGAGAACAAGACATGTATTTCAGCTAAACTTTATAAAATCCCTTTTAGTGCGGAGTATTTTTATTGGTAATCACATTTGTGAATTTGTGCCAAATCAAAATTGGCAATTTGTGTCTTCACATATGTTTTTCAAACACAAATGTTTAGCTTTCCTTTATAAATTCAATCATAATTCTGATTTTTATATTTAGAACTCTCATGCATACTTTTTATACTTTTAAGTACATTTTTATGTGCCTCTAAATATATGTAGCATTTTTGTATATTAAAAAATACATACTTTTCTGATTAGGTTTTTGTGATTTGTGTATGTTGATTTATACATGGTTGGTCTATATTTTAATGACAATGTAATATTTCACTGAATGAATGTAATTCACTTTGTGTGCTGTCATATCTGATTCTGTGTGTTCTCATGGACTGTAGCCCACCAGGCTCCTCTGTTAATGGAATTTTCCAGGCAAGAATACTGGAATGGGTTGCCATTTCCTTCTCCAGGAGATCTTTCCAACCCAGGGATCGAACCTGTCTCTCCTGCATATCCTGCATTGGCAGACAGATACTTTACCACAAGCGCCATATGGGAAACTGATAAATTACTTAACTGATCCTCTTATTGATGAAAAACTAATTCAACCATAACTATGTCAATTTAACAAATTGATAATTGAACTCATTCAAATAGGAGCTTGCAATTATTCTTAAGAAAACTATTGAGCTGTATAGATGACGTGTTGGTGAGGCCAAGAAGGGACAGGAACAGAAAGGATGAAAGCAGAGCATTTTCCTCAGTTCAAACACAGACTTTCACGCTACTAGTTAACTCCTGGAGCCTTAATTTCTTTGTAAAATGAGGTATCTTGTAACCTCAGAGAGGCTGTGCTGGTGAATGGACATTATACATAAACTGCCCAGCACACACAAAGTACTTAATTAATGCCAATTTCTAACAAAACAAGCTGCTTCAATATCCACAATGCTTTTGTAACGCCACCAACTCACTGGTTAGTCTTCAAAGGAGAACAAATACATTGATATTGACATCAAATGACAAGCCCTTGGAGTCACACCCTTTGCGGGGACTGGTTTCTAGATTAGAAGTGTGTGACTCACAGGAGGGTGGACTTGGGCTTATCCCTGAGATAAGAGGCACGGCAGGCAGGACAGCCCTGGTGGCTGAAGTGGTTACCTTATCCGTTTCTCCCTCTCCCCAGGCCTGGGGGCAGAAGTAATCTAAGTCCACAGTAACTATGCTACAGTTCCACTGAGGGCTGGCCTCTGTAAGCTTCTAAGCTCTGCCTGGAGACCTTGCTGGGCTGTAACAGGGTGGCGGCAAGGGGCCCTGGGCTGGTTCTGCAGGCGCAAACCCAGAGCCCTGAGCACCTGGGAGGGAAAAACAGAGGGTGTTCGAGCCCTCTCGCTCTGGGAGCCAAGAACATGTTCCCAGCAGCCCTCCCACCTACCAAAACAGCTGCTCCTTTAAAAACTGCCAGCTCACCCAGAAGAAGGAGCCATGGGACTCAGAGCCCACCTGCTTACAACACAACATGCCGGCACCTTCCACAGTGGCCCCGGGCGCTTTAAGTTAATGGACCACTGACCAACCCGAAGACGAGACGCCCATCCTCCAGGGGAACTCACCAGAGGCATGAGGCCGTGTCTCCTCTTGTAAATGCGGCGGATGTCCTGGAGCATTATCTGGACCACGGGCTTCTTTAAAAGTGGAGAGAGACAGGATGAGCTGGTTGGATGGCAACACCGACTCAAAGGACATGAGTCTGAGCAAACTCTGGGAGATGGTGAAGGACAGGGAAGCCTGGCGTGCTGCAGTCCATGGGGTCGCAAAGAGTCGGACACGACTGAACAAAAGAGAGATCTCAAACTGCAACATTCTGACGCAGCTAGAAGCTGCCCTTCGGTATCAGAAAGGGAAAGATGAGCCCACCTTAACTTCCCAACAGGTCACAAGTGAACAGCTAGAAAGGGGGCTCTTAGGACAGGGCACACCCCACTCTACGTGCCAGCCCGCCCTTTCCACTAGCTCTGTGACCGTGGACATGGCCCCCTACTCACTCCGCTTTGGTACTCAACTTCTCAGAATGACAGTGCACCCATCTTTAAGATTTTTTTTTTTGATGTGGGCCATTTTTAAAGTCTTATTGAATTTGTTACGATACTGCAGAAGCAGTTTTACATTTCAGTTTTTTGGCCGCAAGGCATATGGGATCTTACAGCTCCCTGACCAGAGAGTGAACCCGTACTCCCTGCACTGGAAGCTGAAGTCTCAACCACTGGACCACCAGGGGATCCCTAGGCATCTTTCTTTCAGGTTTTTGGAAACTTGTTGAGTGATAAAGAGCATTAAAGGATTGGTGTATACAACCCCACAGGAATTTTGCTTTTTATAGACCTATAGTTTGCTCAGAAACTAATATGCATCTTTTTTAGAGTCCTGTCTTTTATCACCTTAAACTACAGTGTTGTTGTTCAGGCGTTAAGCCATGTCCGACTCTTTGCGACCCTATGGACTGCAGCCTGCCAAGCATCTATGTCCATGGGATTTCCCAGGCAAGAACACCGGAGGGGGTTGCCATTTCTTCCTCCAGGGGCTCTGACTGACCCAGGGATCGAACCCGCGTCTCCTGCACTAGCAGGGCGGGTTGTTTACAACTGAGACACCAGGGAAGCCCAAACCTCAGTGTAATGAAGCTCATAAACTATAGTATAAACTAGCGCCTCTAAACTTTATGAGGAGAGAAATTTTCTTGCTTCTCTGGAGCCTTGAAATGCTAGTGAGAGAGGAACAGAGTTACAAAAAGCTACAGGTCCACCCTCCTCTCCACATGAGAGGGAGGAGGAGCCCACAGAGGCAGGGTATGCAGCAGCAGAAGCTGCAAGACCACCAGCCAAGGCCCCCAGCCCAGACACCTGGGACCCTGAAGCTATGGCACATACTCAGATATTTTTGCAGAAGTACTGACTCAAGCCACAGCAACTGTGGTGGCCCACACAATTTATCACACCACAGGGAAGGCCAGCAGTGATATGTACTGGGTCCACTGAAGGGCCCAGTGGGTGTGCTGCACCACCTGGTGGACGGACTCATTATAGCATCAGGTAGAAAAGGGCTTCCCTGGGGTCTCAGATGGTAAAGGATGTGCCTGCAATGTGGGAGACCTGGGTTCAATCCCTGGGTTGAGAAGATCCCCTGGAGGAGGGCATGGCAACCCACTCCAGTATTCTTGCCTGGAGAATCCTCATGGTCGGCTACGGTCCATGGGGTTAGAAAGAGTCGGACACAACTAAGCACAGCACAGAAAAGGATATATTTGTGTTTCAGTGACACTGTGTGTGGTGGGGGCGGGGGGGGGGGGGCATGCTCAGTTGCATCTAACTCTTTGCGACCCCATGGACTGTAGCCCATCAGGCTCCTCTGTCCACGGGAATTCTCCAGGCAAGAATACTAGAGTGGGTTGCCATTTCCTTCTCCAGGGATCTTCCCGACTCAGGGATGGAACCCGTGTCGATCACATCTCCTGCATTAGCAGGTGGATTCTTTACTTCTAGCAACACCAGGGAAGCACATACAATGACTGACCAACTGGGAGAACTTCTTCCACGGCAGAAAACATTTCTGTTCTTAAAGCTGCCGGCCAAAAGGACCAACTGTACGAGCAGAGTACTGGGATTTCTGCTTTTTCAATGAACCGCTCTGAAAAGGGGCCAGATCTAGATAAAGCCTCTAACCTTAACAAGTCTTAGTGTAGAAATCTGAGTCTCTACTGTCTGGCCAAATGAGTCTAAAGGCATCGTGGAAAAGAAGCCTGCTTCCAGCACCACCCCTGCAACTGCCCAGTGACAGCATCTCAACATGCACCTCTGCCCCGGGCTGGAGAGGACCACTTTCTACCACTTCTCTGGGCAAGACCTACTGATTGTGTTTATAATTAAGGAATAACGAGAAATACGACTCAGGTGTACAGATAAGCAGGTACACAGGAAACATCCATTTTCCTTAACCTTAGTAGATTTCACTGCTCGCTTGCAGAAGTGCTTCCAGGTAGAAAGGTATAAATCTCTAAGGACCCTTTACTAAAATTGGGAGAGGCGGGGTTTCTTCTCGCATCGCTGAGAGCAAGCGATCCCAAAGTCACAGAAAACAAGTTAGGGGAGCTCAAATGTCAAGGTCACACGGGGAGCCTGTTAAACACCAGATGCTGGGTGAGCAGGGGGCGGCCATTCTGACTCTCACCAAAATGTGCGAACACAGTAAAGTCAAGCTCAGGGAATGAAAAGTTCACTGAAGACGAAAACTGCAATGCAAAGGAGCTCTCCCTGGCCCGCAGTCCGCTTACCGGGTACCCGTTGAGAGGCTGGAAATAGAGGGTGGTGTCAGTGACGCAGGCGTGGCCAGGGTTCGTCACCAGAGGTGTCACCATTTCTGCTTTGCATTCCATGTGCAGCTTTTCAGAAACACTTTGGAATCTGAAAATACGTTTTCCAGCAAAAGCAAGAAAAATCAGAAATCAATGTACTTTCTCGGCTTAACTTTATCTGAGGGAGCTCCAGGGTGACTCTGCAGAACAGGTATCTAAACACAACACTTAACATAAGAAAAGCGGTGACGTAAGCTAGTCACCTAAATAAAACTGCCTTTTTTTTAATGGGTACAATGAGTACTTCATTTTGAAAAAGCAGATGAGGTTATGTATCACAGAAGAGAAGACAGACAAGTAAAAAACTTGTCAAACAGGCACAAGAAGAAACAGACAACCTAAGTAGTCATACGTCGTGTGAATAAATTGAATCAGAACATTTCCGAGTAAATAAATTGAATAAGAACACTTCAGGCCTGTATGGCTTTACCAATAAATTATATTAAAAATTTAAGGAAGAAATATAATCCTGCACATGTTCTTGGCAAACAGACTAAAGGGGCATTTCTAAACTCATGTTATATGGCGAGTATAACCCTGATAGCAAAACCTCACAAATACACTAAGATTTACAGAGCAATATCCATGAACAGAGATGTAAAATCCTTTATAGCCGCAACTACTGAAGCTCGTGTATCCTACTAGAGCCAGCACAGGCTTCCCAACCAGGGAAGCCACCGCAATGAGAAGCCGTGCACTGAGATGGAGAGTGACTCCGCTCGCCACAACCAGAGAAAGCCTGAGCACAGCAACAGAGACCTGGCACAGCCAAACATGAAAAGGAACTTTAAAAAGTCCTTTATGAAGAAAAAGGACTTCTTCTTCTAGCAAAGAAAATCCAGTAATATGTAAACAAAAAAAGCAATACATCATAAGCAAGTTGGATTTACCCCACAAATACAAGGTTGTTTTAACAATGAAAAACCAATCAACATAATTCATACTATCAACAGAATGAAAGAAAAAAGATGATCTCAATAAATGCACAAGAAGCACTTCACAAAATTCTACATTCATTTTCGAGAATACTCTCAGCAAACCACGAATAATAAGAAACTTCCTCAATCCTGATTAAAGGACAGCTGTGAAAATCCTACAGCTGGCACGCTGACATCATTCTTTCGTGGTGAAACATTAAACCTCTTTCCTGTAATACCAAGAACAAGGCAAGAATGTCTGCTCTCACCGCATCTATTAATCAAACTGTGCAATGAGGCAAGAAGCAGAAATAAAAGCCTTAAGAATTTTTGTGAAACTGTCATTATTCACAGATTAAATAATAATGGACAGATAAAACACTATAGAATCTATTAAAAAACCCCAAAACACAGATGGCTTTACCAGCAAATTCTGTAACATTTTAAAAGGTAGTATAAGACACACATCTCACAAAAAGGTAGCAATAAAACAGAATATTACAAACTAATTTCATTTATACACATAAGCTTCTAGCCAAAACCGACTAATGAGTGAATTTTGAATTTGGAAAAGCCACAGGATACAAGGTCATTGTTTAAAAAAAAAGAAAAAAAAAAAAAAAAAACAACCACCCTATTTTCTATATACCATAAGAAATAATTGGAAAATAAAATTTTGATAGCATCAAAAAAAATCTAGGATTATGCTCAAAAGACAGCAGCATAATATAAACATTATATATAAACATATAACTTGTATATATATAAAACATGTTATATATAAACATATAACAATGCAGGGAACTGGATGAGGAGATAGAACTCTTTGTCCTGTCTTTACATCTTTCAATCTAAAATTAATACCTAGTATTTTAATGAGGACATTTCGGGGTATAAATGGGGAAACCTGACTATGGAGCTATGAGCTGCCTGGCATGCAGACTATTGCTGTGTGAGTATCATAACAGTATGGAGGGTGGCAGAGATCTTCCTGTAACAGAGAAATGTTGAAGCAGTCGTGGGTGAAGTGTGAGGGAGTCTTGCAGTGTCATTTCAAATTGCTCAGGAAAAATACTCATATTTTAAATATATCATACAAGCGTACATATGCACATCAGCTATGCATGTATACCTATGTATATAACATATAGACATACATGTGTGACTTATGTACACACACAGCAAGCAACAGCATGAGCATGCAAGGACCAACGCAAATGGAGCAAAATGTTGACAAATTAATACCTCGTGACTCACATGGAATCTGTGTTCACTATTACCTTTTCAACTTGTGAGGATTCGAAATTTTTCAGAGTGAACAGTAGGGAAAAAAATATACTTCAGTAAAAAAAAGTATTTCCTTGGAAGTATGATGAAAATCATACTTATTTAGCAAAAGTTTATTTTCTTTCGTTTAGAGGAATTATATAATCTTGCAACATTTCACTTTATGTTGTAAATATTTCTCCCCCAAATTCTTTAGCCTAACATTCTGGAGACTGGATAAGTTAAAACTTTCACGGTGAACCATTTTTTAAATTAATGTCATGCTGAAGCCCAGGATTAAAGTCTAAATTGCTAATTAGAAAATTTATCCATTCTAAGTAGGTCAAAAGAAGCTAATTCTCATTATATAATTCTTATTCTTTTCCTTCCTAAAATGAATGCTATACTTGCCTCTCTGCAACACATTTAACTGGTACATCCTACAAATACAAAAATGAAAAGTAATGCTATGTAGGTGAAACAGAGAAAGAACAAACATAACCATAGAAAAGACATTCTTGGCAAGATGACTTTACCAGCAAACTCTCTAACATTTTCAAACACAGTGTAAGGCTCACAAACCTCATAAAGGTAGCACTAAAACAGAATATTACCAACTACTCTCACGTATACACATAAGCTTTCAGCCAAAGCCGACACGTAATAATCTATTCAACCAATATGTTCTGCTTTGTCCTAAGCTGCAAGGATACCGCAAAACACAAAAATCTAAAGTAAAAATGACATCTCATGACTAGAGACTGCAAAAAAATCCATACCTAAGATTTTATACACATTAGACAATCTGTACATATATATTAAGTAAATGGAATTGCACAAAGTTTAGCAGGGTTGCTAAAAACAAAATGAATACACAAAAATATACTTCATTCTACTTGTCAACAATAAAGAGAAAATGACATATTTTAGGATACCATTTAAAGCACCACTAAAATATGAAGTACTTGGAATAAAGCTAACACAAGAGAAGAAAGACTTTTACAAAGAAAACTGTAAAAAAGACACTACTGCTGCTGCTAAGTCACTTTAGTCGTGTCCGACTCTGGGCGACCCCATAGACAGCAGCCCACCAGGCTCCGCCATCCCTGGGATTCTCCAGGCAAAAAAGACACTAAGGAAGACTTAAACAGAGTTTCACTGCAATCAGAGTCAAAATCCCAGTAGGCTTTTCTTCTATGGAACTTGACAAGCTGATTCTAACTTTACACAGAATGTATAAGACCAAAACACTGAAGACATAAATTAGAAAGGAAATGCCGGGGCAGATACTAAGACACAGTGATTAACACAGTGGTACTGCAGACAGAGACACAGACAAACAGCCCAAATCTACTTAACAGAAGGAAATCTACTTAAAATATGGGGAGAAAGAAATCAGAGAATAGGTTAATATGAAAGTATAGTTACTTGCAGAAAATATATGGGATACTTAGAAAAGTGAATACTTTACCCTCTGGAGGAGTATCAAACAGACAAGTGATATAAACAAGTAAGTTCTTTAGAAAGAAAGTATTTTAAAAGCGCATTCAGAAGAGTAGAGAAAAGGGGACTGCAGAAGGAAAGGCGCGAGAGTGCAGGGGCGATGAGCTAAATGCTGTCACAGCAACCTGAGCAATGGGGGCTGGTGGCCTGAACGGAAGGGGTAACGTGTGAAAGGATAGAAGCTCACAGACTGGGAGGCTCTGGGGGGGCACCATTCCCCAGGCCTTCAAGAGGCCAGGAGCCCCCAGACTTTGCGCTGGCATTGAGGCTGGGGCCATTGCCCCAGGTCAGCAGCTTTGGGGCGAGGCAGACGCCAGCACCCATCATCAGCGGCAGACACATTGAATGAGGCCTGAGATGACAACGCCGCTGCTTTTACCACCAGGAATCAAAATCATGGAAAACTTACCTGTTTTTGTCAAATGACGTCCTAGCCAAACGGGACTGCAAGATAGCTGTTATCTGTTAAGACAAAATCATTTTTAAAATATGGCTGTAAGTATCTGTAAGTGACACATCAATGCAGGCTCATTCACAATAAAGACACAGGTCTTTAGAAACTCACCATGGCAGTTTGGTCCCCCAGTTTGTCCAGACAGGATGCTCTATGAAGCTACAAGTACAGAAATATACATGGATTTATTTCTCTCTCTGATGATAAGAAGATAGTTCCTTAGAAGCAATGAAACACAACCACCATTCTGTTACTCAGTAACAGTTAAGAGCCATTCTAAAACACCTATGACTTCTTCCTAATGTAGAGTTTAAGTTCAACACATTCAAGTAAATCTCATTCAGATTTATAGAAGGGGTTATGGTTTCGGTGAGATGTACGAATATGAAATTCTTTTTAATAAAGTTTGCCAGTGAATATCTGAGAAGAGCGCTGACTTACCTGAAGCAGTGTCTCCACAACATCTTCTACTTTCCCTGAAACATCCAGCTCGAAGACATACTCCATCGTGCCCTGAAAGAGGAAGAGGAACTGAATCAGAGGAGAACAAGCACGTCAGGGCCTGTCATTTTTAAGAACATCTGCAACCCCTGCTGACGGCTGCAGGGGACTCCCTCAGCCCACCTGGGAGATTTACTTCTGTGTTTGCTATTTCCTTCCTTCCACTGCCTTTGGGCTTAGTTTGCTCTTCTTTTTCTAGTTCCTTGAGCTATCTAATTAGGTTTTTCAATTTGAGAGCTTCCTCTGTTCTTAAGGTAAGCGTTTAACACTCTAAACTTCCTTCTTAGGATTGCTTTTGCGGCATCCTAGGAGTTTAGGTATGTTTTCGTTTTGATCATCTTGAAGTATTTTTAAATCTCCCTTTTTATTTCTTCTTGACCCACTGTGTGCACAAGAAGGTTGTTTAATTTCCGCATACGTATGAATCTTCCTGCTGCTATGGATTTCTGGTTTCACTCCACGGTGGTTGTTAAAGATACTTGGAATGACATCAGTCTTATTAGATTTACTGACTTGTTTTGTGACCTCACATGTGATCTGGAGGATGTCCCCTGTGCACGTGAGGAGAGCGTGTCCCACTGTCATCGGGCAGGATGTTCTGCATGTGTCTATGAGGCCCATCTGGCTAGAGTACTGGTCGAGTCCTGTTTCCCGAGTGATCTTCTGCCTGGATGACCTGCCCATTATTGAAGGTGGGCATGGGAGTCTCCTCTGTTCGGCGCAGCTGTCAGTCTCTCCCTTCATCCTGTCAGTGCTGGCTTCACACACTCACGTGCTCTGAGGCTGGGAGCACATGTGTTGTGACTTACTTTTTATGTGTCACAAACTGTGCTCTTCTCTTCCCCACGAGGGTGAGTGTGCTGGGCTGCATCTGCCTGTCTCTGGCTCAAAGTCCCCTGGAGCAGCTGCACAAGCCCAGCTCTTTCCTGTTTTGGAAGGAGGGTCCCCAGACATCTAGAGCATTATGGGTCCATCAGAGCTCCAGGACAGGTGAGAAGATGGGAACTGGGCATTCCCTGCAATCACGTGCACTGTGCCAGGGGAGGGACTATGGTGAGACGATGCCCCAATGTTCCTACACCTTCAGCGTGGCTCACTTCACTCTCACCTGGGCACAGGGCACTCTGAACTGGTTTCTGGATTTCTCAAAAAGGGAATTCATCCATGTACTGTTTCTGAACCAGTCTCCCCATCAGAGGAATAAGGGTCTTCCCAGTCTATCATCTCTCATCACCATCGTCAATGTCGTCATTCTCCCCCTTAAACCTGAGAATCTTCTGGTGTCCTCATTCACACTGGAACAAAAGAGCTTTTCTTTGCTTCAGACAACCTGACCCACTTCCTTTGACGTCACTTTTCAGCATATTTGTGCCTTGAGGAGGCGTCAGGAGAACCTCTGCAGTGAGGGTGCAACGACCAGTGGTTCTCAGCTTGGAGGGAGGTGGTCCTGCCACCCCTGCAGGGCATTTGTCGACATGTGGAGGTGCCACACAGCAGGAGGGGACAGTGTCGCGGGGAGCACTCAGTGGGTGCAGCAGCCTGTAACATGAGGGACAGCCCCTCACGGTGAAGAAGCCTCCATCCCAGATGCCAATGGCACTGCCTGTGAGCAACAAGAGCTCAGGGCTCACTGCTCCTGACTGACCGGCGTGCACAGCTGTTTCCTGCACATAAAACCTGGAGGTGGCTACTGGTGGCCAGCTGTCCCAGCTGCTGCCGAGGACTTGCATGCCAGGCCGGCCTGTGACCAGAACTGCCATTCAGCCTGCAGCAGTCTGCTCAGAGGTGGGGCTTTTCCTAATTCAGCAGAGTCATGACAGGAGCAGTAGGCCCATCTCCAGGTCCTGTAAGGTCTCCTCTGCTAGGAGTTATCCCTTTACTACATGCGAAACTGCAGCACGGGTCTGTGCTCAGGCTCCTCTGTCCAGGGTATTCTCAAGGCAAGAATACTGGAGTGGGTTGCCATTTCCTCCTTCAGGGGATCGAACCCACATCTCCTGCCTTGGCAGGCGGGTTCTTTACCACTGAGCCACTTGGGAAGTCACAACATTAAGTAAAGCAGAGTGGTTGGATGTGATGTCTAGTTATGAGTCCTGTGTTCATGGTCCTTCAGAGCTTCTACCCAATCAGGAGAACTTATACACTTGTTACTGAGCTCTTAAATAAGGGTATCTTATAACCTATAAATATTTCTGTAACATTTAAAAGAAGTCCTCAGCGATACCCAGTAAATATGATGCATCTTCTGATTTCAACTTTTAACCTAATAATTTAAGCCTTTTCCCCCACTAATAGACCCACTTATTTTTAAGCTAAAAAGTTAACTGAAATCTTTTGAACTGAAGTCTGTGGCTCCCTTGGATAATTTTGTTATAACTGCTAAGTAACAAGCCTTGAAATACCTGTTATCATTATACTGCACCAAAGAAGTTAACACAGACACAGAACCTTATTGCTCAAAATCACTATGGAAATTGTTGGGGATGAAGGGAAAACCTTACCCTTTCTATTTTATACGGTGCAACAATGTTGTGCTCTTTAATGAGATACACCTGAAAAAGACAAATCAATACTTGTAAAATAATTAAACGTTTTCAGTGATGAGCTGATGGATGTTATGAATCAAATTTAAATCATTGTTATTTAACCTCTATTTCCCAAAGCACTTGCATTAATATTAGTATGGCTTTAAAGTTCTGATGTTAAAATAACAAACATTAAATTAAAAAGAGATTCATTAAGGAAACAAGGTAACAACCACTGCAAGATGGATACAATGTCTAACATGGCTTGTCAATGTCATCACTTGAGCCCAGTAACCACATAGGTGAAGGGTGCTAACCTAAGTGCTCATTGTCTAAGAAACGATTAAGACAGTCACTGTGGTATGAAATCCATTCATCAACATAGAGAAACCTCTCTTTTCTAGAGGTGCAGTTTTCACATGCACCAGGCCACTTGTCCTCACATGGGACACTAGCAACCACATATCACACACACACACGCAACCACATATCACACACGCCCCAGAGCATCAACCTCCTCGCACAAGCGCCCCAATCCCAGCCTCCCTCCAGTCAGGACAGAAAGTCTGCTTCCCCCACATCCGTCAGCTGTTCGAAAACGTAGCTCCTAGGATCACACGATGCACCTTCTCCCGTTTAAAACAAACTACAGATTAAAAAACACTCCTTTGGTCTCACATCCTTTTACCCCCCTTTTCTGTTCGTCTTAGTGGTACAACTCTTTGCCAGAGCTGACGTACTTTCCAGGGCCCAAAGTAGGTTTTCCTCCGATCCGTGTTACTGCAGCCATTCCTGACGAGGTCAGCGAGGACACACGAGGTCGGGGAGGATGCACAAGGTTACTGTTCTCGGGACTTGCACTCTGTTTCTCAGATGCGACATAGCTGGGCTCTTCCTGGAGCAGGTTTCTAGCCGGCTGCGCAGCACCTGCTCCAGGTTCTCCCGACCTCACCAGCTGGGGTCCACCTTCCCAGGGCCCCTGCTTTCCTCCCAACCTCCCGAGAACGCACCCAGCCCCGGGGCCTGACAAGCGTCTGCAAACGGTGGCTCCTCAGTCTGTCATTCCAGGCCCAGCCTCCTCCCGAAGCCCAGACAGAGGCCCCCAGACGGCGGCGGCGCCTCCTCCAGGTCACAATCTACAGAGCCTGCTCCCACATCGAGCCTCACCACGAGCCCAGCAGCAACTCTGTCAGGGTTTCTTCAGAGCACACCCGGACGCCGACCCCTCTCACCCTCCCGCCGCCACCAGCCTGGGCCACACGGCTGAGTCAGCAGCCCCAGATGCTCGCCTGGTGTCCCCCGCTGTCCTGGGCCCTGGGGAGACCCACAGGCAGAGACGAATCAGACCGGGGCCCTTCCCAGCGAGGCGTCCGCCGCTGCTGCGCTACCGCAGCTCGTGCGTGCCTTCTCACGTTTTGGCCTCTGTCCTGGTTCATCTTCCTCATGGCGTCTGTCTCTGCCTGACGTCAGAGAAGACGTCTGCTCACTGTCTGCCGCCCTACTGAGAGGTAACGTTCTTGCAGAGAGGGGCTTCACATATTTTCTTCTTCCCTCTATCTCCCTCCTCTCTCTTGGGCTTCCCTGGTGGCTCAGAGGGTAAAGCGTCTGCCTGCAATGCGGGAAAACTGGGTTCAATCCCTGAGTCGGGAAGATCCCCTGGGGAAGGAAATGGCAACCCACTCCAACACTCTTGCCTGGAAAATTCCATGGACCGAGGAGCCTGGCGGGCTGAAGTCCATGGGACTGCACATAGTCACACGTGACTGAGCAACTTCACTTCTGTCTCTAAAACCGTGACTGTGATACTTACAGGATGCATGAAGAAAGTGAAAAGTGTTAGTCGCTCAGTCCTGTCTGACTCTTTATGACCCCAAGGACTGTAACCTGCCAGGCTCCTCTGTCCATGGAATTCTCCAGGCAAAAATACTGCAGTGGGCTGGATGCCCTTCTCTGGGGGATCTTCCCGACCCTGGGACTGAACCCAGGTCTTCTGCATTGCAGGCAGATTCTTTACCGTCTGAGTCACTGAGGAAACCCAGGATGCATGACTACTATTGTTGACACACACACACCTTCCTCTTTATTTTACCAGCAAAAGAGTATATAGAAGCAAAGCTCTCAAAAGCCCAAAGAACCACAACATTTTTCTGAAGCACTGTGGCCTAGTAAGTAATGAAAACAAACAAACAAACAACAACACACACACACACACACATTTTGTTTTCTTGGTTGTGCAGTTAACCCAGGAAACTTAATACTTGAAAGAGTAGCTTATGTCTAGTTGCCCCTTGATATAATATAGCTGATGATGAGCTTGATATGAGACATCTTACATAAACTATTGAAAGGCAACAGAAAGATTTTGCTTCTAGGTTTATTAAAATTATATTAAAATGGATACTTTTATAACAGAAACCACACTTCCAATTTAAAACGTACCCACTCCTTTCAAGATATGGACTTTCCAGAATAAAGCCACAGTGTAGAATGATACTGTAGTAATTATGAGAATACAGCTGTGGGCCAGAATTATCAATAATGGTGTTCCTTCCCCAAAGTAAGAGATGGCAGTAACCACTTTCATTTATGTCCGTTAAAACTAACAGACATTCTAAAATTAATAGAACCATGGAAGGCAGACCTAGAATATCAGGTACCCTGATATCTCCCAGCTTTCATAAAATAATTTTCAACATACGCTAAAAAGGGCCATGAACAAGAGGGCTGCATGATCTGAACAACACCAGGAGGCTCTCTGTTCCAGACTATTCACCCCGTGAGACTCACAAGGCTTTAAGTCAAGTCCTGAAGTGAAGAAACCTCTATAGCTGTTTCCCATGGCTTTTCCAACATTTCACAGAAAGATACTTTTCTTTGAACACTTCAGGGATCTGGGGCTCTGCAGAGGGGAGGCAACCCTGATCTCCTCTCTCCCTTTCATTTTCAAGGTGAAGAAGGTAAGATTCACAGCAAAAAGACAGGGCTAATGGGCGTCCCAGATGGCTCAGTGGTAAAGAATCCACCTGACAATGCAGAGGATCCCTGGGTTGGGAAGATCCTCAGAGAAGGAAATGGCAACCCACTCCAGTATTCTTGCCAAGAGAATCCCACGGGCAGAGGAGCCTGGAGGCCTACCGTCTATGGGGTCACAAACAGTCGGACACGACTTAGCGACTAAACAACAAAAATGAGCTCTACTCTTATAATTTTTTAAAGATCTGCAGGTGAATTAAGTACAGCTGACCCCTGAACAACATGGGCATGAACCACCTGAGTCCACTTACATGTGGACTGTTTTCAATAAAAACACTGGAAAATTTTGTGGCGATTTCGGACAATTGGAAAGAAGATGAACTGCATAGCCTAGAAATATCAGAAAAATTAAGATGTAAGTATGTCATGAGTACATAAAATGTATGTAGATACTAGTCTCTCATATCATTGACAACCACAAAACAAACATGATAAATTTTTTATCACAACTTAACACGCAAACTTCCGGAGCAGACGCGGCACCAACTGAAGTGGAGAGAAAATGTGAATAACTATATAGAGAAGCAGCGTGAGGCCACAGTGTTCCCTTCCTGCGGCTCACACTGTACCACGGCCATAGCTTCCTAGCCACCCTCTGTGCTGAGGTCAAGTGTTGAGAGTAACCTCAAAAGGCCACAGGACACCATTCATCTCCCTGTGAACAGCCATCTCTACAGTAGACTGCACTGCAGTAAAAACTGGTTTCTCCTGGTTCTTGTGCATCTTTCATCGTGCTCAGTGTCAGATCGTAAACCTTGAATAACACCACGGGACCCACCGAAGTGCTGCTAGTGATGCTGGTAGTGCTCCAGAGAAGCCGAGGAAAGTCACGACACTACAAGCAACAGCTGAACTGCTTGACGTGCGCCACTGATTGAGCTGAGGTCCACAGCTGTGGCTGCCACCGTGTCAAGATAAATGGATCCTGCATTAAGGACCATTGTAGAAAGGAAAAGGACATTCATGAAGCGGTCACGCAGCTACCCCGCAGGCAGGAGAACCTGGCACTTTCTGTGAACTACTTCTTTATCTCATGTTTAACATGCAGCTTTTATGTGGGTGCAGGATTGCTGTAAGAAAGCCACACCTATAGATGAGTATGAAGTCATCACATGACAACTTAAAGCCAAAGGAAGGTGAAGGAGCTAAAGCTGGAGAACTAAACGCTAGCAAAGGATGGTTTGATAATTTTAGAAAGAGGTTTGGCTTTAGAAATGTCAAGATAACAGGAAAAGCAGCTTCTGCCAACCAAGAGGCAGCAGATGAGCTCCCAGACAGCATGAAAAATATCTCTGAGGAGAAAAGAGTATCTGCCTGGACAGGTTTTAGTATACTGCAGATGAAAGTGCCCTCTTCTGCAGGTGGCTGGGGTGGGTGAGCAGGGAATCCACAAAGGACATTCATTAGGAAGAGAAGTGAGGACCAGGAGTTAATACAGCAGGCTGAGATAGGCTAAGTCTGCTGTTTCACACAAGTGCAGTGGAGTTGATGACCAGGACTGCCCTGATCTACAAAGTTGCTGACCTCTAGCCTTGAAGAGCAGAGAAGGCAATGGTGACTCACTCCAGTACTCTTGCCTGGAAATTCCCATGGATGGAGGAGCCTGGTGAGCTGCAGTCCATGGGGTCGCTAAGAGTCAGACACAACTGAGCGATTTCACTTTCACTCTTCACTTTCATACACTGGAGAAGGACATGGCAACCCACTCCAGTGTTCTTGCCTGGAGAATCCCAGGGACGGAGGAGCCTGGTGGGCTGCCATCTATGGGGTCACACAGAGTTGGACACGACTGAAGCAACTTAGCAGCAGCAGCAGCCTTGAAGAGAAGAGATGACCACAGCTGCCATCTTTAGGTTGCACAGCAAGAGGGCCTGGGCAGCAAGAACCCTTTTCCTGGATTGGTTCTATCGATGCCTTGTCCCATCGATGCAGTCAGGAAGTATTTTGCCAGTAAGGGACTACCCTTTAACATTTTTTTAAATTGGACAATACCCCTGGCCACCTAGAATGATGAGTTAAACACCAAAGCTGTCAAAGCGGTCTACTTGCCCCAAAACAGTGTCTCTAATTGAGACTCCAGATCAAGGGGTCATAAGAACCTTTAAGGTTTAGTGCACATGGTGCTCTATGGAAAGGGCTGTCAGTGCTGACAGTCGGAATATCTTCAGAGTCTGTAAGGACCGCACCACTGAAGATGCCCAGGTTGTTCAAGAAAAAGCCATGAAAGCCACCAAGCTGAAAACCGTACATTCCTGCTAGAGAAAACTGTTCGGATGATGTGCACGACCACACGGCATTTATGACAGAGCCAATCAGATTATGGATATGGCCAAAAAAGAAGGGGGCTGAAACGTTTCGAGACCTGGAACTCAGAGAGATCCAAGCACTAATGGACACTGCACCCGAGGACAAAAGACGACCTGATGCAGACGAACACTCCCAAACCAGAGCCAGACTGGAGGAAGGAGACGCAGTAAGCGCTGGGGAATAAACTGACATTGGACAACCTAGCAGAAGCGCCTGGTTTTTTTATTTTTTCCTGCTTTTTGACTTCTTTTTACAACATGGACTCTTCTTTGACACAGGCGCTGAAACTAAAGCAAACTGTGGAAGAAGGATGGGTACGTGGAGAAACACTTTTAGAGAAATAAAAAAGCAGAAAAAGACAGAAATTATGATGTATTTCTGTAAATTTAAACTGAATGTGTCTGCCTTTCCTGCACCCCCACCCACCCACCTCCTCCTCCTCTGCCCCCCTGAGACAGCAAGACTCTCTTCCTCCTCAGCACGAAGACAGACGACGAGGACGAAGACCTCTGTGACGATCCATTTCTACTTAATAACTAGCAGTCACCCTGCTGTGCAGTTACTAAACTTGTAAACAGATGAGAAACGTATAGTATTGATAAACCCAGTACATACTGCAAACGTGTCTTCTCTTCCTTATGATTTTCTTATAACCTTTTTTCTCTAACTCACTGTATTGTATGACTACATAATATAATACATACAACATACAAAATGTGTTAATCAACCATGTATGATCCCCTACAGGATGAAATGGCAACCCACTCCAGTATTCTTGTCTGAAAAATCCCATGGACAGAGGAGCCTGGCAGGCTCTAGTTCATGGGGTCACAAAGAGTGGGACACAACTAAGCACGTGTCATCAGTAAGGCAGCAGTAGGCTATTCATAGTAGTTAAGCTTTGGGGGAGTCAAAAGTTATACGGAATTTTTAACTGTGTTGGAGGTTGTCAGTGCCCTGAACTTTTGCTTTACTCAAGGGTCAGTCATGTATGTTAGGAGAAAAAACATGTTATAATTTATCTCTGTACTGCCAGTGGCGACACAGTGCTGGATGCAAAAATCTATACTGAGTAAACATGAAATGAATAAAAAGTCACGACTCCAAGGCTTTATAATTCGACAAGGCTACACAACCCGAGTCGTGCCTGGGTTGCCATCACGAGTCACCCTGAGCTCACTGAAGCGGTGGGCACTGGCCTCCCGCCTCCTAAATCCTGACGAGGCTACACGAGATCCTGCAGTCCTTCACCTCCACCTCACACGCCGTCAGGACTCCTAAGGGTGAACCCACAGCCAGCAGGTAACACACACACACACCCCCACTCACCTACCTACCTGAGGAATGTTAAGGATCTCAGCAGGGATCACACCTTCTCAAACATATTTCCCAGTGACTAAATTTTAAAAGAATTTAAACATCTTTTCCAGCGGTCTTCATTTGAGACTTGTACAAATAATTTCATTATGCTAAAAGAGTGTGTATATGGAAGCCCATACATACATACACACACATATATATAATGTATTTATTCATTTAAATGTTCATTCAGGTTAGAGAAAATATTTACTAAGTCTCCTTACCTGGCTGAAAATGAGTGAAATCGCCCCAGATACTGTCCTAAAAATGCAGATAAAAGTCATTAAATATATATATATATATATATATATACATACACATATACACACAGTTTTTTGGTAGAAGTAAAGTCAAACAGTCGTGACAGTGACATACTTTGCAAAGTGTCTATTGGCTTCATTTTCTCCATGTTTTCCTATTTTTATACAATCCCTCAAAGGAATCTGTATAAAATTGAGAGAGAGAGAGGTTATAAAAATAAGACAAGGTAAAATGTACACAAATATAGGGCTATTTCTCTTCACATTGAAAGTGTGTTTACCTTAATGATGGGTTGGGATATTGCATCCGGTTCAAAAATAACTGATTTTGAACATATTTTTAAGGAGCCTCTGATTTTCCTAGAGATAAAGTACAAAGGGATATTATTAACGAACATAACAGGAGTCACAGAAGAATCATAACCCATTTTAACAGCATGTAGCTGACTAAAGCATCAACTAATAAAAGATCAAAGACAAAGGTATGAAAGGTTGGACAACATAGCAAAATAATTATCCTCACCTCCTAAAGGAAACCAACCCTGAATATTCACTGGCAGGACTGATGCTGAAGCTCCAATACTTTGGCCACCTGATATGAAGAACCTACTCACTGGAAAAGACTCTGATGCTGGGAAAGATTGAAGGCAAAAGGAGAAGAGGGCAGCAGAGGATGGTTAGATGGCATCACCGACTCAATGGATAGGAATGTGAGCAGACTCTGGGGAACAGCGGAGGACAGAAGAGTGCACTGTGCTACATACAGTCCATGAGGTTGCCAAGAGTCAGACACGACTTAGCAACTAAGCAACAACCATCACCTCCTCCCTAGAGGTTAAAGAAACTCCACATGTTGTAATACAGTCTCACTGGCTGAGGACTGTCCTGGGTATTTTATTCATTATCACTTCACTTGGTCCTCACAACTACATGAATGTGAAGCAGTTTTCTGATCCTTAAGAAACACTGATTCCATCCTGTCTGTGGTTAATTCTTTTGACTTTGAATTTCCTACATCTTAAACACCTATTCAGAAGACCATACTGTAACCCTAATCCTTTTTAAACCTGACATTGATTAGGTAAGGGATTTTTTTCCTTATTTATAACCATGGGAAAATAACAGTTTGAATTTAGCATATAAAATGCTTTTAGCAGTGATTCTGGGGTACATAGGAATTCAGGGTAAAATTGCTTCTATGAGAATAAGCAATTTTAAAGACGATCTGCCTACTACTATAATACCAAATAGATCAGCTGTCGACCATTTTTCTCCTTTCCTGGAACATGGATAAGACTCTAGTAAGTCTAGGGGGACGCCTGCCTGAGCATGCTAGAGGCCAGTGTGCCTCACTAGCCTGAAGCCAATAAAAAGCTACACTTTATTGTCTTTTACTGACTGAATGACTTTTATCAATGATCAGACCAAGACAATATATGTAATTGCAAATATGCAAAATATGTAATAAATTACATATTTATTATGTAATCAGAACACAGGTTAAGAAATGCTGGGGAAAAGAAACCTTAAAAAAAAAAAAAAATCACCTTAGTTTCCAAGACTCTATTTTGTCTACAAGGAAAGCTCCATGGATTTTTTTTTAATTACTTGTATGACATTTGGGCCTTTTCTCTAGCCATTCCTTGGTGTCCTAGTGAACCCTTCTCACTCTGCCCATCCCAGGGGTCGCTTAATTGAAGCAATTATTTTACCTGGACTCTAGAAAGACCCACCTGCTCTCCCTGTCCCTGTGTCCCCTCCCTGAGTCAATTATTCTGCCAAGAAATCTCACATCCTTCCTGGCTTACAAAAACGCCAATGGCTTCCTAGCCCACAGGATAAAGCCCCATCGCAATCTGAGAAAGGTCTGCCTCTGAGTACACATGTATATGTACCAAATGGATGAGAAGCGTCACGGTAAAGGCCATGATATAGTCTACAATTCTTTTTCCTCAAAGGATCTTTTAAATGTTGATTTTTATCTCATTTTTTCCATGCTGTTAATTGCATCTACTTCTCTAACACCCTAAATTACCTAATAATAACTGAAGTACTTTTAAGCCAAAAGCTAAAGAAATACAAATAGAACAGAAAACTCCCAAGTACCAATCCACTAGTTCCTGCAGCTGTTAACATGCAGTCGTTCCTGTTTTGTGTCTAACACCCCAGAATCCTCCTGGATTTTAGATAAATTCCCAGACCTCCTATACTTCATCTGCTGTGTTGTGCTCAGTCACGTCCACCTCTTTGTGACCCCATGGACTGTAGCCCACCAGGCTCCTCTGTCCATGGGATTCTCCAGGCAAGAACACTGGAGTGGGTTGCCATTTCCTTCTCCAATACTTCATCTAAACATACTTTAACATGAATCTCTCAAGTCCTTCAATAAATGACCATCATTACACATCTACAAAAAATAATAATTCCTTAATGTCATCCAGGATAAAGTCAGGGTTCAAATCTATTTTACAACTGTTTTTTATAGTTGCTTTGTTCAAAGCCCACATTTCCTTTAGCCGATATGTCTCCTAATATCTCTTAATCTAAGGCAGTGTTCATTCCCCCAGTTTTTGGACTTTGCTAAACACGTCTCTGTGGTTTTCATCTATCCCACTTCCTTTATGTCAGAGGCAGTGCACATGTACTGCCCTCACATCAGGAGGCCCCAGTGGGTTCAGATAATACCCACCTTGACACGTGCATTAAGATATCTCTTAGCAGCTTTTCACCTGCTAGTTTAGCAGCCACTGAAGAGTACGTCTAGGTCAGGGGTTAGCAAATTTTTCAGTTAAGAGCCGGACAGCAAATATTTTTGACTTTGCGGGCCATTTGGTATCTGTCTCTATTCAGCTCTGTTTCCCTGTTGTTGCAGAAAACCAACCAGATATAAGATGTAAACAAGTGGTTGTGACTGCATTCCAATAAAACTTTATTTAAAAAACACAAGTGGCAGTCAGATATGACCATAGTCTGTCGATCCCTGATTCACAAGGGATTGAAATTTTTAACAGTCCTTCAGTGTTTGTTATCTGCTGCTGCTAAGTCGCTTCAGTCATGTCTGACTCTGTGTGACCCCATAGACAGCAGCCCACCAGGCTCGCCCGTCCTTGGGATTCTCCAGGCAAGAACACTGGAGTGGGTTGCCATTTTCTTCTCTAATGCATGAAAGTGAAAGTGAAGCCCCTCAGTCGTGTCCGACTCTTAGCAACCCCATGGGCCCACCAGGCCCTCCGTCCACGGGATTTTCCAGGCGAGAGTACTGGAGTGGGGTGCCATTGCCTTCTCCGGTTTGTTATCTAGAATTTATCAAAGAACAGTTTTAATTATCTATGATTTGATCACCCTGAAATACAATTTGTACAAGGAAAGCAGGAAAAATGCTTGATCTTTTTTATCAAGTTTTAGAAAAATGAGTCAGTGTACAATCCTTTGAAGGTAAATGGTACACACACACATATATATACACATATGAAATTATTTATATTATATATATATCATTAGGAACTCATGGAGTTGAGTCCTTATGATACATTCCAATCTCCTATAGTCATTCTTTTTTGATGCTCAATCTGCTCCATTTTTTTTTTTTTGCCCAACTTTTCAGGGTGGCCTTGTGCCCTTTTAATTCAGTATGCAATCGTTTTTGATATTTTTCCTTACCTGCCAGGATAACAAGATGTTACAGGCTTGCCTCCCTCACATTTCCTGCCCCTCACTTAGACTCAGGCGCTTCTCCAAAGAGCCCTCACTCCTTTTACTGGAGAGAGGCATTCACAGAGTAGCTCATTGCTACTGAGCTGTTTCTAGGTCTTTTCAGAAGGCAGAGCTAGAAACCACTTTCTTTTAAAAGAAAAGCATATGACTCCATATAAGCATTACCAATTCAAATCAAAGATCCCAAGGTTTTTACTTAACTCCTTTAATATTAGATCTGTATCTCCTTTATACTGAAAATCTCGATCTTGGCATTTTGCTTTCTCTAACTATATAAAATTGTGTGCATAAAACAGTTCCAAAATAATACAAAAATACTTAATATTACTACTAAAACAATTTACAACATTTTTTGCAGTTATTCCTTAACTGAAAATATATTTCACCAGAGACACAAATTATTGCGTTGTGAAGTTGATTAAAACAATTCTTTTCCGTGATTAATCCTCCAGCTTTATATATAGTTAGGTTCACTAGTTTCATTTTCTTTTTAATTTTTAGAATTTTCTGCTTCTCCTGAGATTTAATAAAGAAATAAATTCTATATTGCAAATAAATATTCCTATGGTTCCAAAAACAGAGCTATAAAAAAAGGTACATTCAGAGGCATCTAGTTGTCATCTCAGTATTATCCCCTGATCCCTCCTTTTTCTCTGTAGATAACCATTTCCATTAGCTTTTTGCTTATGCTTTAAAATATATATATATATTTCACTTTTAAAAATATAATCAATATAACTGCCCCATTCTTATATGAAAGATGGCATCCAACACAAAATATTCTTCCCTTGCATTTTTCACTTAATATGTATTGGAGTACAGTAACACACAGAACGTCTTCATTCCTTTGTTACAGTTTCATAATACTCCAGTATGTGGTCATTCCGTAAGTTATTCAGTCACGCACTAAACTGCTTCCAGCATCTTGCTATTACAAGTAGTACTACAATAAATAATCTTGGGCATATGTCCATTTATATACTTTCTAGTGCATCTCTGCATCTCTGAGGGAGTTTCCTACAAGTAGCATTGCTAGATCAATAGGATAATTTACATGCAATCTTGCTAAATATTGCCAAATTCACTTCCATGGAACCGTACCATTTCAACCTAATAATAACTTGAAAATTACAAAAACAGGTTTCAGTTTGCTTGCTTATATTTGTGCTTCAATAATGTATTCAATTTTAAGAAGGACATTATTAGGACAGAGAGCAGAGAAGCATTGGGAGAGTAAAAGATATGAAATTAGGAGAAAAAATATGTTAAAAATTCTAGAGGTAAAAAGCCAAGGTTCTATTTTCAATTAGAAAAATAATTATATAATATGATTGAATGCCAAGGAAACAGATATGCCCAAACCTATCAAACAAAAAGCTGAGTTTTACTTTGGTTTATATTTAAACAAATACTACACAGTTTTGATTTAAACAAAAACTACACGAAGAATTAATGCTTTTGAACTGTAGTATTGGAGAAGACTCTTGAGAGTCCCTTGGACTTCAAGGAGATCCAACCAGTCCAACCTAAAGGAAATCAGTCCTGGATATTCACTGGAAGGACTGATGCTGAAGCTGAAACTCCAATACTTTTGGCCACCTGATGCGAAGAACTGACTCATTTGAAAAGACCCTGATGCTGGGAAAGATTGAAGGCAGGAGTAGAAGGGGACGACAGAGGATGAGATGGTTGGATGGCATCACTGACTCACTGAGTAAACTCTAGGAGTTGGTGTTGGACAGGGAAGCCTGGCGTGCTGCAGTCCATGGGGTCACAAAGAGTTGGACACGACTGAGCAACTGGACTGAACTGAACATGGTTTTGATCCTTTCAGGATTAAAGGATATTTCATTTTTAAAATGGTAAAAAGTAAAGTGTTTATCTAATACTAAAGCATGTTCTAACTTGTAGCCCATAGTTATTAAGTGACAAACCAAGAGAATTAACAGATACATTTTAGTTAATTCAAAGTTGGCATTTTAAACCAAACAAAAACAAAAACAAAAAAATACTTCATTATATACTTTTGCAAATAGCTTTCAAATGGTGTGGCCAAAGAAACAATCTACTTTTACAGTAATAAACAATAATAATTAAAATACAGAGTATTTTGCTTCTAGAGGTTTTGCTTCTAGCTCAAATCAAATTATTCATTTGAAAGTACTGATTTTTACACCACATGCACTGATGTTTTATGATCATTACTCTAAAACACCATAACCCAAATAATTGAGCACACAAGGACAAAAGGGATGCAAAAAAAAAGTGATGGAATGAATTAGGGCCCCATCGGGTGGATTTAAGAACCAGACACAACCGTTGAGGAATTAGTACACATTTAGCTTTAGAAAGGGCCTCCCTGATAGCTCAATTGGTAAAGAATTTGCCTGCAATGCAGGAGACCCCAGTTCGATTCCTGGGTTTGGAAGATCCCCTGGAGAAGGATAAATCTACCCACTCCACTATTCTGGCCTGGAGAATTCCATGGACTCTATAGTTCACGGAGTTGCAGAGAGTCGGACACAACTGAGCAACTTTCACTTTCAGCTTTAGAAAATATCTTAAGTTATGACAATCCATACGTTGGATTTATAAATCCCTTTCTTCTCATTAGTTTCCCAATATAAAAGAAGGGAAAAACTGTATGATCATACATTTAATTTTAAAACAGACAACAGAAAAGTCTGTAAGTCTGCAGAGATCTAAAACTCCTTACCTTTCCTTCTGGCTGCCCTTGTGCTGAATGTGATGAGCCGTGTGCTGTTCAAAGTAGTACTCCTCCAAGTTAAGCAGGAGCAAGGAAAATCTACATTTGGGAGAAAAAAAAGTTATTTTTTTTTTTAACATATTAAGAAAGCAGAATATTTTACATGTGTTCCCAAAGTGCTTTTCCATCTATTACATCAAAAAATACTTATTAAGAGTGTATTATATGCCAGGCATGCCTCTCCATCCAGAAAGACCTGTCTAGCTATGCCAAAAATAAAACCGTTTTGTTGCTCAGTCATTAAGTCACCTCTGACTGTGATCCCATGGACTGCAGCCCACGAGGCTCCTCTCTCCATGGAATTTCCCAAGCAAGAATACTGGAGTGGGTTGCTATTTCCTTCTCCAAATCTGTTTACCAAGTGGATCTATTATTTCTTTACAGAAACTCCAAATTTCAATAAACAAAACTTATTCTTGCCTGAACAAAGCTTGGAGCCTTCCCACCTACAGGGTTCTTGTCCTCTGTTCCCTGTGACCGCACCCTAGGCTTCTGTACCACACACACCACTCCAGGGTCTTGGCTCGTGGGTGGGCAAGTGCCTCCTGCTACACTCACAAGAGCACAGCCTCTGAGAGGCAGATCTTTAGATATTCCTCTGTACTCACTGGAAAAGACCCTGATGCTGGTAAAGACTGAGGGGCAGGAGAAGGGGACGACAGAGGATGGGATGGTTGGATGGCATCACCGACTCAATGGACATGAGTTTGAGCAGACTCTGGGAGATGGTGAAGGTCAGGGAAGCCTGGCACGCTGCAGCCCACGGGGTTGCAAAGCGTAGGACATGACTGACTCACTCAACAACCAACCCAATGCTTGCACATAATGACTATGACATAGATAAACTAAGCAAGTTGAAACTGAATGGGATTGAAAAATAGTTCCTTCTAAAGTTTCAAGTGCTTTTTTAAAAACAAAGCGTTAAAGAAAAGTATTATTTAGTTGTATGGCCACAGAAGGAAACACATGGCAAAGAAGTAGAAGCAACTGTTTTGTTTTGTGGTAAGGACCTGGAAACACAGAGAGCACCCAGAGCTACAGGGAGGGAGAGGTTTTCATGAAAAAACGTGGCACTTGAGCTGGGTCTTGAAGTTCCTGTGTAAGAGGGAAAGACATCTAGATTAAATACGGCAGAATAGACCTCTAGATTAAATATGGCAGAACAGATCTGTAGATTAAATACGGCAGAATAGACCTCTAGATTAAATACGGCAGAATAGACCTCTAGATTAAATACAGCAGAATAAATATGTATGGTTCATTTCTGCTCCCTCTGAAAACACCACCACAATGTAAACAAAAGTATGTTTTAAATAGTAAAAAGCCATAGACTAAAGAAAACTGGAGAGGCATACCAGCAAGTGAGAAATAACAGTAAGTTTGTGAGCAAGACCGTGAAAGTGAACAGACAGTAGATGGAGGAATTAGCAGTGACCGGAAACCAGAAGAGCTGATGCCTCCAGAGAAGGCACCAGTCAGGAGAAAACCAGAAGTTCCACGACTGCAGGAACAAGGCAGCAAGAAGGCAGGGATGAAGTCAAGGTGATGCTGAAAGTCCAAATGAGGCTAGTCACCCAGATTCCTCCCCTGGTAGTTCTCCCGACACAGTTTTTCAATAACAAAATTAAACAGGAGGCTCCAAACTAGACATCAAGCACAGTGCAGAGCATGAGAAGGTGGTTACACAAAAATCAGGAAGACATATCACACTCCAAGTAGCAGTCTGGTGGATTTTCTTTGGAGAAAACTAGTGCTAGAGAAAAGACCCATGGCTGCCAGCTTTTGAAAGAACATCATCCCACACTCAAGCCCAGCAGAAGAGGCCTGCCCACGAGAATTACATGCTTCACCCTTAAATATAAGACACCCCAGGATTACCAGCTTCCAGTGTGAAAGAAATAGACCAAGCAAGCAGAAGAACACAACTTGAAGGACTAGAAACGTGTACAGAAAAAAAAGGTCCAAAGACTATAATTAATATCCTTACAAAGAAGAAATTATATCCATAAACCAAGATATGGCTCACTTAAAAGTTTTGAACCAACAGAAAAATAACTCATAAACTAAGAATAATCACAGCAGGAACCAGCTCTACCATCACAACAGGCAACTTTTATTGGCCTGTTCCACACTGTAAAATTCATGAACAAGAATTAATCATAGGCTACACTGCCAGAGCTCAGTGTAAAATGCTCACCATTAGTACCTACTGTGAATTTCAATACAATCACCAAAGTTAGGATTGTTAGGAACATCCTTTGATGCATCAGATAATTTCCAGGAAGGTATAAATCAGAGAGATAGTTACTAAGTACCTTGCCCTTTATCTTTAGCTTGTATTAATATCTTAATAAGCTGAAATACTTTGCTTGGGCTGGAGCTAGGCAACCCTTCCTCCTCCTCCTTCATCTCCCCACTTCTCTTAGAGTGAGGGTAAAATAAAGTATTTGTCAATAAGACAATGGCACAATTTTGTTGCTATGTAGCACAAGTAGCCTTCATAAACAGCCAGCTCTTCCATAGAAATAAGATATAATCGTATCTTTAATATTGTTAAAATGTCATACTAGCCAAAGCATATTGTTAAAATGTATATACCATCCAAAGCAATCTATATATTCAGTGTTATCCCTAGCAAACTCTCAATGGCAATTACTGCAGAAATAGAAAAGAAAAATCCTAAAATTCATACAGAATCAGAAAGCTAAAATAATTGAGAATAAAAAACAAAGCTGGAAGTCTCACAGTGCCTGTATCAAAAGATATCACAAAGCTACAGTATTTAAACAATGTGGTGCTGACATGCAGACCAAAGGAACAGAATGGAGAGCTCAGAAATACTCTAGTATTGATCGGATCTTTGACAAGGGACCCAAAGTCACACAATAGGGAAAGAACTGTCTCTTCAACAAATGGAAATCTGGGTATTGACATACAAAAGAACGATCCTGAACCCTTCATAATATATATAAAAATTAACTCAAAATGAATTAAAGGCCTAATTTTAAGACCTGAAACTATAAAGCTCCAGGAGAAAAAATAAGGGGAAACCTTCATGACACTGGATTTGGCAATGATTTCGTGGCTATGACACAGCAAGCATAACAAAAGCAAAAATAGATTAGTGTAACCACATCCGACTTCTATGACGCGGAAGTATGACTACTACTCTGCAGCAAAGAAAACAATCAACAAAGTGAGATGGAGGGATTTCCCTGGTGGTCCAGTGGCTAAGACTCCATGCTCCCAATGCAGGGGGCCTGGGTTCAATCCCCAGTCAGGGAACTAGATTTCACGTGCTGCAACTAAGACCCAGTGCACCCAAATATTAACAAAGTGAGAAGGCAACCTACAAAACTGGAGAGAATATTTGCAAACCATGTATCTCATAACGAGTTAATATTGAGAACATATAAAGAACTGCTACCGCTGCTGCTGTTGCTGCTAAGTCACCTCAGTCATGTCCAACTCTGTGTGACCCCATAGACGGCAGCCCACCAGGCTCCCCCACCCCTGGGATTCTCCAGGCAAGAACACTGGAGTGGGTTGCTATTTCCTTCTCCAGTACATGAAAGAACTGCTATAACTCAACAAAAATTAAACTAAAAAATGGGCAAAGGTCCACTTGTCCAAAGATATGCAAATAGCCAGAGAGTGTATAAAAAAGATATTGAATATCACTAATCATCAGGACGCTGCAAATCAATCTCATACATTATTACAAAACAACAAACATTGGTGAGGATGTGGAGAAATTCCGGTGGAATTGTGAAATGATGTAGCTGCTCTGGAAAACAGTACAGAGGTTCCTCAAAAAATTTAAAGCTACAACTATCATATCCAGGTTCCCTCTGGTGGGCAGATGGCTCCTATCCTCCTTCACAGACCCACAGATTCACGCATCTCTCACCACCTGCTTCTCCATTGTTGTTTAGTCACTCAGTCGTGTCCGACTCTTTGTGACCCCACAGACTGTAGCCCACCAGGCTCCTGTGTCCGTGGGATTTCCCAGCCAAGAATACTGGAGTGGGTTGCCACTTCCTTCTCCACCTGCTTCTTTAGCTACTCTTTAGTCCTTCCAAGTCATCTAATTGCTCTAGCAACCAGGATATGTTTATTGACTCCTATTCATTAAAAGGCTTGGCTTCTAATGCTCCATGCCTAGAGCCAGAATCAAAAGCACGATGAGGTTATCACCTCACATGGCTCAGAATGGCCATCATCAAAAAGTCTATAGACAACAAATGCAGGAGAGAGAGTGTGGAGAAAAGGGAACCCTCCTGCACTGTTGGTGGGAATGTAAACTGGTACTACTACTACAGAGAACAGTATGGAAGTTCCTTACAAAACTAAAAATAGAACTACCATCAGTTCAGTTCAGTCACTCAGTTGTGTCTGACTCTTTGCGACCCCATGAATCGCAGCATGCCAGGCCTCCCTGTCCATCACCAACTCCCAGAGTTCACTCAGACTCATGGCCATCGAGTCAGTGATGCCATCCAGCCAGCTCATCCTGGGTCATCCCCTTCTCCTCCTGCCCCCAATCCCTCCCAGCATCAGAGTCTTTTCCAATGAGTCAACTCTTCACATGAGGTGGCCAAAGTACTGGAGTTTCAGCTTCAGCATCGTTCCCTCTAAAGAAAGCCCAGGGCTAATCTCCTTCAGAATGGACTGGTTGGATCTCCTTGCAGTCCAAGGGACTCTCAAGAGTCTTCTCCAACACCACAGTTCAAAAGCATCAATTCTTCGGCACTCAGCCTTCTTCACAGTCCAACTCTCACATCCATACATGACTACTGGAAAAACCATAGCCTTGACTAGATGGACCTTTGTTGGCAAAGTAATGTCTCTGCTTTTGAATATGCTATCTAGGTTGGTCATAAATTTTCTTCCAAGGAGTAAGCGTCTTTTAATTTCATGGCTGCAGTCACCATCTGCAGTGATTTTGTAGGCCAGAAAAAAAAAAAGTCTGACACTGTTTCCACTGTTTCCCCATCTATTTCCCATGAAGTGATGGGACCAGATGCCTTGATCTTCATTTTTTGAATGTTGAGCTTTAAGCCAACTTTTTCACTCTCCTCTTTCACTTTCATCAAGAGGCTTTTTAGTTCCTCTTCACTTTCTGCCATAAGGGTGGTGTCATCTGCATATCTGAGGTTATTGATATTTCTCCCAGCAATCTTGATTCCAGCTTGTGCTTCTTCCAGCCCAGCGTTTCTCATGATGTACTCTGCATAGAAGTTAAATAAGCTGGGTGACAATATGCAGCCTTGACATACTCCTTTTCCTATTTGGAACCAGTCTGTTGTTCCATGTTCAGTTCTAACTGTTGCTTCCTGACCTGCATACAGGTTTCTCAAGAGGCAAGTTAGGTTGTCTGGTATTCCCATCTCTTTCAGAATTTTCCACAGTTGATTGTGATCCACACAGTCAAAGGCTTTGGCCTAGTCAATAAAGCAGAAATAGATGTTTTTCTGGAACTCTCTTGCTTTTTCCACGATCCAGCGGATGTTGGAAATTTGATCTCTTGTACCTCTGCCTTTTCCAAAACCAGCTTGAACATCTGGAAGTTCACGGTTCACATATTGCTGAAGCCTGGCTTGGAGAATGTTGGGCATTACTTTACTAGTGTGTGAGATGAGTGCAATTGTGCGGTAGTTTGAGCATTCTTTGGCATTGCTTTCCTTTGGGATTGGAATGAAAACTGACCTTTTCCAGTCCTGTGGCCACTGCTGAGTTTTCCAAATTTGCTGGCATATTGAGTGCAGCACTTTCACAGCATCATCTTTCAGGATTTGAAATAGCTCAACTGGAATTCCATCACCTCTACTAGCTTTGTTCATAGCAATGCTTTCTAAGGCCCATTTGACTTAACATTCCAGGATGTCTGGCTCTAGGTGAGTGATCACACCATCATGATTATTTTGGTCGTGAAGATCTTTTTTTTATAGTTCTTCTGTGTATTCTTGCCACCTCTTCTTAATATCTTCTGCTTCTGTTAGGTCCATACCATTTCTGTCCTTTGTCGAGGCCATCTTTTCATGAAATCTTCCCTTGGTATCTCTAACTTTCTTGAAGAGATCTCTAGTCTTTCCCATTCTATTCTTTTCCTCTATTTCTTTGCATTGATCGCTGAGGAAGGCTTTCTTATCTCTTCTTGCTATTCTTTGGAACTCTGCATTCAGATGCTTGTATCTTTCCTTTTCTCCTTTGCTTTTCGCTTCTCTTCTTTTCACAGCTATTTGTAAGGCCTCCTCAGACAGCCATTTTGCTTTTTTGCGTTTCTTTTCCATGGGGATGGTCTTGATCACTGCCTCCTGTACAATGTCATGAACCTCAGTCCATAGTTCTTCAGGCACTCGATCTATAAGACCCAGCAATACCACGCCTGGAAATATATCTGGAGAAAACTAATAGAAAAGATACACACACACCAATGTTCATCGCAGCACTATATACAACAGCCAAGACATAGAAGCAACCTGAACATCCATCAACAAGAAGCATGGATAAAGCAGATCTGGTACATACATACAGTGGAACATAAACCAGCCATAAAGAGGAATGAAAAGCCATTTGCAGCAACGTGGACGGACCTAGAGACTGTCCTACAAAGTCAGAAAGAGAAAGGCGAATATCATATGAATCATATGTGGAATTTAGTTTCTTATACTGATAGAAATAAGCTTATTTACAAAGTAGGAACAGACACTCAGATTTTGAAACCAAGCTTATGGTAACCAAAGGGGAAAGGCTGGCTGGGAGCTTGGGATTAACATACACACAACTATATAGAAAATAGATAACCAACAAGGACCTGACATATAGCACAGGAACTCTACTCAGTAATCTATATGGGAAAAGAATCTGAAAAAGAAGGAAGATATCTTTACGCATAATTGAATCACTTAGCTGTACACTTGAAACTAATACAACACTGTAAGTCAACTATATTCCAATAACATTTAAAAAATAAAAAAAGAACTACCCTCTGACCCAACAGTCACACTTATGAATATATATCCAAAAGCACTGAAAATGTATCAGAGATATTTGCATATCCATGCTCACTGCAGCATTATTCACAACAGCTAAGAGACAGAAGCAATCTAAGCATCTGTTGATGGATGGGTAAAGATAATGAGGCATACACATACAGTGAAATATTTTTCAGCCTTAAAAAAAAAAAAGAAGGAAGTCTTGTCACATGCTACAACATGCAGGAGCCTTGAAGGCACTGCTCCAGGTGAAATAGATCAGTTCCCAAAAGACAAATACCACAATGTTCCACTTATCTAAGAATCTAACATAGTCAGACTCTTACTAAGAGAAAACAAAATGGTGGTTGCCAAGAGAGCTGGGGGAAGGATAGAGCTTCAGTTTTGCAAGATTTGAAGTTCTAGAGATGAGTTTGGGTGAACTCCGGGAGTTGGTGATGGACAGGGAGGCCTGGCCTGCTGCGATTCATGGGGTTGCAAAGAGTTGGACGTGACTGAGCTGAACTGAAAGTTCTAGAGATTTGCCACACAACATGTGAACATACTTAATACTACTATACTGTGACTTAAAACCGTAAATACTTAAGTGAAAAATAGTGAATCTTAAGTGCTTTTTTTTAAATAAAAGGGTTAAAAACTTTTTTTTTATTTTGTTGAAGTATGTGGGTTTTTTGGCCAATGAAAATATCACATCAGGTACTATAGAACTAAAGGCATTATTTTGGTAAATGATTTATATCCTCCATGATGTACCAATATGCCTATTTTGTAAGAAATGTACAACACATAATGAAGGGATATAACTAAATCGCATTATTCAAAGTTAAAGAATTAAGAAACCTTTCAGAGTTTTTTCCTTTTTACTGAAATGTTGAATTATACCTGCTTGAGAATTTCTGTATGTAAAAATTATCATAAATTTACACTGTGTTTTGAACAATGATTTTCAAACTGCGTTCCATGGAGTAAAAGTTTCCACGCTTTAAAAAGAACCTAAAAACCCTTTTATAATTTTATGATCTCAGCCATTAGTGTTATATCAGTATAACAGACTATAAATTCTTTCTTTAGGAGACCCTGGGTCCTGCTTCTGGGTATTCCTTAGTTCAACCCATGTTTACAGAGCTGTAGTGGCATTTTCTGTAGATAAACTGACTCATTCGGCAATTGAGCTTTCGTGAAAAAGATTCTGGCCCATTCTCATAAAGCATCTTGCTCAACACTTAACCAACAATGTGAAACAAGGTCACTGCGGGCAGCCCTCAGAGCTAAGGCTGCATTCACAGCTGCTCAATGATTGTTCAACACTCCACTGGCAAACAGTATTCAGAACGGAGCCCGAAGGTTTTGCCAGTCAGTTGATTTTCTAGGTTGGAGATGCTGAGGAGATTGAGAGAAGGGAAAATGTGCCAGTTCACGTTAGGAGTGTGTTCACGGCCGGCTGTCCTCTATCTGCATCTTTACTCTGAATACTTCAACACGATCTGGATTTAGCCAGACTGTAGGGCCCCCCCTACCTACCTGGAGAGCTGGTTTAACTAACTTGAGCATTTCTTAAAATGGCCTCTGAAACAAGATATGAAATTAAGGGGAACTCCCTGGTGATCCAGTGGTTAGGGCTCTGGAATTCCACTGCAGGGAATGAAAGGAATGAAATGAAGAAAATGCTTAACGGACAAGGGCGAGAACACAATTCTGTGACCCACTGTTAGAAATGTGCCCCCAATAATGTACATTTGACAGCAACCTCTGAAAAAATGAATCTTACTCCACCTAACTGTGAACGTCAATTTCTCCTTTCTCCATTCTGCTACAAAAGGATAGCTTACTCTCTGCCAAAATTCAGCAGAACTGAATCTACTCCATTTTCCCAACCCACCAGTCAGAACTCTGTCAAAAGAGATTAGATTAGCATTGGATGACTTCACAGTGAGTTTATGCTGCAGATGGGTGACAACTTCCTCTTCAGTTTATAAATAATCTGTCTAATCTAGAATGAGCACTAAAGCTGTGTTTCTCAAGGTCTTTCAGTTTCTTCACCAAGAGTCACAGCCCTGGGAGCAGGCTTCCTTCCAGGAGGGTTCTCTACACCATCCAGAAGATAAAGGTAGAGACAGTTTGAAGGAACCAACAATAGGAAATCCAGACGAATGCTTGATTACTGTTATCTCCAGCAGGGCTTCTCATGCTTTAATTACCCGGGGATCTTGTTAACATGCAGATTCTGATGCAGAAGGTCTGATAGGAGCCTGAGATTCTGCATTTGCTAACAGGCTCCCAGACGGAGCTGATAGGATAGCCACAGAGCACACTTAGTGTAACAAGGTACCAAGTCTCCATGAACCAGGCTTGGAGCATTCCTGAATTGTTCTAAATGTCAAAGATACCATAAAAACAAGCACTGACCCAGGATGTAAAACAGGAGCAGCATGCTGCGGTGGAAAGGGGGCTGGACTGGATCAGAGGACATCTGTTTCAGGTTCAGCACAGCCATGTCTTGGCTACTGGACTCTTGGTCAAACCACTTTGCTTTCTCAGGCTTCCAACGATAAGGTGAGGGGCAGGGAGCTATAGCTTAGATGACCTCAAAAGTCCTTTCTTAACCAGTGTCTGAGCCACCAGGGAAGTACCAGTGGGTTTATAGATTAATAAAATAAACTTGAGTTTAAAGAATCAGCAGGAATTCCATTTTGGGCATCATGGTAGATTAAATTTCCAAAGAAACAATCTCAATACACAGCCTCTAAAACTGCTGGATTACTGAAAACTTCACATGTTTGGCTGAGGTGATGGAAAAGTAAGGGAAGGTCTTGGAAGAGAGAAACCAAGAAGTCAGCAAGTCACTGGAGGACGCTTTCCCCAACTGTCTGAGCAGCAGAGCCTGAATTCAGGAGGCGACTGAGACAGGGAGACGGAAGGAGCAGAAAAAGCTAGGATCCCTAAAGTAACAGCCTCTAAGGGTGAACATCTGTTGGATCACAGAAAAAGCAAGAGAATACCAGAAAAACATCTGCTTTATTGATTATGTGAAAGCATTTGACTGTGTAGATCACAACCAACTGTGGAAAATTCTTCAAGAAATAGGAATACCAGACCACCTTACCTGCCTCCTGAGGAATCTGTATGTAGGTCAAAAAGCAACAGTTAGAACCAGACATGGAACAACAGATTGGTTCCAAATTGGGAAAGGAGTACTTCAAGGCTGTATATTGTCACCCTGCTTATTTAACTTAAATGCAGAGTACATCATGCAAAATGCCGGGCTCAATGGAGCACAAGCTGGAATCAAGACTGGCAGAAGAAATATCAATGACCTCAGATACGCAGATGATGCCACCCTTATGGCAGAAATGAAAAGGAACTAAAGAGCCTCTTGATGAAAATCAAAGAGGAGAGTGAAAATGCTGGCTTAAAACTCAACATTCAAAAAACTAAGATCATGGCATCCAGTCCCATCACTCAATTGTTTCCCTATTTGTTTGCCATGAAAACAATGAGAGACTTTATTTTGGGGGGACTCCAAAATCACTGAAGATGGTGATTGCAGCCATGAAATTAAAAGACGCTTGCCCCTTAGAAGAAAACCTATGACCAACCTAGACAGCATATTAAAAAGCAGAGACATTACTTGGCCAACAAAGGTCCATCTAGTCAAGGCTATGGTTTTTCCAGTAGTCATGTATGGATGTGAGAGTTGGATTATAAAGAAAGTTGAGCCCCAAAGAATTGATGCTTTTGAACTGTGGTTTTGGAGAAGGCTCTTAAGAGTCCCTTAGGCTGCAAGCAGATCAAACCAGGCAACCCTAAAGGAAATCAGTCCTGAATATTCATTGGAAGGATTGATGCTGAAGCTGAAACTCCAATACTTTGTCCACCTGATGTGAAGAACTGACTCATTTGAAAAGACCCTGATGCTGGGAAAGATTGAAGGCGGTAGGAGAAGGGGATGAGAGAGGATGAGATGGTTGGATGGCATCACTGACTTGATGGACATGAGTTTGAGCAGGCTCTGGGAGCTAGTGGGAAGCCTGGACAGGGAAGCCTGGCGTGCTGCAGTTCATGGGGTCGCAAAGAGTTGGACACCACTGAGTGACTGAACTGAACTGAGGATGAAAATAAAAAACCACCCACCCTACCTTCCCAGAGGGATATGGCAGGACCTTGGCCCTGGGCAGGGAACAACGTAAGTCTCCTTTACAGCCTGAGACTACAAGCCTGCCTTAACACACATTAGGGTTAGAATTAACACTACCTACTTAGCCCAATAACACTCAGAGCAAACCAGTGTTGTCTCTCCCCCAATCCCAGGCACATACACATGCAAACACTTGCTGGGAAAAGCACTCATTAAACCAAAATCTCCAAGAATAAATTCAAAGAGGCCACCATCGAAAACCATTAAACAAATGAAGAAGTAAAACGACTAAATGAAGGCCAGTACAAGCAGCAGACCCCTCGTCAAACCTGTCAAGTCTACAGTTAATTCATTTTCTGCATCTGACCATTACAAGGATAGTTTCTCAGTCGTGTCTGACTCTACAACCCATGGACTGTAGCCCACCAGGCTCCTCTGTTCATGGAATTTCCCAGGCAAGAATACTGGAGTAGGTTGTCATTTCCTTCTCCAGGGGAACTTTCCAAGCCAGAGATTGAACCTGGGTCTCCTGCATTATAGGCAGATTCTTTACCATCTGATGCGCTTCCCTGGTAGCTCAGACAGTAAAGCGTCTGCCTACAATGCAGGAGATCTGGGTTCGAGCCCTCCAGGACTCTTGCCTGGAAAATCCCATAGACCAAGCCACCTGGTAGGCTACAGTCCATGGGGTCGCAGAGTCAGACACCACGGAGCGACTTCATTTAACATCTGAGCCACCAGGGAAGCCCAATCATTACAAGAATAAGTTAAAAGAAATAGGACATCAAAAACACAAAAGATCAGACTTTTATAAAAAATGACCAAGGCAGCTGTGAGTGAACCAAATGAAATTAGGAATTTACAAACATAGTTAGTGAAATTAGGGAATTCCTTGGGTGTCCAGTGGTTAGGACTCGGCACTTTTACCGCCGAGGGCCTGAGTTCAACCACTAGTTGGGGAACTGAGATCCCATAAGGCACGCAGGGAAGCCAAAAACAGAAAAAAAAAAAAAAAAAAAAGTGAAATTAAAACCTTAGTGCAAATTAGGCAACTAGTGAAAAAGTTGTAAGATGGATTTAAATAACCTACATGCAACACAGAAAAATCAAGATACATATTCAACAGCTGTTATGAGAGATTAGGGGCTTAAGGAGTGACGAGAAGCAATATTCCCCGAGCTGAAGATTTAGCTACAAATTTTCCAAAACTATCCCAGCTTGAGGAGCCCCAACTAGCAGAGATGAACTGAAGGAAGTGTCTATGCATGCAAACAGCAAAACAGTACAAAGAAAAGACCTTACAAGCAGCCAGAGAAAGGGCAGATTCCTAACAAATAATGAGACTTGAACAACAGGGGTGTGTCGCAGGCTCATCTCCCCAGATAGAAGGTGGCGCCCTGCAAAGCTCCAGGGAAACCTGTTCTGGTCTTGTGTTACTGGCAACAGTCTGGGTCAAAAAGGCTTGGACCCCAGTGTCTTAATCATGCCAGAAAAGTGCTGGCGAGCCCCTAACCATGTTTACAGATACACGCACCCTACCCTCATCCACTGTGTCATGCAGACTCAAGTTCCAGGCTGACACAGCCCCTGAGCAAGCCAGGGGAGGGGCCAGGCCAACCCACGGCATCAAAAGTTGCATGGGACCTGGAGAGCAAGGCTCCATCACAGCATAAGAACCCCTCTGTATCCTGGCCCTCGGTCACCCCACGGGGCCCAGGCTCTTCCTGATGTGTGAAGCCTGACCCTGCTGGGGGCTAAGAGCCACACCCAGAGGGCAGGGCACACAGGTTACTGATCTATCTGTACTTTGCTGGGTCTTCCCTGCCCCATCCAATGTTACTCCAACAAGTCACATGCCTATTACAGGATCTTCAAAATGCTGAATTTAACAACCAGCAAAATTGATTTTCAAAACAAGGGCCATATAGGGACATGTTCAGGCAGACAAATACAAACGTAGTTTACTATCATCAGACCCCCATCAGGGGAACTTCTCAAGGACATTCTTCAGGAGAGAGAAAATTCTGTAGGGAAGATACATGCAAGAAGGAATGCCAAGACAATGAAAAATATGCATGTAAACTATACACGTATTAATGAGACAATGATACTGTCTGATTAAAATATAGACTGCAAATACTGGACAATAACAGACTATAATTTAAAATGGGACAAAAGGAGCTAAGTGTCCCAAGGTCCTTATATTGTTAGGAAGGAGGGTAAAGAGAATGATTGGCCTCAGACCTTAGTTCAGTTCAGTCGCTCAGTGATCTTAATTTTCTGAATGTTGAATTTGAAGCCAACTTTTTCACTCTCCTCTTTTACTTTCATCAAGAGGCTCTTTAGTTCCTCTTCACTTTCTGCCATAAGGGTGGTGGCATCTGCATATCTGAGGTTATTGATATTTCTCCTGGCAATCTTGATTCCAGCTTGTGCTTCTTCCAGCCCAGTGTTTCTCATGATGTACTCTGCATAGAAGTTAAATAAGCAGGGTGACAATATACAGCCTTGATGTACTCCTTTTCTTATTTGGAACCAGTCTGTTGTTCCATGTCCAGTTCTAACTGTTGCTTCCTGACCTGCATATAGGTTTCTCAAGAGGCAGGTCAGGTAGTCTGCTATTCCCATCTCTTTCAGAATTTTCCACAATTTATTGTGATCCACACAGTCAAAGGCTTTGGCAGACCTTAAGTTAAACATAAATGTTAAAATTTCAAGGAAAAGCACTAAAAAAACCAGAAACAGAATATATAGCTTCCACATTATTCAGGAAAAATGAAAGGGAACAAGGGGATCTTGCTAGTTAATCCAAGAAAAGGAAAAAATAAGATAAAATAGAAAAGTAAAAATGATTCCAAATATATCTGCAATATTAACAAAAGTGGGCCAATCTGTGAAGAAATATCAGAAAGAATAAAAAGTTTAACTACAAACTGTAAGAAATAAGCTTAAAATCTAAGGATAAGAAAAGTTGGAAGTAAAAGAATGAAAACATATATAATGCAAACAACCCAAAGAAAATATAGCTATATTAATATCAGACAAAATAGAAAAAAATTATTACCAGAAGTTCACTGTATGTTGATGAAAAATTTAATTTGCTAAGAAGACATCAATTCTAAGGTTAAATAGACTTAATAACATACCCTGAAAATAGTTACAGTGAAGTTGATAGAAATACAAAGTGAAGTTAGCATCATGAACCCTCTCTCAATCAGAAAAAAAAATTCATTAAGGAAATAAAAGATCTAAACAATTGATAAGCTTAATGTTAATCCATATACAGGATATTGTAACAATATTAATATAAATCTATCTTCAACATCCTATTGAACATTAAACTGACTACATATTGTTATAATACAAAATTTCAAACTATTATACAGACCTTATTCACTGAGCACAGATAAACAAATTAAAAGAAGATAATTTCAAAATCCATCAGTTGGAAATGTTAAATATCTGATGAGTAAAAAATGATACCACAACAGTATTTAGGAAAAAAACAAGCAACAAATTCATTAAATGATCATTTCCATTTTACATTATTTTAAAAAACATATAGCAAACACACTAAAAATCCATTTGTGTGTGGATTCTGGTGTCTTTTTACCAGACAAAAGTGGTGGTAGCCACTTTGGAGGAAGTTAATTTCAGACAGTAATAAGGAAATAAGGTGACAGGTATTTCCAGTAAAGCCAGTGTAAATTTTAAGTTAATCGAAAAATTTGCAACATTTATTTTTACTCTGTGTTTTGGTTATGTAAGAAAAATAAATCCTATTTCTTTACATCATAGTTATGTCAATTTCTCTCAGCCCATCAGTGTTCCTGGCGGCTGAGTGCTGATTCTGAGTTTATTTTCGACACCTGGCAAACTCCACAGAGGTATGAAAGGAACAGGATGAACAGTCTTTAAAACGAATGATTAAACCAGACTATAACAAATCAGTTTTCCCTCTCAGCAATTATTCTTAGTATAACAAATACAGACACAATTGGCCAACATATTAAGTGAAAGATTTTATATCAGGCAAGAAATTTAACATTAGCATAACCAAGAGAATTATGCACAGATAGAATGTTTGAAGCAAAGCTGAAGTCTGAGATATGCCTGTAGAATGATGAATGTAATTTGTGAGCCCAATATAGTATTCATGATTGTCATGTTTTAGCCTGGAAGGACAGCTTTCAAGCCACAGCTAAGTAATTTGTTCTGAAACTGTAGACAGAAAACTGACTCTCTCCCAGTAGGGAAAAGCCTCAATTGTCTCCATTTCTCTATCACCTTAAAAGAAAACAGCTGTGGTCCCACCACACCACTCCTAGACCTGAAGATAAAAAATATGTAACAATTAGCTTACTCCATCCTAAAGGAGATCAGTCCTGGGTGTTCATTGGTAGGACTGATGTTGAAGCTGAAACTCCAATACTTTGGCCACCTGATGCAAAGAGCTGACTCATTTGAAAAGACCCTGATACTGGAAAAGATTGAGGGCAGGAGAAGGGGACGACAGAGGATGAGATGGTTGGATGGCATCACCGACTCAATGGACATGGGTTTGGGTGAACTCCTGGAGTTGGTGATGGACAGGGAGGCCTGGCATGCTGCGGTTCATGGGGTCACAAAGAGTCGGACACAACTGAGCGACTGAACCGAACTGAAATCCTGAAACAGAAATATCTAAATAGAGGTAGTTTGTAGAATTCTCTCATATGTTAACCCACTGTACACATCTACCGTTCCCAACAATTCCAAGACGTGAACTGTCTTTAGATTTTTACATTTATCTTCATTAACACGTGCAAAAGGCATTTCAGAACACCAGTGAGATCAATATGATTTCTTCCATCTAAGTCTTAACCAGAAGAACAGAGTATTTAATTTGAATAGCCAATTAGCTCTTTGTTTTCTAATAGTGAAAACTACCCAAAGTTTTACTTTAAAGCATCATCAATATTGATATCACTCTGCAGCTGTTTAAACCAGAAACTTGGAGTAGGACTGCTGCTTAGCAAGTAAAAATACAGGACAACTAGTTAAGTTGGAACTTCAGATAAGTTACAAAAATTTTTTAGTACAAATATGTACCACATATCACATGCGACATACTAGAAGATTTTTCACTGTTCACCTGAAATTCAAATTTAACTGGGCGTCCTGTATTTTATCAGACAACTCTAAGCTAGAATTCTCCCTCTGTTACCTCCCACATGCAGTCCATTCCAACAAGGCCTATCAATTCTGCCTCCTAAAAACATCTAAAATTCGTCTTTTCTCCATTTCTTCTGCCATCACATTGGTCTAAGCCACCAATCTAAGAATTTCTCAACTGCCTCTCTGCTTCTACTTTTGTAGAAATACCACTTTCTCTAAATGTATCAGCATTAACTTTATAGTAAGAGAAATAAAAGCTAACTTCAAGTTTCCCCTTTCTAGGTCATTATTGAGTAGCTGAATAGCAGCAACCTAAACTCTCTTATGGAGAAGGCAATGGCACCCCACTCCAGTACTCTTGCCTGGAAAATCCCATGGACAGAGGAGCCTGGTGGGCTGCAGTCCATAGGGTCGCTAAGAGTCGGACACGACTGAGCAACTTCACTTTCACTTTTCACTTTCATGCATTGGAGAAGGCAATGGCAACCCACTCCAGTGTTCTTGCCTGGAGAATCCCAGGGATGGTGGGAGCCTGGTGGGCTGCCGTCTATGGGGTCACACTGAGTCGGACAAGACTGAAGCGACTTAGCAGCAGCAGCAGCAAACTCTCTTAAGCAGCATCAGAGGGACCCATGAAATCGCAACTCTGAAGAGTAAGGACTTTTCAGGAGTGACTTCTGAAACATCTCCAAGGAAACTAACAGTTCTCTTGGGTGTGTCCAAGTCAATGACCTCTATCAATCATCTTGCTAAATGGTGTTTATTGCTACAGAGAGATAAGCTAAGAAAATCTGTGCAGCCATAAGTAAATCAGTAGTTCAATAAAGTTGGTTTAAAACACTCTTGTCTTTCAGAAAGAATTCCAAGATTGTGAGATATTCCTGTCCTTCAATCTGCTATTCTAAGAAACCATCCTGGTTAGTGTGCCCATCAATCCAAGGTTGCAAAGCCACAGAGCAGAGCACTAGAGAATTTAGGTAGTTGGTAAGTTTAAGAGGCAAGTGAAAAAAATGTGGCATTGACTTTTTCAGATTACCGATGCTCAAAAACAGCTGCCACCTCCTGACTAATGAATAATAAGTATTTTGGTTGTGAAAGCTACAGACAGCACAGCTAACCTGTCATGCTGTGTGATCAATGGATAGCAACAGAGCAGATTATACAGAGAAATGCCAGTGCAGACTTTAAAGATTTGTGTGACACTGCAGAGCTGTACCAGCTAACCAAATTAAACACAAATTACTGCCATGGAAGTAACTGGCAGAAAACAGGTTTCCCTGTATATCAAAGAGGCCCCTGGAATTGTTACAAATGACTCTTAGATCATAGAACACGATGGCAATTCAAGTGTTTCAAAGTTCTTACAATGTAAATTTGAACATTCATCTATTTAATACAGAATACCCAGTCTTAATGTAGTTGGCACTGAACAAAGAAACTATTCAAGCTGTCTCCACATGAAACAAGCATTCAAAGGGGAAGTCAGAACAGCCTCTTATGAGAGTGAGTTCCTTTATTGAGGATCCAGTTATTAGTCAATAAACAAGCCTTTCTGTGGATAAAACCTAATGATGCCACCAAAATCGTTCTTGGAAGCCCCATCCAAGATACAGCTTTTGGTATGTCTTCTTCTCTACAGTGGAAAATAGAATTTCAGCCTCTGGACACCCTGGCAGAGGCCAATATTAGCGACTGGAAAGAGGTATGAATGGGTGCACCGGGTCCAGTTAATCTCTATAAAAAGAAGCATGGATGCTGCAAGAACAGGCAGCCCTTACCGCCTGCACTTGTATTTCGTGTGTAATTTGTTTTGTGGGTCTCCCCTGATCACACAACGTGACAAGCTGGCAGCACTCCGAGATAACTGGCTCCACAACCAAAATACGTGTAAAATGATTCAGTCGGCACCTGGGACTACAGATCTGAGGACCAGCAAGCTGTTTCAGTAACACAAAATACACTGGAAACTGACTGACAGCAGAAGTGAGCTTATAAAGGGCTTCCCTTGGAGAAACTGAGGATCAGAAACTCTGAATCCTAACTGCTCTGAGACCATTTCAGCCTCCGCCCGCGGGACCCCGAATCCCCCCGGGATGCGCTTTCACATGCACTCATAAGAAGGTCCACTGCTCGGCGGAGGAAGTCTGGGGGGTGGGGGGCTGGGCCCCGGCTTTTCTCTGAATAAGGCCGCTCTTTGAGGCTCTCTCCCGGCCCAGGAGGGCAGACAGCGGCCCAGGCGTATGCTTTGGGGCTGAACTTGGGATGGGAGCACCTGCGTCTGCCCCGCAGGCGGGTGGTCGCCACCCGCGCGGTGTCGCCCGAGCGAACAGCCGGGGACCGAGTGCGGGGACCCCATGCCCGGGACCGGGGGGAGGGGGCCCGCCGAGCCCGCTTACAGCCCGCTTACACCCACTCCCCCACCCCTGACGGCTTCCGGGTGAGCCGGGCCGCGGCTGCGGGACCCGCGTGGCCGCCCGGGCTTGGGGCTCCGGCGCGGGATGGGCCCAGCCCGGCGCCACTCCTGCCCCGCAGTCCCAGCGGCGGCCCGGCCTCTGCGCTCCCCGGCGGGCGCTCACCTCTCCCTGGAGTAGAGCTGCAGCTGCTGCTCGCGCTGCCTCTTCCGGGTGAACGCCATGGAGGGCGGGCGGGGCGCGCGGCTCCAGCTCGGGTTCCGCGGCGCCGCCGCCGGCCGAGAGGTCCGGAACCCGGGAGGCGGGCCGAGCACAGCGGGCCTGCGGGCCCCACGAGGAGAGCGCGCCTGCGGCCTGGCGTCCCGAGCCCGCGCTCAGCGCCGCATCCCCGCCGCGTGGGGCCTCGGCCGTGACTCAGGTCGGAGGAGGGGCGGGCGCTCGCCCGAGGCGCCCGGGACCCAGGGCCCGGCCTGGGGTCCGGCCCTCCGCCTCAAACCGCCGCCCCGCGGCTCCATTTCACTGCTTTTCCGCATGAAAACGGAAGCCCACCCTGAACTAAGTCGGCATGTGGGCCACGGAGGTTCTAAATAACATTTGAGTCTTTAATTGAAATAACTAGTCACATGACTCTCTTTTTGCTAACAGCTGTGTTTGAGATGTAACTTACACGCGAAACAATTCTGCCATTTAGTACCAATCCGTTGTTTTTAGTATATTCACAGATATGTCCAACTATTGGTGCAGCTGAGATCCAGCAGGACCCTGGAGTGAGGGGGCGGGGTGGCTCCTGGGTACAAAACAAAAGCCTTTCTGGGTCCCTGTTTATGTTTGAAGAAAAATGCTTTAGCCTCCTAGGCCTCCCCTGAGTTCCCAAGGGCAGCTTCAGGCAGTTACTAACCAGGGCAGAGGGAAGGGGAGACGAAGGGAAAGCAGTCCAACAGTGCAGAGCAGAGTCCTAGCTCCTCCTCAGGATGAAGGCAGTGCAACTGAGCTCTGCTACCCGGATAAGGCCCCCGGGGCAGGGGGAGGATGCTAACTTCTGGCTGCCCACACGCTTCATCCTCTTTCCTCACCACCAAACAATGAGAAGAAAGGCAAACACCCTCCCTCAGCCCACATTTTGCCTATAAACACTCTTCCCTGAAACCCACTTGGTCTAGCAATAGATGCTCTGAGTTCAGAAGAGAGTCACCTCGGCTGGAAAAAAGGCCAGAAAACAGCTTGCAAGTTTTCTTCATTCAGTTAAACATTAGCGACTGATGTAACCCTGCTGATGGAGAGAGCTCCAGCCTTGCCACTTTGAGCCTTCCTCTCCACCAGGCCTTGGCCTAGAAAACCAGACTCTCAGCACATATGATTTTGCCTGCCACAGTACAAGACCTGTACAAACAGGAGCAGTTTCTGACTACCCAGGCCTCATCCCTGGATATCCCCAGCTCCCCTTAACTGCCTGTCTGAGGAGGCTTAAGGCTTCCCAGAGGACTTACTATTTATTATAGCCAACACCTGGGGCTTCCCCGGTGGCTCAGTGGTTAAGAATCTGCCTGCAAGGCAGAAGTGGGTTCGATCCCTCGGTAGGGAAGGTCCCCAGAAGGAGGAAATGGCAACCCACTCCAGTATTCTTGCCTGGAGAATATCTTGGACAGAGGAGCCTGGCAGGCTACAGTCCGGGGTCACAAAGAGTCAGGCACAGTTGAGTACCTACATACCCAACATCTGATATGGGCCCTGACTGCTGTTTCTTAGGGCATTTACAAAAAGGGCTTACAGCTGTGAATTCTTTCTCTGAACCCTTGAGATGTATCTCCCACAAGCCAGGATTGGCTTCCTAAAACACTCGAAAGCCATTTGAAATATCATCAGGAAGTTGAGGGCGTCTGGCTCCTGCTTTCCCTGGGAAGGCAGCTGCCAGCCAGCAGATAAAGACTCGCATTTACAGCTAACCACTCTCAGATTTTTCACTTCCTAGCTTACCTTTGACAGGAGAAGGGAAAAAACTCTCTCAAAAGGACTTTCTTGAACAACAGCTCAGATATACTTCTGCTGTTATGGGGGTTATGTTCCCTGAGAACGAAAAGAGGACTGTGGGGGAGGGGGCAGTTCCCTCCTCCTCCCACCCCAAACCACCAGCCCCCCAACACCTGCACCCTTCACTTCATTCTGCCATTTCCAAGTGTATTTTCCCAACGTCAGCCTCTCCTTCCCACTCAGCCAGCTCAGCCTCTGTAATTATCCCTTCTCTCTTCCCTCTTTCTCTTGCTTTGTCTTTTTCTCCCTCACTACTATGTCATTCCTATCCAAATATATAGTTTTGAACAGTGTTCCCCTTACCCTGCATCTCCTTCCATCTCCCCATTCTTAGCCAGACTTCTGGAAACACTTGCTTCCCAGGGCGTCTCTGCTTCCTCACCCTGCCTGTCTTTAGTCTGTCCCGCCTGGACTTCTGTTTCCACTCTGTGGTGGTGTTGTTTAGTCGCTAAGTTGTGTCTGACTTTTTGTGACCCCCATGGACTGGGGTCAGGCTCTTTGGTCCATCGGATTCTCCAGGCAAGAATACTGAAGTGGGTTGCCATTTTGTTCTCCAAGGGATCTTTCTGACCCAGGGATTAGAGCCAGGTCTCCTGCATTGCAGGCAGATTCTTAACCATCTGAGCCACCCGGGAAGCAAGGAGATTTAGAACATTGGATTTCCGAAGCTCAGGTTTTTTATGTCTCATCACAGAAAGGATTCAGTTTAAAAGGGTGGTAAAGAATCTGGTAAAGAATCAGATTCTTGGTAAAGAATCTGCCTGCAATTTTTAAAGAATAATAATCCTTATTTATTTTTCTTAAGGAAAAATTCTTACACTTCCTTGATATTCCCTTATCAGTACTCAAGACCTCTGTGGGAATGATCTGATTACTGAAATGTTATTACCATGGCCTGTGTGTAAGCTGGTTCTCTCTGTTCTAGCTCATGTGAGAATGCCTCTCAGTCATGTCCAACTCCATGAACTGTATAGCCTGCCAGGCTCCTCTATCCATGGGATTCTCCAGGGAAGAATATTGGATGGGGTAGCCAGTCCCTTCTCCAGGGGATATCTTCCTGACCCAGGGATCGAACTCAGATTCTTTACCAGGCAGATTCTTTACCATCTGAGCAACCTGGGAAGCCCACTCCAGCCCATTGATTTATAGATAAAATTGGCTCAAAGCTCACAGAATTCAACACCCTTTCCAACACGTCGCTTCCTTTCTCTGAGAGCTTCCATCATCATGACTCTCTCTGCCTCCTGAGATCCTGCTTCTTGACACGTGTCTTTGCTTTCATCATGGGAGAATTTTATCTGCCCGCCTCCCCACCGCATTAATGGAGAGTTGTGAATCCTGGTAGCAGTAATATCAGTGCAAATTGCTGTTAAAAACCCATGTTAGAGACCCTGGGTTGGATCCCTGGTCATGGAACTAGATCCCACATGCAGCAACTAAGAGTTTGAATGCCACAGCTAAGACTTACTGCAGCCAAATGAGTAAACATTAAAAAAAAAACAAAAAACCCTATGAATATTTTCTGAGCTGTTTTAAGTCTACCAACACTGAGGATCCCTCACATTTTTCTTCCACAGAGAGTCCAGGCTTAAAATTCCTTACCCCTCCCCACCCCACAGCCCTTCTAGGGCTAAGGAGTCTGGCCCCAGGATCTGGGGTCTTGTTAGAAACACAGATTGCTGGCCCCACCCTGGTGTTTCTGATCTACTAGATGGCTTCCCCAGTGGCTCATCATGTAAAAAATCCGCCTGCAAAGTGGGAGACATGGGAGATGCGGGTTCTATCCCTGGGTCAGGAAGATCCCCTGGAAAAGGGCATGACAACGCACTCCAGTTTTCCTGCCTGGGAAATCCCAAAGACAGAGGAGCTCAGCGGGTTACAGTCCATGAGGTCACGAAGAGTCAGACATGACTGTGACTGAGCACACAGATCTGAGGTGGGAACCGAGAGTCCTGAGCCCCCAGGTAGTACTGATGCTTGTCTAGAGACCACTCTGCGAAACTTGGCTTTAGAACAAATTCCTTCCCAGTCTTAAAGACAGCAGCACCTCCACCTTCCCCCACCGCACCCCTTCTCTTCATCCTGGCATCAGCAAATATGCAGCCTCGGGTTGGGGAGTGGTGTGCTCACATTTTACTGCAAGCACTTAGCAGCACATTTCCCCCAATAAGCAGTTTCCTTTCTAAGAGGCATGAGATGCCAGGTTTAAAGAAAATAAGCCTTATTTTTCTCCCACTGTGTTGCCTCATCATTGTAATTGTCAATATTATTGCTATCTGAATTTATGATGCAATTACTTTGTAGAAAACACTATGCTGAGTACTTTGCATGCATTTTATTTTTAAATCCCATTGGGAGCTAATTCTCCACAAATCTTTCACATTTCTCCATGTTAGGCATCATCAGTCAATTTGCTCCAATTTATTTCCATTCTGGGAGAGTAGAAATCAAGAGTATCCTCTGCCCAGAGACACCCTGGGGATGATGAGGACCACACCCTCCCTGCCCCAGGGAAGACTTGCCAACCTCTCAGGATAATTAATGTAAGAGTTCTCTCCAGAGGACAGAGGGCACAGGTTTGCCAGCAGCCTCTGAATAAGGCTGTGGCTTCCCTGGTGGCTCAAACAGTAAAGAATCTGCCTGTAATGCGGGAGACTTGGGTTTGAGCCCTGGGTCGGGAAGATCCCCTGGAGGAGGGAATGGCAACCCACTCCAGTATTCTTGCTTGGAGAATCCCCAGGGACAGAGGAGGCTGGTGGGTTATAATCCATGGGGTTACAAAGAGTCAGACAAGACTGAGCAACTTTCACTTTCCTGGAGAAGGCTGGGGATTTCCAAAGATGCTAATTCCTGAGCTGTGATGCAGGACCACGGTGCGTCTACATCTAGTGACTGCCTCATCGCTCCAGTGGGACGTGAGAGTCAAGCGGCTCATGTTGCCTGCTCCCTGGTAAGTGACACACTCTCCAAATCCATGTGAGTACACTGTCCCTGTACCTGCTAAATCAAGAGGCATTTGCCAAGCCCATCTAGCAGCTGTCACCTGCCACTCCAGAGGAACTACTTGACTTCCTTCTTGGCAAATCTCTAAGACTGTTCTATTATTCCCATTCTTCGGAAGAGAACAGCTAAAGCTTTATGCAGTTTAATAATATGTCCAATAGTAAGTAACAATGCCAGTTGATAAGTGACAGTGACAAGATCTGATCCCGTGTCTGCCTGACTCAAATCTACTTTCTTTGCAATTATACATTTCTAGTGGCAATTCCGAGACCTTAAAGAAAAAAAAAAAAAAAACTAAGAATCAGAAGTCTTCATTATTGTGTTAAAGCTCTAAATAACTTCACAGGATGAAAACAAAATTTTCCACTGTCAGTGTGCCCAAGGGGGCCCCAGCATACCTACCAGTGACAGTTGCTCCTGGACAGTCTTCCTTGAAGGCAGGGCGGGGGAAGGGTCAACTCAATGTTTCTGACATCCCCTTCCAAAAAAATGTCTGTTTCTATTTTCTTGGCCACACTGGGTCTCAGTTGCAGCACGCAGGTTCTCTTAGCAGCAGCACGTGGCCTCCTAGCTGCGGCATGTGGGACCCAGCTCCCTGAACCCAGCCCCCAGGGTCTTAGCCATTGGACCGTCAGGGGCACCCTGACATCCTCCTAAACTCTGCTTTTCCTCAGTTTCTCTTAGTAATTTATAGTATTTGTACATCTACATACCCATCTTCAGTCAGGTTTACTGAGGTGTAACTTACATACAATAATGTTCCTCAGTTGTAAGTGTGCCACGGGATGTGTTAGGACACGTGTGAAGTCATGTGACCACCACCATGCTTGTGATGTAGGAATTTCCATCACCGTAAAATGCTTTCCTGTGCCCAGTTGTCAGGAATCCCGGGGTCCCGTCCCGATTCCTGGCGACCACTGACCTGCTTCTTGTCTGTTTATTCCTCTTTTCTAGACTTTCATATAAATGGAGTTATGAAGCACGTCTGACTTCCTTCCTTCAGCCCAGAGCTCTTAAGGTACATCCATGTGGTTACCTGGAACACGACTTCATTCTTTTTCTTTTTTTTTGGCTCAATAGTAAGCTTTGTATGAATAAACCACAATGAGTTTGTCTTTTCAACAGTTGATGGAAATCTGGGATGTGTTCAGTGTTTTGGGCTAATATGGATAAAGCTGCTATTAACATTTGAACACATCTTTGTTTGCCTTGAATTAGCAAACTAAAATGGAATGGAATGGGTGAGTTTAACTCAGATGCCCATTTTATCTACTACTGTGGCAGTAATCCCTTAGAAGAAATGGAGTAGCCATCATAGTCAACAAAAGAGTCCGAAATGCAATGCTTGGATGCAATCTCAAAAACGACAGAATGATCAGTTTTCTTTCCAATCCCAAAGAAAGGAAATGCCAAAGAATGCTCAAACTACCGCACAATTGCACTCATCTCACACACTAGAAAAGTAATGCTCAAAATTCTCCAAGCCTGGCTTCAGCAATACGTGAACTGTGAATTTCCAGATGTTCAAGCTGCTTTTAGAAAAGGCAGAGGAACCAGAGATCAAATTGACAACATCCGCTAGATCATGGAAAAAGCAAGAGAGTTCCAGAAAAACATCTATTTCTGCTTTATTGACTATGCCAAAGCCTTTGACTGTGTGGATCACAATAAACTGTGGAAAATTCTGAAAAAGATGGAATACCAGACCACCTGACCTGCCTTTTGAGAAATCTGTATGCAGGTCAGGAAGCAACAGTTAGAACTGGACATGGAACAACAGACTGGTTCCAAATAGGAAAAGGAGTACGTCAAGGCTGAATATCGTCACCCTGCTTATTTAACTTATATGCAGAGTACATCATGAGAAATGCTGGTCTGGAAGAAACACAAGCTGAAATCAAGATTGCTGGGAGAAATATCAATAACCTCAGATATGCAGATGACACCACCTTTATGGCAGAAAATGAAAAAGAACTAAAGAGCCTCTTGATGAAAGTGAAAGAAGAGAGTGAAAAAGCTGGCTTAAAGCTCAACACTCAGAAAACTAAGATCAAGGCATCTGGTCCCATCAATTCAGTTCAGTTCAGTCACTCAGTCGTGTCCGACTCTTTGCGACCCCATGAATTGCAGCACGCCAGGCCTCCCTGTCCATCACCAACTCCCAGAGTTCACTCAGACTGGCGTCCATTGAGTCAGTGATGCCATCCAGCCATCTCATCCTCTGTGTTCCCCTTCTCCAGCCCCCAACCCCTCCCAGCATCAGAGTCTTTTCCAATGAGTCAACTCTTCCCATGAGGTGGCCAAAGTACTGGAGTTTCAGCTTCAGCATCATTCCTTCCAAAGAAATCCCAGGGTTGATCTCCTTCAGAATGGACTGGTTGGATCTCCTTGCAGTCCAAGGGACTCTCAAGAGTCTTCTCCAACACCACAGTTCAAAAGCATCAATTCTTCGGCGCTCAGCCTTCTTCACAGTCCAACTCTCACATCCATACATGACTACTGGAAAAACCAAAGCCTTGACTAGACAGACCTTAGTTGGCAAAGTAATGTCTCTTCTTTTCAATATACTGTCTAGGTTGGTCATAACTTTTCTGCCAAGGAGTAGGCTTCTTTTAATTTCATGGCTGCAATCACCATCTGCAGTGATTTGGAGCCCCAAAAAATAAAGTCTGACAATACTTCCACTGTTTCTCCATCTATTTCCCATGGAGTGATGGGACCGGATGTCATGATCTTTGCTTTCTGAATGTTGAGCTTTAAGCCAACTTTTTCACTCTCCTCTTTCACTTTCATCAAGAGGCTTTTGATTTCCTCTTCACTTTCTGCCATAAGGGTGGTGTCATCTGCATATCTGAGGTTATTGATATTTCTCCTGGCAATCTTGATTTCAGCTTGTGTTTCTTCCAGACCAGCGTTTCTCATGATGTACTCTGCACAGAAGTTAAATAAGCAGGGTGACAGTATACAGCCTTGATGTACTCCTTTTCCTATTTGGAACCAGTCTGTTGTTCCATGTCCAGTTCTAACTGTTGCTTCCTGACCTGCATACAGATTTCTCAAAAGGCAGGTCAGGTGGTCTGGTATTCCATCTTTTTCAGAATTTTCCACAGTTTATTGTGATCCACACAGTCAAAGGCTTTGGCCTAGTCAATAAAGCAGAAATAGATGTTTTTCTGGAACTCTCTTGCTTTTTCCATGATCTAGCGGATGTTGTCAATTTGATCTCTGGTTCCTCTGCCTTTTCTAAAAGCAGCTTGAACATCAGGAAGTTCACAGTTCACGTATTGCTGAAGCCTGGCTTGGAGAATGTTGAGCATTACTTTACTAGCATGTGAGAGGAGTGCAATTGTGCGGTAGTTTGAGCATTCTTTGGCATTGCCTTTCTTTGGGATTGGAATGAAAACTGACTTTTCCAGTCCTGTGGCCACTGCTGAGTTTTCCAAATTTGCTGTCATACTGAGTGCAGCACTTTCACAGCATCATCTTTCAGGATTTGAAATAGCTCTACTGGAATTCCATCCTCCACTAGCTTTGTTCATAGTGATGCTTTCTAAGGCCCACTTGACCTCACATTCCAAGATGTCTGGTTCTAGATGAGTGATCACACCATCTAGTCGTGAAGATCTTTTTTGTACAGTTCTTCTGTGTATTCTTGCCACCTCTTCTTAATATCTTCTGCTTCTGTTAGGTCCATACCATTTCTGTCCTTTATCAAGCCCATCTTCGCATGAAATGTTCCCTTGATATCTCTAATTTTCTTGAAGAGATCTCTAGTCTTTCCCATTCTGTTGTTTTCCTCTATTTCTTTGCATTGATCACTGAAGAAGGCTTTCTTATCTCTTCTTGCTATTCTTTGGAATTCTGCATTCAGATGCTTATATCTTTCCTTTTCTCCCTGGCTTTTCGCTTCTCTTCTTTTCACAGCTATTTGTAAGGCTTCCCAAGACAGCCATTTTGCTTTTTTGCGTTTCTTTTCCATGGGGATGGTCTTGATCCCTGTCTCCTGCACAATGTCACAAACCTCATTCCATAGTTCATCAGGCACTCTATCTATCAGATCTAGGCCCTTAAATCTATTTCTCACTTCCACTGTATAATCATAAGGGATTTGATTTAGGTCATACCTGAATGGTCTAGCGGTTTTCCTTACTTTCTTCAATTTAAGTCTGAATTGGTGATAAGGAGTTCATGATCTGAGCCACAGTCAGCTCCTGGTCTTGTTTTTGTTGACTGTATAGAGTTTCTCCATCTTTGGCTGCAGAGAATATAATCAATCTGATTTCAGTGTTGACCATCTGGTGATGTCCATGTGTAGAGTCTTCTCTTGTCTTGTTGGAAAAGGGTGTCTGCTATGACCAGTGCATTATCTTGGCAAAACTCTATTAGTCTTTGCCCTGTTTCATTCCGCATTCCAAGGCCAAATTTGCCTGTTACTCCAGGTGTTTCTTGACTTCCTCCTTTTGCATTCCAGTCCCCTATAATGAAAAGGACATCTTTTTTGGGTGTTAGTTCTAAAAGGTCTTGTAGGTCTTCATAGAACCGTTCAACTTCAGCTTCTTCAGCATTACTGGTTGGGGCATAGACTTGGATTACTGTGATATTGAATGGTTTGCCTTGGAAACGAACAGAGATCATTCTGTCGTTTTTGAGATTGCATCCAAGTACTGCATTTTGGACTCTTCTGTTGACCATGATGGCTACTCCATTTCTTCTGAGGGATTCCTGCCCACAGTAGTAGATATAATGGTCATCTGAGTTAAATTCACCCATTCCAGTCCATTTTAGTTTGCTGATTCCTAGAATGTCGACATTCACTCTTGCTATCTCCTGTTTGACCACTTCCAATTTGCCTTGATTCATAGACCTGACATTCCAGGTTCCTATGCAATATTGCTCTTTACAGCATCGGACCTTGCTTCACCAGTCACATCCACTGCTGAGTATTGTGTTTGCTTTGGCTCCATCCCTTCTTTCTTTCTGGATTTATTTCTCCACTGACCTCCAGTAGCATATTGGGCACCTACGGACCTGGGGAGTTCCTCTTTCAGTATCCTATCATTTTGCCTTTTCATACTGTTCATGGGGTTCTCAAGGCAAGAATACTGAAGTGTCTGGCCATTCCCTTCTCCAGTGGACCACAGATGGGGAAACAGTGGAAACAGTGAGAGACTTTATTTTGGGGGGATACAAAATCACTGCAGATGGTGATTGCAGCTATGAAATGAAAAGATGCTTACTCCTTGGAAGGAAAGTTATGACCAACCTAGATAGCATATTCAAAAGCAGAGACATTACTTTGCCAACAAAGGTCTGTCTAGGCAAGGCTATGGTTTTTCCAGTGGTCATGTATGGATGGGAGAGTTGGACTATAAAGAAAGTTGAGCACTGAAGAATTGATGCTTTTGAACTGTGGTGTTGGAGACGACTGTTGAGAGTCCCTTAGGCTGCAAGGAGATCCAACCAGTCCATTCTGAAGGAGATCAGTCCTGGGTGTTCATTGGAAGGATTGATGTTGAAGCTGAAACTCCAATACTTTGGCCTCCTGATGCGAAGAGCTGACTCATTTGAAAATGCCCTGATACTGGGGAAGTTTGAGGGCAGGAGGAGAATATGGCAGAGGATGAGATGGTTGGATGGGATCACCAACTCAATGGACATGAGTTTGAGTAGGCTCTGGGAGTTGGTGATGGACAGAGAGGCCTGGCATGCTGCAGCTCACGGTGTCGCAAAGAGTCAGACACGACTGAGCGACTGAACTGAACACATCTTTTTTAGAATATACATATTCTCCCATGTCCTAGGGGCCATCTCCTGGAGGCTCCCATGTGTTCCCAAGGTAAAGCCCAGCTCCTAGCATGGCACTGATACTTTTTAGGAGCCTTTCTTTGTCTTTCCCACTGTATATTTCTAAAAATATTTTCTGACACAAATTTGTGTCTATGCACCCAAACAGTGGTAAGAGCTAGGGATAAATATGAACAAAGCAGAGAAGATTCCAGTCTTTACAGAGCATATAGTGGGTAAAATTGACTATAAACAAACCAAAATATAAAATAATTGCAGGGAACTTCCTGGAAGTTCAGTGGTTAGGACTCTGTACTTCCCCTGTGGAGGGCCCAGACTCAATTCCTGTTTCGGGAAGTAAGATACAAGATTCCACAAGCCACATGGTGCAGCCAAAAAAAAAAAAAAAAAGATTTCAAACCATGATTGCTACAGAGAGATGAGATGACACTACTAGCTGCCATATGGCACAGGAAAACTTGGCTGGAGGTGAGAAGGTCACAGAACAACAGGCTGGGAGATCAACTGGGTCAGACACATGGGCACAGATGCCATCCAGGTTAATGATGGGCTAGGGAAGAGGGACTCGGCGAGCCCAGAGTCAAAGCCTTTCATGAATCAGGTGGATTCCCAACAGGATAGTAGACGATAAAGCCTGATGTCATTAACTTCTCAGGAATTCTGGATCCTGAAGGAGAAAAATAAATCATGTGAATATAGCAAAAGGAAGCAAGGAAGATGCTTATCTCTTGGTGCTAAGGTGCACAGGTTTAAGAACCTAGGATTACACAGGACAAAGGACTGAGTTACTATGATTGCTACAGATCAGAAATGAGTAACATAGTCTCTATCTTGAAGGGGCTGTTACGTTAACTCCCAAAGAGTTGGGAGGAGAGGGGTGGAGAGGAGATGAAGTTCAGGGTGAGTGTCCTGTGCTAGTCAACAGCTGGAGAAGCTGGGCTACTAATGATAACAGAAGTCAATATGTGAGAAATGGGAGGACAGATCATGAAAATTGTAGTTTGGGTCCTGAATATATGGTTCCCTGGCTTCCGGCTTCTGCTCACTTGTAATTGCTCTGAGCTTCAGAAGCCTGAAAGGGATGCTTGACAAGGTGTAACAATGTGCTTGTCCACACACTCAGGCCTTTGCAAAGCTGTTCTGACTCAGTAATTTCCCTGTCCTCTGACCTCCCATTCATGATACAAGTCAAATTTCACTTCCTCTTTGAGCTCCCCAGTCACCAATTTGTACCTACCCACACCCTAAGTGAAAAAGAGCAGATACTTGAATCACCCGGATTCTCACAGCTTCCTGTTCAGAGTCTAATTTTAGCTCATACCCTCATGTAATTATTTGTTTACATTTCTGTTTACCTTACTCTCATAACAGCCCCTTCAGGACAGAGATTATGTTACTCATTTCTGGTCTATAGCAGTCATAGCAATTGATGGTGTCAGTCCCATGCGTATCTTACCAACACAAGCTGATAGAAAGCATTAGAAAATCAACTCCATTGGCCTGCTACCTGTTTCATGAGACATACTTCCTCTTATTTATTGTACTTATCTTGTTCAAGTTTCACAGCATGCTCTTTCCATTAATACTTTGAGCATAGCTAACAAATCCATGTCATCTTGTTCATGCAGTTTAGAATCCTGTGTGCTGTGTGAGTCTATATCCTGATAAACTCAAGCGTCCACACTTGGTGGCTTGTTCTTTCAATGAAGCTTCTCGCCTCCATTGTTTTGATCACTTCAACTGCCCTGCTTTGCCTGAGTGAGTATAGACTCCCTTTGTTTCAATATTCAGAAAGCATTCCTTGCTTCACCCTGCTTTTATTTCTTAATTTCTTCACTGGGGCTTAAAGTCAACTTGGAACGTTGACTGAAAATGGGCCTGGTTGTCACTGCGTGAATGAGTGGAGGATATCACTCCATATGTGGTCTCAACATTCAAGAGATTTTAGTTACAATATAGACTAGATTTATGATCATTGTTGTGTTGCTTGCCACCTTTAACATATATATCCATTTATTTAGAGGGTATTGACAAAGGACAAGGTGTAGACAAATTACCTCTTTCTAGATACATAAAGGGTGTGGATATTAGAACACAGTCATGGTTAGGACAACACAAAACATCCAAGTCTACTTTAGCACAGATTCATGAATAAGATATCTGATGAAGAGTATGCATGTATAGCATGAAAAAAAAGTGTTAGTCACTCAGTTGAGTCTGACTCTTTTGTGACCCCTTGGACTGTAGCCTGCTAGGCTCCTCTGTCCGTGGAACTCTCTAGGCAAGAATACTGGAGTGCGCTGCCATTTCCTACTCCAGGGAATCTTATTGATCCAGGGATTGAACCCTGGTCTGCATTGCAGGCAGATTCTTTATTGTCTGAGCCACCAGGAAATACCCATTATATAGCATATTGCTTTTTAAAAAATATATATTTATTTATTTGGTTTTACCAGGTCTTAGTTGCGGCATGTGAGATCCATCCAGTTCCCCGACCAGGGATCAAACCTGGGCCCCCTGCATTGGGAGCATGAGTCTTAGCCAGGCTAAGAGTCCCAGCGTATTGCTTTATAAATGCTATAAATTGCTTTAGAAAATAATGAAACCTCATCAGAATGCTCCCCAAAGATGTTCACAACTTCACCTCAAAAAGGATGAATATTAACTTACACGGAAAAAAGATTCTGATTTAAGGACCTTGAAAGGGCAAGATTATCCTGGATCATGTAGATGTGCCCACTCTAATCACAGGAGTCCTTTCCAAGCTGTAGTCACAGGGAGGTGTGAGTGCAAAAGACAGAACCCGAGAGACAGCAGTGGGAGACTCAAGTCACACTTGCTAACCTGGAAGACAGAGGCCGTGAACTAGGGGATGCAGGCACCCTCAATAGATTGGAAAAAGCAGAGAACCAGATTCTCCCCCGAAGCCTCCAGATGGGAGCAGGGCCTCACTGACACCTTGGTTTTAGCTCAGTGAGATTCCAACTCTGTTGGAAGCCGCAGAGTTCATAGTAATTTGACTCCACAGCCATAGGAAACCAAAACAAGACAGGACGGTAAGGCGGATGGAATGGCTTTCCAGAAAGAAAAACAAACCAACCAGCCTAGTGAAACCCTGGCTGAGAGCTCTATATAATTTAGATGGAAATGGGGAACGTGACTGGAGAACATGAATTATCTTTGATCATTATTTTCCAGACAGGCCTGATGATCACTTAAAACAGAGAAAAAGACAGCACAATATCCACCAAGATGTTCACAGTATTGCTTCAATGGTGGGATTATGGGCAGAGCAGTCCCCCCTTATCTGAAGTTTCACCTTCCGTGGTTTCAGTACCCCACAGTCAACTTCAGCCTGGAAATACTAAATGGAAAATTCCCGAAATAAACAATTCATAAGTTTTAAATTGCATAGCATTCTCAGTAGTGTTGTCGGGGGAGTGTGTAATTTCCTCGGTTCTGTCTTGCCACTGCAAAAATTTGAAGTAACGGACGGACCAGTGTTACAGCTTAGCTTTATTGGCAGGTAAAGAAAATACATCCTCGAGGTGTGAGGGCAAGCAGTCCCAAAAGAGGTGAAGAGAAGAGAAGTCCTGGGCTCAATTTTGGCTCCTCTTTTTATATGTTTTTTCTCCTCCCCCTGAGCCTGCCCTATGTAAACTGGCCTAGCCAAGAGGGCTGTTTGTTTTACCTGAGGTCCTCACTCCCATCCTTTTAGCCACCATCATCTTAGACTCCTTTTTTCTATTCTAACTACCTAACATTCCCCCCCTTAAGAGATGGGAGGCCCAATTCTTTGGGAATAAGGGCATAGAAGTCTTTCTGGCTACTTCCTGCTGAACTGGGATGGTGAGGGGCATTGGCCCTCCCCCCTCTTGCTAGTCTCAAGCCTCAGAGTCCTTATAGCGGTGTCCGTCTAAGGGGGGTGATAGTCTCTGCGGTTGGCTGGAGTTTTATATATCCTTGCTGAACTGGCACTGCATGTTATAGCTGGTTGACCTGGGCAGAAACAAAACAGGTTAGACAGTTGAAAAGATATGGAGCAATCATAAGCAGCATCAATATGGTGATAATAGGAATTGGTAGGGGCATTAGTCAACTCCAAATTCCCCTCGCCAGGAGAAGGATCCCCCAAAGAGAGCCTGTAGCCACCCCAAGGACTCTCCAGCACATTCTTTGAGATCCTGTAGGATCTGAATGTTTTCCTTGAGGACTGTGAGGCTTTCTTTAACTTAGATGGAGGTATTTACCCAGAAACATCACGTCTCATTCAAGATGACTCAAGCCCCTCCTTATTCAGGGATCAGGAGATCTATCTCCTGTCTGTTTTAGAGTACAACCCCTGCAAAGCTGTGTGGCTTTTTAGCACTATTCTGAGAAATCTTATCCCCAGAAACTTAATTTGGGGGGTGTTCATTAGACTGGCACTCATTTGCAGTCCTGAATAGGTATCTGAGATCTCCCAGGGGCTCACGGGTGTATTGCGTGTCCTCTTCTGTTTTCTTTCATGGCTTGACTCATGAGTAGTGAATCCAGGAGTTATGTCCTGGTATCTTCACTGCTGTGGGGGTAGAAAGTATTACAGGGTAGGAGCCCTCACATGTGGGATGGAGTTGAGACTTTGGGGACCCATCCTTCCAGACTTTATTTAGGACTTGAGTCCTTGGAGCATATAGTGGTGGCTTTTTAGAATCTTTCGGGTCCTGGTTGACACCCTAAAGTGTATACCTTGTTGGAACTGTCCAATGGCCATGGTATAAGACTGAAGAGTCTGAGCCTCTGGATCTAGGAAGAGGTTATTGACGTAAACGAAAGGTCTCCCATATAGCATCTCAGAAAGACTAAAACCAAACTATTCCTTAGGGGCAATATGGGTGTGTGGAGGACAGCTATTGGTAAAGCCTCCTTCCATCCCAGGGAGGCCTCCTGGGTTATCATTTTTATTTGCCAATTTTAATAATTGGCTGGCTCTTTCTACTTTTCCTGAAGACTGAGGCCTCCAGGCCCAATGGAGATGATAAGTAATACTCAATGCTTTAGAGATCCCTTGGGTGACCTTAGAAGTAAATGATGTTCCATTGTCAGTTTGTAATGACCTGGGCAGACAAAATCTTGGAATGATTTCCTGGAGCACTTTTTTTTTTTTTTTTTAATCACCTCCTCAGCCTTCTCAGTCCAGGTGGGAAAGCCTTATTCATCTTGTGAATATATCTATCATGACTAATAGGTATTTATACCCTTGAGAAACTGGCATCTGGGTGAAGTCCATCTGCCAGTCCTCTCATGGGTAGGTCCCACGTCATTGGACAGGCTGGGCCAGCTGGGCTCTTTGAGCTCCTTGGCGGTTAATTGGCAAGTGGGACAAGAGGAGACCACTTGCCTTACAGTCGTTTGGAGGCCTGTTCCTCTGAAGGACCTTTCTAGTAATCTTTGGAGGGCCTTCTCCCCTAAATAAGTAGTGACAAGTAAGGAGTTAACCAACTTCCATTGGAGGTTCCCAGGTAGAAAAGGGAGTCCCTCCTTGTGGAACCACCCCATATGATCTTCTTGAAAGCCCTCTCTCATAGCTTTAAGAGTCTCACCTTCAGGATATGAAGGAGTTTCTGGCAAATTAGTCTGTGGAACTAAGGTGGCAACCCCTATTTGGTCATTGTTCTGTAATGCTGCTCTCTTAGCTGCCTGATCAGCTGCAAAAATCTGAAGTGACGGACGGACTAGTGTTACAGCTCAGGTTTACTGGCAAGTAAAGGAAAATACATCCTTGAGGCATGAGGGCAAGTCGACCCAAAAGATGTGAATAGAAGTCCCTGGCTCAATTTTGGCTCCTCTTTTTATATGCTTTTTCTCCTCCATCCTGCCCTATGTAAAGTGGGCTAGCCAGGAGGGCTGTTTGTTTTTCTTGAGGTCTTCACTCCAGTCCTCAGATCTTCCTTTGTTCTATTTTTGCGGGCTTTTCCCTTCTTTGTCTTTTAGCCACCGCCATTTTGGACTCCTTTTTCCTATTCTAACTACCTAACAGTGTGATGAAATCTTCCTGTCCAGTTCCGTGCCCCCAAACGGGGTCCCAGCCACAGACATGATCGGCTCCTGACAGTCAACCCAAAGTTTAAGGTCCTCCTCTGACCTACCGACAGGTCAGTAGTAACCTAACACACTGCCTACACCACTGATTTATCTCCTTTTCATCACATACGCATTTCATCTTCTCGCACTGTCACAAGAAGGGTGAGAACAGTACAATAAAATATTTTCAGTGAGACCACATTCATATAACTTTTATTACAGCATACTTTTCTGTTTTATTATGAGTCATTATTGTTAATCTCTTACTATGCCTATTCCCATTTCCTACTATGCCTAATTTATAACCTAAACTTTATCATAGGTATGCATGTCTAAGAGAAAACCAGTATCTGTGGAGTTTGCTCCTACATATGATTTCAGGCACCCACTGGCAGCTCGGAACATATTCCCCACAGATGACAGTGGGCACTGAACATATGTATATATATTTCCCCTATCCATTTATCCGTATGTTGCAGGAAGAGGCACCCCTTCCAGGGCCTGAAACTGGGCTCTTGTCTAACACTTGGAAATGAATTGTCCAAGGAGACACTTGTGCTGACAAAGCAAGAGATTTTATTGGAAAGGGCACCCGGGTGGAGAGCAGTAGGGTAAGAGAACCCAGGAGAACTGCTCTGCCACGTGCTCGCCATCTCAGGTTTTATGGTGATGGGATTAGTTTCCGGGTGGTCTTTGGCCAATCACTCTAATTCAGAGTCTTTCCTGGTGGCACACGCATCGCTCAGCCAAGATGGATGCTAGCGAGAGGGATTCTGGGAAGTGGACAGACACGCGGTGTCTCCTTTAGACCTTTCCTGAGCTCTTCCGGTTGGTGGTGGCTTATTAGTTCCGTATTCCTTATCAGGATCTCCTATCATAAAACACCTCATGCAAATGGTTACTATGGTGCCTGGCCAGGGTGGGTGGTTTCAATCAGTGTGCTTCCCCTAACACATATACTTGCTTAGCTTTTTTATTTTTGTACAAAAAATATATATCACTTAGTATGTTAACAAAATACTTGACAAAAAGAAAATGGAAGTGAGCAAAAGAAGAAATTATTTACTGCAAAAAATTTGGTTCAAAGGTCATTCATACTGAAAATCATGACCTAAGACCAAGTTTTCCAGTCAGTAATAAATTCTCTTTCTAAATACTCTGAGGTGCAACACACACACACACACATCTGTGAATCAAAAATTAGAATTTTAAAAAACCTTCATATAGCATTATAAGCTTTATATTTTCCTAATATTCAAAAGAATATTCTTGATGAAATCAGTGTGGATATTACCAACTGTGATTTTTTTTTTAAACATAGTAATAATGAGATTTGTCAACATTTGGAAATGACAAAATCACATGTGGGTGAAAGATTCTTTCAGAGTGGGAGACAGACTGATGGATTGAAAAGTTCACTGATACAGTTTCAGTTTCCCCATTCAACCAGCCTTTAAGAAGTTACGACTTGCTGAGCTACTGTTGAACCAAAGATGAAAGTTCATTTACATGAGAAGACTATTAAATACCCTTCCCTTTTCTAATTAAATATCCCTCTGAGATCAGATTTTCTTCAGATACTTCAACCAGAACAACATATCACAAGGGATTACAAGCCCAGGATACTGCTAGAATCCAGTTTTCCTCTATTAAACCAGACATTAAAGAAACTGTCAAGTATGAAACAATGACATTCTTCTAATTAATTTTATTCCAAAACATGTTTTATGCAAATACTTATTTTAACAGGCAGTGGATTTATTACTGTCATTTAAAAATATTTTAAAAACATCTAGCTATCAATTTCTATGATAATAAATATCCCCATAAACAGAAGTTCTCAGTAATTTTTAAGGGTGTAAATGGGTTTGGGAGAGGAAGTCTGAGAATGGCTAAATAAAGCCATTAGGAAGTTCTAGAATCTAACAACTTCTGACAGAGAGATGGAAAAATTGTTAGCAAGGAGTCTTGTTTATTTGACACACCTGTTGTCTCAGGAAGGGTTAAGGATATCAGAATTCAGACTTCCCTCATGGCACAGTGGATAAGAATCCACCTGCCAAGGCAGGCGACATGGGTTGTACCCCTGATCCAGGAAGATTCTACATGCCGTGGAGAAACTAAGCCCTTGAGCCACAACTACTGAGCCTGTGCTCTAGAGCTAGGGAGCCACAGCAAGAGAAGCCGCCGCAATGACAAGCCTGTCCACCGCAACTAGAGCGTAGCCCCTAGCTCGCTGCAACTAGAGAAAGCCCACATGCAGCAATGGAGATCCAGTGCCCCTATAAATGAATAAATAAAATCACAGTTCTAAGAATAGCTCCAGTTATCCACGCAGCTTCTAAGGTTTCTAGTTGTTGTGATGAATTGTAAATGAATTACTTTAATATAAAAGAGATTTTCCTATCCTATAAGTAATAAAAAGTACAAAAGTATGAAAGATTTTGATCCCTTGCTTCAGGAGAAGATGGTACTTTATTAAAAGAAAGGAGAAAAAAAAATAAGAAGGGAAATTGATACTAGAAGATAAGAGTTTTGGAGCTGTTCTAGAGAAAATAGCCACTAAGAAACTTGGTGATAGGGACTGCCTTGGCGGTCCAGTGGTTAGGACTCCCCATCTCCACTGCAGGAGGCATGGGATCGGATCCTGGTTGGGGAACTAAGGTCCCACATGCCATGCAGCCAAAAAAGAAGATATAAACTCTGCAATAAACAGAATTACATACCAAGAGAAGACTGGAATCTCTAACTTGGCTGAAGAGATATTTGAAACAAGGGTAATACATCAGCTAAAATAAAACCTCAAGTTAAGAAACATTCTCTATTCCTGTAGTTTTTATAAAGCATAACATCAATGTAGATAACCAGAGAAAACACAATTTTTATCCGTATAATTTCTCAGCTGCCTTGTCACCACTAGCTGGGCGATGGCCGTGGTGAAAAATAACAGCCCTTAAACTGACAATCTGTAATAGAGTTCACATATGGAGAACTGGGAATTCATTTCAGGTAATTCAATTTTCCCTCTCTATCCAGCAGGGAAAATGTCTCAGATATTTTCCAGAGTAAATGATCACGTTCCCCTGAAGATGATTCTAGAGGTACAGTATTTTAATGCTAGTTAATTGAGCTGGTGATTCCCTCAACACTCCGGCTTCACTAGCTACACGCAGGAGCTCAATGGACTGTAACACAGTGCTGGCCCGAAAGGGCTACTGAATAACTCCATCGCTGCACACCCATCAGCCGCAAGGATGCCGACCTGATGGTGATCCAGATGGAAGCTGATGGTTGGAACTCACTGATGTCTTTGTACCACTGGCCATATATTATTTTTTAATGCTCATTCACTTAAGCCCTGACACAGCACATCTACTGTCTCCTAAGTTAGCAGTTAAGAGGAAATACAAAAGCTTGTTTTTAAAAAAATTGGATTAGTGGTCTACTCTCTCTGAGTGAGAAGCTATGGATGGAAAAGCATATGATTTAATAATAACTGCATTATAACAATTGTTACGATGTTGGGTTCCAGATAATTGAGGACACAAACACAGAAGGTGTTCGTGGATTTTTTGGCAATCAGCATCCATTGCCTCTTTGCCATAGAATACTCATTGCCTTTTGAGGACGATCTCATCTCCCATTGAATTTAATCTGGTGGAACTTGTTAGACAGATGTTTCTGCCTTGCCAAGCTGATGGCTGGGCACACGACCCACACTTGATGCACCTTCCGTGCAACTTAAATCTTGACTAGAGTGCCAGAAACTGAGAATGGCTTCAGTGATTTATTCTAGAGGCACAAACTAGGAAAAGCTGTTCTCGCTCCCACTTCATTCCTGCCTTTCCCGTTCTCCAGTTACCTGGGCTCCTGTCCGTAGAACTCTGCTTCTCCAGCCACGGATTCTCTGAATTCCTGATACCTGTCCAGAAAACTTCTTTTTATCAATTAACTGGAGGATAATTGCTTTACAATATTGTATTGGTTTCTGCTGTACATCAACATGAATCAGCCATAGGAATACATTTGTCCGCTCCCTCTTGAACCGCTCTCCCACTTCCCACCACATCCTACCCTTCTAGGTTGTCACAGAGCACAGGTTTAAATTCCCTGAGCCATACAGCAAATTCCTACTGGCTATCTATTTTGCTAAAATAAACAAGCCGCTCCTATCGCCCAATACCCAAAAAACAAACAACCCAATCAAAAAGTGGACAGAAGATCCAAACAGACACTTCTTCAAAGAAGACAATACAGATGGCTAATAAACAAATGAAAAAATGCTCAACATTGCTCATTACTACTTAAATGCAGAACTGAACTACACTGAGGTATCGCCTCACACCAGTCAGAATGGCCATCATCAATGGCCATGATGATGTGTGGAGAGAGGGTGTGGAGAAAAGGGAACCCTCTTGTACTATTGGTGGGAATGCAAACTGATGCAGCCACTATGGAGAACAATCACTATGGAGATTCTTTAAAACAGTAGGAATAAAACTACCATATGACCCGACAATCTCAGAAAACTTCCTTTTTGCTAAAGTTAGTCAAAGCCTAGCCATCCAGTTTTTGGCTTGCAACCAAAGAGGCCCCATATAAACAAGTGTCCCCATATGTATCACATTTAAACCTGCTAAGAGGAATTGTAATTTCTTGCTACCTAAAGAACATTAGTCAAAACTTCCCTGGTGGTCCAGTGGCTAAGATTCTGCACACCCAATGCAGGAAACCTGGGTTTGATCCCTTGTCGGGGTACTAGATCCCACATGTGGCAACTAAGACCCAGGGCAGCCAAATAAATAAATAAAAATAAAATTTTAAAAAGTCTTAGCCATGTGCAAGAATGTGCTGGCATAAATCCCTCAAACCTTGGTCAATTCAAACACCCCAAGTATTCATGAGAACAAAGAAGTGAAAGAATCACTGCACAACACATACTCTGCACCAGACATTGCGTTCAACCCTAGGGCAGATATTGGAAATACGGAGATAAGAATAAAACGACTGCTTGTCTTCAAAGAACGTATAATCTAACGAAGCAAACAGACATGCACACAAATAGAACCCATGCAGAGGTCTGAACAAAGGACCGGGGGAGTGGGTGCAGAAGAAGCTGCACTTTCCCTCTGCCAAGCTGCTCAAGGAGGAGTCTGGCTTACAATTAACTGGATTTCTCCAACCGGAGAGGGAGAGGAAATGTCTCAGGAAAATTAAAGAGACAGATCATGAAAGACAGTGGCTTGATTGGGAACAAATAGAGGGTCCCAGCAGTTAGAAGGCAGAGAGCGGGAGGTATGACCATGAGAACAAGGGGTGGGAGAGCTGGTGGGGGCGATGCTGGAGCGAGGTTGGGTCTGGGTTTGGGGAACTGGCTGTGGAGACCCTGGACATGGATTGGGATTGGAAAGGTGAGCCCGCCTTCCAGCAGGAGAGGCATAGAGTAAACGTCCAGTAATGGAGTGAGTTATTTCACTGAAGCCATGGTCACTGCTGAAAAGATGAAACACGCAGCCTGCTGGGGTCATAGGATCTGATTGAAACTGGCTGTGGGCATGTGACACGTGACACACAGCACACGCATGCACACACACATGATCCTTGTCTTAAGATAGTGCTGTTAGGCTGCGAAAAATTGACCATACTGTGTGGCGAGGAAAGAGCCTTGGGGAGGAGGGAGCCGGGCAAGGTGAAGTGGCGGACACAAGCCTCAAATTTAGATACCTAGCTCCAGCTGAGGCTGTGCACACACTTGCCCTGTACATGAGTATTTAGAGCATCGGTTTATTAAGTAAACATGCCATAGTTTTTGACTCCCCATTTTATCTTTTGGGGGGTTTCTTCTTCATAGCATCTAACATTCCACAGGCATTGGGCCCCCTCTCACCTCTGCTGGGGGCTAAGAGCTGGTCACACAGGCCTTGTTGGCTGTGGCAGGACTGGACTCCTCTCTCCAGGGCAGTGGGGGCCTCAGAGGGGTTTGGTCCACACCTGAGAATCGCTGTGACCATTTTTCCACATTAATCATCTCTGTCCTCTTTTCACCGCTGCCTGCCAAGGGGAGTATTTTTAGCCTTATTTTACAAATGGGGAAACCAAGGCTAAGAATAGGCTAAATAATTCCCCAGTTCACAATGCTGGAAATGGTCAAGCCAGCAGAATAGTACAGGCCTGACTCCCAAATTCAACCCCCCCCCCCCAACTGACTGCCTCATGGCCTCTCCACTGCCTGACAGAATTTTAAGAAATATTGGGCACCACGGGAGAGAAGGGCAGTGTTACAGGCTGCACTGCAGCCCCCTCAAATTTAGTGTTTGAAGTTCTAACCCTTGTTATCTGTGATGTGAACATATTTGGAGATGGGGGTCTTTAGTTACAATGAGTGCATAGAGTAGCCCCTTAACAGCATGACCAGGGTCCTCATAAAAAGAGGACATTTACCCTGGATATGTTCCAGTGTCTCCTAGTTTACAGTCTATGGGAACTCGACTAGAATGCATATCCTACTGTTGTGTGAAAACTGTATAAATCTTAATTATGTTGAATTGGTTCATAATGCTTTTCTGGTCAACTATAGCCATCTACTTCTCTGTCTGTTCTATTAATTTTTAAGAGTTTGATGTTGAAACTCCAACTAAAAATCTTGATTTTACATGTTTTTTGTTTTGCGTCATGTGTGCATGGTCAGTTGCGTCCAACTCTGCAGCTCCATGGACTACAGCCCACCAGGCTCCTCTCTCCATGGGATTTCCCAGGCAAGAATATTAGAGTGGGTTGTCATTTCCTCCTCCAGGGGATCTTCTCGACCCAGGGATTGAACCTGAGTCTTTTGCATCTCCTGCATTGGCAGGTAGATTCTTTACCATTGCACCACCTGGGAAGCCCAATTTACCTATTTAATAAAAATAATTGTAGTATATAGTGGAACTATATGTAACTTTGTTCTGTATTTTCCAAGTCTCCTGTAAATGTATTATCATACTTTCATAATTAAAAAAATAAAATGAGATATGATACTCTCTGGTCCCTTGTGCATTCCCTGGTCAAAAACTAATGGGGCATCCAATATTATGTGGCAGCCAGGATGGGAGAGGAGTTTGGGGGAGAATAGATACAGGTACATGTATGGCTGAGTCCCTTTGCTGTTCACCTGAAACTATCATGTTGTTAAGTGGCTATCGGTTCAGTTCAGTCGCACAGTCGTGTCCGACTCTTTGCAACCTCATGAATCGCCGCACACCAGGCCTCCCTGTCCATCACCAACTCCCGGAGTTCACTCAGACTCGCGTTCATCGAGTCAGTGATGCCATCCAGCCATCTCATCCTCTGTCGTCCCCTTCTCCTCCTGCCCCCAATCCCTCCCAGCATCAGAGTCTTTTCCAGTGAGTCAACTCTTCGCATGAGATGGCCAAAGTACTGGAGTTTCAGCTTTAGCATTACTCCTTCCAAAGAACACCCAGGACCAATCTCCTTTAGAATGGACTGGTTGGATCTCCTTACAATCCAAGGGCTATACCCCAATACAAAATAATAATAATAAAAAAAAGAGGGCATTTGGACGCAGACATGCACACGTGAAGACACAGGGGGAAGGTGGCATCAGAAGCGCACGACACTTTGATCTTGACCTTCTAGCCTCCAGAACCATGAGGAAACCTGTTTCTGATGGTTAAGCTGTCTGTCTGTGGCGCCCGTTATGTCGGCCTGGAGCAAGGAAGCCACCTTGGGAGGTTTGTCACCTTCTTTGCTGTTTCTTTGTGGCCGACTCTGTTTTCTTTCCACAGATGCCCCCATTCCTGGCAGATTTCCTGATACAACCCTCCGGTTGTAGGGCTGTATCAGAGCTTTCTGCACCTGGTCTTCTCCCGTAAATTAAAGCCACTGTCAGGTTAATCTTCAAAGCCTTTCCTTCCTACCACATGGTGATGCATAGCAAAAGATTAAGCCATTCAAGCTAATCTTTGCAATCATCAATATTAGCCCTCCAAGCTGAGGTAAAGCCTTTATTCAAAGACATTAAGAATGTTAAGACATAATTAAAGCTCTTAAAGAATGTCAGGTACCAGGAGTTAATCACAAGAGAGATTTCTGAGTTAAGGAAACTTTCAGCATCTTTTGAATCATTCTCCAAAACTCATCCAAAAGGCTGACTCCACTGAAAGAAATATTCTGGCAGATGGAGGGGTTGAGAAGCTCTGTGTAAATTTACTCTCATTTACAATCTCATGACTTGTTTGGCTTCACTAATTGAATCAGTTTCTTGTGTATTTTTTTCTCTTAAAAACAAAAAATCCAAAGACAGAACTAACCTAATGCCTTTAGGCACCTGTATTTTGTCTTCTGGAGACTTTTTAGTGTGATAATTCCCTCAATCCCTCTGTAATTCTTTATTAAGTTTTAATGTGGTTTAAACTCTCCATCTGTAGACAATGTATTATTTCCCCCTCCAATCAGCAGGTCTAATAGTCCCCAGTAGTCTGTTTTAGAGCTCCTCCTGGTGGTTTAAAGCTATTATGACACATCCATCTGTGGCCTCTGCATCCATTTCAGCTTGCGGTGATTGCTCACCCAAACAATAACAGAGGTTCTGTTTGCAATAGACTGCAGCAGAATGATGCTCAGCTTTACAAATTAAGAATAATGACTCAAAGTGTGACTGTCCACAAAGGACAGGAAACTTCTGTGGGGGCAGGTTACAATCACTCTAGCAAATGCTGTGACGCTAAAATATACTCTGAGATGGTAACACAGGGAAGGAAATGTGGTGTCTTAGCTGAGTCAGTGATCATAAGAGAAGATTTAATCAGGGCTTAGGAGAAGCACATTTATTTTCAGCACTAAGTCTAGAGAAAATGTTTTCCTGGCGGTTCTTATCAGGAGGACAGGAGCAATGGACTGAACAATGTCTTTAAAAATATCTGCTGTAAACACAGTAATGAATTACTCAGGGCTGCCTCTTATAGAAAAGATCTCACGAAAGATCATCACAGTTCAGTGAGTAACTTTCTGGGTGGGGAGCCTAAGCAACATGGCCAACATGCCCAACACTAGGGCACTCTGACCTTGGTCCAGCGATATGAGTAGAGGAAGGGTTAGACTGTGTCCTTCAGGTATCCTCCACAAAGATAGCTTTTCTCAATGACGTTTGGTAAATATTTTTAAAAGGTCTCCCAGAATAATACATGCATATGGTAAAGTAGTGTGAAATAAAATTCATATTTTGTGGCAAGACATGAAAAATTTAAACATAAAATATTTCCTCTTCCCACCACTGTGTATTGTATATCTGCATTATGCATCGAACCTCCCCTGGGGCAGAAATACCCGCTCAGCCAGCATCAGCAAGACAACACCTAAAGGATAACATTCCTTCTTGATCCTGTAAGGGGCCAGAACTGGACTGTGTAAACTGTCAATAATGTGTCATTTGGTTTTTTCCATAGCCCTCTGTTTCAGAAAAATTATATAACTGTTTCTTGACCTCTTGTGGGTATAACAGTTCTTGGAGCTTTCTGAGATTCTGTTCCCGGGTTATAATCCTCAACTTGGCTCCAATAAAATATTCCATTTATTTCTTAGATTGACTGGTTAATTTTTTATGGACAGTATCAAACAGTAGATAACAGCTTAGACACAAGCAGCAATTTTCCCTGATCCTCCTCACCCTTTAGACTCAGAGGCATTTATTATTGGGTTGGCCGAAAGTTTGGAAAAACCCAAACGACCTCTTTATCATGCATGATCTAAATTTCACAGCCTTGTGTGTAGATGTTTTCCCCTTATTTCATGGACCTGTTCAATTGGTAGAGGAAAATCCCATGGACGGAGGAGCCTGGAAGGCTGCAGTCCATGGGGTCGCTAAGAGTCAGACACGACTGAGTGGCTTCACTTTCACTTTTCACTTTCATGCATTGGAGAAGGCAATGGCAACCCACTCCAGTGTTCTTGCCTGAAGAACCCCAGGGATGGCGGAGCCTGGTGGGCTGCCGTCTATGGGGTCACACGGAGTCGGCCACGACTGAATCGACTCAGCAGCAGCAGCAGCAGCCCTTCTGCACTTACTATTCAGATGCTGGGCCTAAGGAAATGATCCTTTAATCTTCTTATATTTTCTCTTCTGTTCTCTAGTCTTCTTTTTTCTACTTCCTGGGATATTTTCTCAACTTTACTTACCAACCTTCCATAGTCAATTGATCCTTTGTGCCTCTTTTCTCTCATTTTCTATTTTTACGGGCATATCCTTACCCATTTATTATGCTTTACAAACTCTGCTTTTACTATTAACATTGAAGTTTTTTTCTAAGAGCTCTTACTTTGTTCCTGATTATTCTCTTTGATAGCATACTGTTCTGTTTTCCTGTGGTTATCTCAGTTCTTCCTGAGTATACTAAAAATGCATTTACAAATCTATTTTATAAATTTTCTGTCTTTATATTTTATTTTTTTGCTGTTGGGTTTTCTTCTATTTCTAGTGATTCATGATTGACATTTTTATTTAAGAGAAGGCTTGTATGTGAAGTTGCTTAGTTGTGTCCGACTCTTTGCAACCCCATGGACTGTTGCCCACCAGGCTCCTCTGTCCATGCGATTTTCCAGGCAAGAATACTGGAATGGGTTGCCATTTCCTTCTCCAGGAGGTCTTCCCCACCCAGGGATTGAACTTGGGTCTCCTGCATTGTAGACGGATGCTTTACCATCTGAGCCACCAGGGAAGTCAAGAGAAGGCTGTGAAGTCAAGTTGCTCAGTTGTGTCCAACTCTTTGTGACCCCATGGACTGTAGCCCACCAGGCTCCTCTGTCCATGGGATTCTCCAGGCAAGAATACTGGAGTGGGTTGCCATTTCCTTCTCCAGAGGATCATCCCAACCCAAGGATCAAACCCGGGTCTCCTGCATTGCAGGCAGATGCTTTATCCTCCGAGCCACCAAGGCTTAAGGACCCGCAAATGTCAAAATGAGATTAGATATTTATGCTAGGCAGCCAAAACCCACACTAGAAACTTTAAAACTCTCCAGAAAACATTCATATTTTTAGTAAATAGTCTTCTGGATTTTCCCCCAGAATTAAATGCTACATTTCCTAAATACTTTGAGTGGTTAGGTAGGCTGGTGAGCTAGAGGGCGTATCCTCTGTGGTGGTGGTATTTAGTCACTCAGTCGTGTCCGACTCTCTGCGACCCCATAGACTGTAGCCCACCAGGCTCCTCTGTCCATGGACTTCTCCAGGCAACAGTACAGGAGTGGGTAGTCATTTCCTTCTCCAGGGGATCTTCCCAACCCAGGGATCAAACCCGGGTCTCCTGCATTGCAGGTGGACTGTTTACCACTAAGCCACCTGGGAAGCCCATCCTTTGTGTGCCAGACCTTTTATCAGTTCCCTGGTTCTTACTCCTGTCCTCCATCAGGTCTTCTGACTCTGAGCCGAGAGACTCATCCAATCTCCAGAAGGCAGGTGGCTTCTGCCTGTCCTGCTGCATCCCTGGAGCACAGTCCGGATGGCTGATCCTTCTGCTGTGTCACCTGACAATATGCTCCCTCCCTTTACATGGTCCACCAATTTGTTGATATCTCTCATATGCTGTTGATGCTTCTTATGCTCATTGCTATTATAAAATATTATCTTAATATATTTCTATCATTTTACTTCATTTGGAGGAATAGAAGAGAAAAATGCTCAGTTTTTTTCCATAAGTACTCAATGGCAGTCAGCTTCAGATTATGCTGTTATATACTCAACTATGTCACCTCAAAATTCAAATGTTGAAACCAGCTAGAAGCAGAATGAATCCTGCTCTGCACCCTGAGCTTTGGCGCAACACGCTGTACTCTAAACTAGCAAGTGCTCTGCCAAATTAAATATGTTCTGCTGAATGTGATATTTATTGCTTGGCCTATAAGATATTTATTTTGTGTGTGAAAATAATTTTTACTTATAATGGCTGAAAAATGCATGCAAGTTGAAGTGTTGAATCACGCAATCTAAGATAAATGCTTAAAAGGAAATTTCACAACAGTTGCTTAAAGAATCTTTTTAGAAAATGTTTGAGGATATAGAATGTGTGGTAGCCAGCTTCTAAGATGGCTATACTAGATTTCTGTGGCTGTTAAAAAAATTTCCTGCAGACTTGGTGACTTAAAACAGAAATGTATTTGTTCATAGCTCTGGAGGCCAGATGTCTGAAATGCATCATTGGGTCAAAATTAAGGTGTTGGTGGGGCCATGCATCCTTTGGAGGCTCTTGGGGAGAACACGCTCCTTGCCTCTTCCAGTTTCTAGTGGCTCCTAGCTTACTTTGGCTTGGGGCCACATCTTCAGCTCTGAGTCTGCTCCATATGCGTCTTCCCTTCTCCTCTGTGTGTCTGTAAGAATGCCATCTACCACTCTCTCACAAGGATATTTGTGATAGAATTTATTTGTGTCATTCACCTGGAATATGCAGAATAGTTTTCCCATTTCAGGATTTTAAAAAATATCTATTTAATTTGGCTGTGTCAGGTCTTAGTTTCAGCATTTGGGATCTTCATTGTGGTGTACAGGCTCAGTAGTTGCAGTGTGTGGGCTTAGTTGCCCCACAGCACGTGGGATCCTAGTTCCGTGACCAGGAACTGAACCTGTGTCTCCTGCTTTGCAAGGCAGACTCTTAACTGCTGGACCACCAAAGAAATTCCTCAGGATTCTTAACTTAATCACATCTCCAAAGACTCTGCCATATAAGGTAATGTTCACAGGTTCCAGAAATTAGGACTTGCTAGTTTTTGGACCATAAAGAAGGCTGAACACCAAAGAATTGATGCTTTCAAACTGTAGTGCTGGAGAAGACTCTTGAGAGTCCCTTGGACTGCAAGGAGATCCAACCAGTCCATCCTAAAGGAAATCAGTCCTTAATATTCATTGGTAGGACTGATGCTGAAGCTCCAATACTTTGGCCACCTGATGCAAAGAGCTGACTCATTAGAGAAGACCCTGATGCTGGGAAAGATTGAAGGCAGGAGGAAAAGGGGACAACAGAGGATGAGATGGTTGGATGGCATCACCGACTCAATGAACATGAGTTTGAGCAAACTTCAGGAAATAGTGAAGGACAGGGAAGCCTGGCATGCTGCAGTCCATCGGGTCACAAAGGGTTTGACACAACTGAGCGACTGAACAACAACAAATTTTTTGTGAGGAATGAGATTCTGACCCCACCCACAATGCATGGTTTCTTTCTGCATGACCAAGCAATTCTCAGACACCAGCTGGATGTCCTGAAAGTCAACTCAATTCTGATACTGTTGACCTAGAGACAGCCTCAGATCCCCCAGGGTAAGGGCTCAGTCCTACAAGATTCTCCCCTTCCCCATCCCACCACTGACCCAACTTCAGAGGCCATTTGCAAACCCAGGTTGTCACCTGTGCTTCTGATCACCTAGTTATAGATTGAGAGTGTGTTAGTCGCTCAGTTGTGTTGCACTCTTTGTGACCCCATGGACTATAGCCTGCCAGGCGCCTGTGTCCATGGAATTCTCCAGGCAAGAATCTGGAGCAGGTAGCCATTTCCTCCTCCAGGGGATCTTCCCGACCCAGTGATCAAACAGGGGTCTCCTGCATTGCAGGCAGATTGCTTACTGTCTGAGCTACGAGGGAAGTCATTGAGGGTTCCAACAAATCCCTCTTTACTTACTAGGTCACCAGTTTATTAATAAAGGGTTTAACTCATGAACAGCCAAATGTAAGAGACACATAGCCCAAGATATGAGAAAGGAATGTGGAGCAGTCCACCCTCCCCACAGACCCATGTGTTCACCACCTGGAAGCTCTCCCAGCCCTGTCCTTTGGGGTTTCTATGGAGGCTTCCTGACACAGGCGTGATTGATTAAACCACTGGCCACTGATAACAGTTTGATCTGCCCGACCATTCTCTGGAGGGGTTGTGGGGAGGAGTGACTGTAAATTCCAATCCTCTAATAACATAATTGCTTCCTCTGGTGACCAGCCCTCATGCTTAGGTTGCTTCGGGGCTTTCCAAAAGTCACTGCCTGAACAGAACAAAAGATACCTTTATGGCACTTCTTAGGAAATTCCAAGGGTTTTAGGAGCTCTGGGCCAGAAATAGGGATGAAGACTAAATGAATGTCCTGATTATAAATCACAGGAGAAGAATGGAGTGACAGAGGATGAGATGGTTGGATGGCGTCACCAACTTGATGGACATGAGTTTGAGCAAACTCCAGGAGATATGCAAGGATGGGGAAGCCTGGCATGCTGCAGTTCATGGGGTCTCAAAGAGACCAACACGGCTAAGCAACGAACAGCAATACATCACAGTTCATAAGCGGCATGATTCTCTCTGTCACAGTGGTCCCGGGAATGCCCCTCTCCTAGTGTTCACAGCCTTGTTTAGTTCTCCCAGTTGTTGTGACCGATAACATAGAGCACAAGTGATGAGGTCAGGTGATAAAGGACTGCAGCTGCCATCTCAAGTTCTCTGCCCACCCCCCCTCAACCCCCAACCCCTCATCACTCATCATTCTGGAGGAATCCAGCTGCCAGGTCTTAAAGACAACGAGACAACCCGATGAGAGGCCATGTGGGGAAGAAACAGAACTTCCAACCCAGCAGCAACTGTGCATCCCAGCTTTAACTACCTGAGTGAACCTCCTTGGAAATAGACTTCAGGTCACTGCAATCCATGCAGCCAGCTTGCCTGCAACTTCATGAGAAAACCTGAGACAGACAGAACCACTCAACTGCTCCGACATTTCCGACCCTCAGAAGGTGATTAATGCTGTTTGAAGTCACTAAACTTTGAGGTTAATTTGTCAAGCAGCAATGGATAATACAGAAAGACTAGATTGGTGTGCAGTTAGGGACTGGTGGAAATCTACTGATACTATGAGAAGCCTCATAAATATCATTACAGTCTGTATTATTGTCCAAAAATTATATAAAAGATAGAAGAGTTATAGTAGGAAGCTTGTTTTGATAACATGGGATTTTAAACACCAAAAAGAGCAACTGACAATGCTGGGACTGTGCTGTCAGGGGGACCATGCTATGATAATTGTGCTTTCCTGATTTCATTTGGGCTCCTATTTTCTGGAAGGCATCCCGTCCAGCTCTTCTGCAACACCATGGACTGTAGCCCACCAGGCTCCTCTGTCCATGGGATTTTCCAGGCGAGGATACTGGACACTGCCATTTCCTCCTCCAGGGAATCTTCCTGACCCAGGGATCAAAGCTTTGTCTCTTGCATTGGCAGGATTCTTTACCGTTGAGCCAATGAGTACAGATGTAATCTAAAAATTGCAAGTTTAAACAAAAATCAGAAACTGTTTTATCTTTTTAATTTGTAAAGAAGAAGACAAGTTAAAACTTAATTTTGATGGACTGGATTTCTGGTGAGAGTACAAACTAGTATACTATTTCTCTAGGGAAATTCAGCAAATGTGTGAAAAGCTTAAAAATATGCTTTATTATACTTCAATTTTTCTTAATAACCTTAATAATTTGTTAAGATTCAGCTTATAGAACAAATTTAGCAAGGTTGCAGGTTATGAGATCAATATGTCAAAATCAGTTATATTTCTATATACTTGCAATGAATAATAAAAATGAAGTTCAGAAAAAATCTCATTTGAAATATCAAAATGAACATACTTCAGAATAAATTTATAAAAAAACTAGAAAACATATACTCTGAAAACTACAATAAAACCATAGTGAAGGAAAATTACTGAAAGAAAATACTGACAGAGTATCTAAACAATTGGGAAAACATCCATGTTTATGGACTGGAAGATTTACTGTTAAGATGAGAATATTCTTTAAACTGATTTATAGATTCAGTGCAATCTCTATCAGAATTCTAGCTGACTTTTTAGAAATTGACAAACTAATTCTAACATGCATATGACATTGCAAAGGGCCTAGAATAGCCAAAAACAATTATGAAAAAGAAGAAAGAAGGAAAATGCATACTTCCCAATTTCAAAATTAATATAAAGCAATGGTAATCAAGACAGTGAGCTACTGACATGAGAAAGGTCAGATATATGGATCAGTAGAAAAGAATTAAGGGTCCAGAAATAAACCTATACATCTACAGTCAGCTGATTTTCTATAAGGGTGCCAAGACTATTCAATGAGAGAATACTCTTAAACAAATGATGCTAGGTAATACAATATGTGGTATTGGAGAAGACTCTTGAGAGTCCCTTGGACTGCAAGGAGATCCAACCAGTCCATTCTGAAGGAGATCAACCCTGGGATTTCTTTGGAAGGAATGATGCTAAAGCTGAAACTCCAGTACTTTGGCCACCTCATGAGAAGAGTTGACTCATTGGAAAAGACTCTGATACTGGGAGGGATTGGGGGCAGGAGGAGAAGGGGACGACAGAGGACGAGATGGCTGGATGGCATCACTGACTCGATGGATGTGAGTCTGAGTGAACTCTGGGAGTTGGTGATGGACAGGGAGGCCTGGAATGCTGCGATTCATGAGGTTGCAAAGAGTCGGACATGACTGAGCAACTGAACTGAACTGAACTGAAAAGAATAAAGTTAGATTTTTACTTTACATCATATCAAAGTAAACTCAAAACAGATCAAAGTCCTAAATGTAAGAGCTAAAACTATAAAACTCTTATAATAAAACACAATGGTAAACTTATGATTTTGAATTTGGCAAAGGATTCTTAGATATCACAACAAAAGCATAAATAACAACAAAAAAATTAGGTGAACTGGACTTCATCAAGATTGAAATCATGTGCTTCAAGGACACTATCATGTAAGTAAAATGACAACCCACAGATGAGAGATGATATTTGTAAATTATGTATCTAGTAAAGGCCTAGTGTCTAGAATATATAAAGAACCCTTCTAACTTGATATTTAAAAGGTAAACAACCCACAGAAGATATATAAATGGCCAATAAGCATCATCCAAAGATGTCTGACATCATTAGCCATCAGGAAAATGCAAGTCAAACATACAGTGAGATACTACTTCATACCTATTAGGATATCTAGAATCAAAAATCAGATAATAAGAAGTGTAGGCAAGGATATGGAGAAATCAAAATCCTCATCATACACAGCTGGTGGGAATGTAAATTGGCACAGCCACTTTGGAAGAGTCTGACAGTTCCTTAAATGATTAAATATAGAGTTATTACATGATTTCAGCAATTCCACTCCCAGGTATAGACTCAACAGAAATGAAAACATATCCAAACTTAAACCTGTATGGGAAAACAGCCCCAATGTCCATCAACTGATGAATGAATAGACACAATGTGTTACATCCACAAATGGAATATTACTTGACCATGAAAAGAAATGAAGTATGGATACATGCTATGCATGAACGAATGCTGAAAAGTGAAAAAAAGTCCTCAGCAGATGATCACATATTATGTGATCGCACTTCTGTGAAATGGCCAGAACACAAAAGTCTGTAGAGACAGAAAGTAGCTTAGTGGTTGCTCATGGCTAGTGGTACTGGTGGTGTGGAGTGTGTGTGTGTGCATGTCGTGTCTGACTCTCTGAAACTCCATAGACTGTAGCCCACCAGGCTCCTCTCTCCATGGGATTCTCCAGGCAAGAATACTAGAGTGGGGTGCCATTTCCTTCTCCAGTGGAATCTTCCCCACCCAGGGATCAAACTCACCTCTCCTGTGTTTCCTGCATTGGCAGGCAGATTCTTAACCACTGTGCCACTGTGTTGGGTAGCAGGAATGAAATCTAGGGAGTTATGAGTGTGACAGCTAAAGCTTAAAGAGTTTTTCTTTTTGGAGTGATAGAAATAATTCTAAAATTTACTGTGGTGATGGTTGTGCATATCTGTAAACATATGACAGATTACTAAGTTGCACAGTTTAAACAGATGATTTTGTGTATAAACTGTATCTCCATAAAGCTCTTAAAAAAAGGAATGATGACTTAAAGCTCTTTACATGTTGGAGCTGAAACTAAAAGTGACCCATTATGACATACTATTTAGTTAGTAAAAAATAGTTTTAGTAGGTGAATATTTATTGACACTGGATGATATTTATAACATCTTGTTGAATAAAAATAGCAATCTATAAAATAATAGATATGATCCTGCTGCTGCTGCTGCTGCTACTGCTGCTGCTAAGTCGCTTCAGTGGTGTCCAACTCTGTGCGACCCCATAGATGGCAGCCCACCAGGCTCCCCCATCCCTAGGATTCTCCAGGCAAGAACACTGGAGTGGGTTGCCATTTCCTTCTCCAATGCATGAAAGTGAAAGTGAAGTCACTCAGTCGTGTCCGACTCTGTGCGACCCCATGGACTGCAGCCTACCAGGCTCCTCCATCCATGGGATTTTCCAGGCAAGAATACTGGAGTGGGTTGCCATTTTTACAAAATACTTTTACTTACATAGAAAAATATGTTTAATGATAAGTGTTAAAAGTGAAGAGAAACAAATTATTGCATATTAATGCATTTATGCAGAATGGTATCGATGACCCTATTTCCAGGGCAGGAATAGAGATGCAGACACAGATAAGAGGCATGTGGACTCAGGAGGTGGGGGGTGGGGGGACGAACTGGGAGATGAGGACTGACATACATACACTACCATATACGAAATAGCTAGCTAGTGGGAAGCTGCTATAGAGCACAGGGAGCCCAGCTCGGTGCTCTGTGATGACCTAAAGGGTGGGATGGGGGTGGGGTGGAGGGAGGTCCAAGAGGGAGGTGATGTGTGTGTGTGTGTAGCCAATTCACTTTGTTGTACAGCAGAAACTAACACAACACTGTAAAGCAATTAATATTCCAAAAAAAGCAGTTATCCTTGGTGGGATTATAAGTATTAGAAAATTTCTCTTTCTATACATCAGTACTTTCTACAGTGAGTATCTGTCAACTTTCTATTGAGAAAAATACTTAAATTACTTTGTTTCTGCTATAACACAATCAAAAATCTGAGAATGTGGCTGCAGTACTTGAATTCTCAAAGAAATTTTAAGCAAGAATCTAAACTTTCATAAAGAGAGAATCTCAGTAGAAGACTCAGTAAAATGTGTAATTTTGGATGACACAACCTAGTGTGCCCTTCAAGATGAATTGGCCTGATTAAAAAGAGTGAAATAATGCCATATGCAGTAACATGGACAGACCCAGAGATCGTCATACTGACTGAAATAAGTCAGACAGAGAGAGAGATGTATCGTATAGTATCACTTAATAGCAGAAACTAAAAAGAAAAGATACAAATGAACTTACTTACAAAATAGATTAACAGATTTAGAGAATGAGCTTAGGGTTACTAGGGGGAAGGGATAGTTAGGGAGTTTGGGCTGGACATGTGCACACTCCTATATTTAAAAATGATCAATAAAGCCCTACCATATAGCACAGGGAACTCTGCTCAATGCTGTGTAGCAGATTGAATGGGAAAAGAATCTGGAAAAGAATAGATACTAATGGAATCACTTTGCTGTATACCTGAAATTGTCACACTATTGTTAATCAACTATATTCAAAATAAAAATTTTTTAAAAACATTAACTGGCTGGAAAATCCTGGTAAGTAGGATACTTTACAGAATAGATAGTAAGCTTTAAACCATTAAATGTTAAAGAATATTTATGAAAGTACAACTTTGAAATAGTTTATCTGAATATTTTCTTCTTAATAACAATTAAGATTGTTTTAAAGCCACTCCTCACTGGAACAATAAGCCCCTGCTATCTGAGTCTGGGCACTTTTTTCTAAGGGTAAGTGTTAGGTGAAGAGTGAAGAAACTACTGTATCTAGTTCATCCCAAAATGTCACTAAATTAAAAATTTTATTGACATACAGTTGATTTACAATGTTGTGTTAATTTCAGGTATATAGCAAACTGATTCAATTATGTATATATGTGTATATATACATAATTGTATATATATGTATATGTATATAATTGTATATGTATATATTTTTCCAATATAGGTTATTACAGTAAAAATGTCATTAAGCCTACAAAGAATATTCAAAAGAACAAAGAAGAAAACCCTGTATATTCTTATAAATAGAAATGTAAGGCAGCTATGATGAGTATGTGGGAGAAGTGTAGATATTTATATAAGACTTACAAATCTCTCAAACAAACATTGTTTCATCCATATATAGATATATTATTGCCAGAGTAAGGGTATAGTTACCTAAAATCACTACCCACATGTCATCAATTTTTTTTTCTTTTTATTATTGCCTATTCCAAAAACAGGAAAATATTTATAGCCTGTGACTGCAAGTATTTCTTTATATCAGTGTAATAAAGCTTTCTTTTGCTCTTAGGTGCCTCAGTTTATACAATAATTTATTCACCTGACCTATAAGAATATGATTGTGTCATAATTTAAAATATCATATTTTTATGGATTTAAAATTACATTTCACATTTCCCATTTAAGTATATTAAATGTGAATTTTTCCAAATGTGTGGAAATGCAGATGGGCCCAGTGAGAACAGAAATCAGGAGGTAATTCTGTTATAACATTATAGTTAGCATTTATTAAATACCTACAGTGGACCCAGCATAATAGGCACTTTGCTTGCACTATCTCTTTTAATCTACACAGTAAGCGAATGAAGTAGGAACCTTAGGTTTAGAGAGTTTATGTATCTTGTTTAGCATAACCACACTCTTGGTAAGTCACAGTTAGACTTGAACCAGGTGTGTCCATCTCCAATTCTAGGGGTTTTCCCTAATACCTCAGGAGAATGAAATGAGACCTTTCTGATCATCTTATAGGCCTGGCTAATTCATGGGTATAGCTCTTGCACTATTGTTGGGCAAAGTTAGACTTTAGCATTAGATACAGGTTTATGCTACTCATTATGTATATAATTTGGGGCAAGCCAAATAAGTATACCCATTTCCTCATCTGAGTATATGGCAGAATACTACTGACTTCACCAAGTTACTGTGACGAGTAAGTGTAATTACTGTCACTAAAGTCTCAGCACTCCTAAGTAACTGCTGGCTCTTATGATAATGAGAAAATTGTCCTTTCGAATCCACAAACTAAGATCCCACCCTGTGGTCATTCTGGGTGTCCACTGAAGATAAATGAAGTTCCTACTGTGAGCCATCTTTGGAGTTAGAATATCCTGACCAGGAAGTGAGGCCCTGGAGGTTGATTCTGAGCTGGCTAAGTCACCTTCGCGTCTTTGGGAATCTAAGGCTTGGACTCTGGGGCATCTGCATGTCCCTGAGGACATTCTTGTTTGGTGTAGAAACAAGGGCTTCTTCCTCACGGAGGGAGCTGTGTTCTAAGCAAGGACGCGCGTGTACAGCAGCAAGAAGGCAGTCCAGCTGGAGACCTCAAGTACCCAAGGTCTGGTGCCCACAGAGCACGGGACACAGGTTCACACAGCAGAGTGACCACATCCAAAAGGTCACTGGGAGTTTTGCTCTGAGCTGTAATTTCCTCAGGACTTTAACAAGAACTGACCGCGTGTTTCAGTCTGGTCTCAGTGCTGCTGTGGGAAACTGCCGAGAAGTTCGCCTTCACGCTCTGGTGGGAATGGGGAAAGACAAGAGAACGCGCCATGGTTTGTGTGCCACGGTGTAACAGTTTCAGTTAGAACATGGTACAAAATGCTGTTCTATGTATATTTGTGCTTCACTGAAAAGGTTAAATGTTTTAGGTTGGTTTTCAACTCAAAGTTTGCTCCTGATGCTGACACAGATAACACTGAAGTAAATCTATGCTTTCTGCCTCATTTCACTTATTCATTCATTCACTTGTTTAACAAAAATATAGGGATCACCAATAATTGTAAACCAGGGCTTTTTCCAAGTGTTGTGGACATAAAGCAGATCCTGGCCCCATAGGAGACAGACACATAAAAAGGAAGATGGAAATCTGAATAAGTTACAACAGCCTTAAAATGGGGCAAAAAAAAAAAAAAAGTTCTTTGAGACTGTAGTAGTAATAATTCTCAAGGGTAAATACAGAACCACAAACAACAGGATTCCTTCGAATAGAAATAAGATAGGTGTTAGACATACCCCAAAAGACAAATGCCCGGTCCAATAGCCCTACTGTGTGTGTGTGTTCAGTCACGCAGTCGTGTTTGACTCTTTGTGACTCCATGGACAGGAGCCCAGGCTCCTCTGTCCATGGAATTTTTCCAGGCAAGAATACTGGAGTAGGAAGCCATTTCCTCCTCCAGGGGGTCTTCCTGACCCAGGGATAGAACCCATGTCTCATGCATTTGTAGGCAGATTCTTTATCACTGAGCCACCTGGAAAGACCCAATAACCCTAGAGGAAGATCCTAATAGCATTCTAATAGCATTCCTACTTGACTTATGAACATCTGAGGTATAGAAAAGTTAACTAGTTTGTACCGACTGCAGAACATGGATTTTAATCCAACTTATGTCCAACTCTTAATCTCTGTGCTGGATTAAAAATGATTGCTATTACCAACTCACTTGGGCATAGTTTGGTTTTTATTTGGAAAAAAGATAATTTATATGGTGCCCCAGGTATAAAAAATGATTCCTGATTGTAGGACCGTACTGACTACTAACTAATACAGTAGTTTTAAAATTGTTATTTCAGATGGCATTAATATTAAAGGTAAAATATGGTGGGTACTTTTTAAAGGAATATCTGGCATTTTTGGCAACTTGAAGAGGGTCCTATTGACCCTCCCTCTTGGAATTTATGCCATTATGTAATCTCCTCCTCTTGAGGGCTGATTCTAGTCACTCTCTTCTAACAAGCACAATATAGCAAAAGTGATTTTTGATGTTAATAAATAATTGAATTAATCAAAGAGGAGACAGTTTCTTCTCACAGTAGAATTCCAACTAATAAGTTTTTTAAAAAGTGGGAAATACAGAATCACAGTAGGCAAATACCACAGTAACAAATGCCACAGACAAGAAAACTGCTGGATGCTAAATTGATTGACAAAATTTTGAGGAGAAGTAGGCCTAATCTCAAATGATCTCCCCCAAGATATTACCTGTTCAGTGAGAGAGTAACTACAGTGGCAAATCAAGCAGACATCCACCTAGTCAAGTGCTTAAGTCAAACATAACTGTTGATAAGACATTACTTTGGAATTCTAAAAACAAAATATGAAACTGAAATCATTAAAACAGACTATAATAAAATTAATAATATTTACTCATGGAGATACC